>NC_134171.1:27858697-28225382 GCF_964188355.1 Buteo buteo | reverse complement strand
CAAAATAATTTTTAAAAGATCTTTCTACTTGTGTTCTGCTAGACTTATTGCTGCCCCAGATATATGCTGCAGGCCAGAAAATTGTTTGTCACAACAGAAAGCAAGCAATTTTTTACAGATGCTGCTATGAGCAGATGCTTACCAAGCTTTAGGTAACCCTTGGTCTCAGTGTCAAATTGCAAGCAGATCTGACTTGAACTCTTGATTAATCCACTCAAAACAACAGAAAAAAATAGATTTCCTAATACAATTATTCCAAAATAGGAAGCAATAGAGCTACACAGGGACTCTTGAACAAGTACCTACATTATTTTTTCCTCTCTCTACCTATACACATGGCTCTGTGTGCAAAGGGAAAGTGAAAAGTCACACACTAAGATTATCAGTTATTTTCAAATACTTGTAAAGCTGAGTGAATGAAGGGAAAGAAGGAAAGGAGAGGAAAGAGAGGGAAGTATGGAGGGAAGAAGGAAATGGTGGAGGGAAGAAGGAAATGGTGGATGGAAAAAGAAAACAGTTCATACCTGGGCCAGTGGAATACAGAAAGCAAAAGAGAGCTGAAAGAAAAATAACATAGGACAGTATGGTAATTGTGCATACTAGTTTACAAGAAGTTCTGGAGTGCAGAACTGTGAGTTTTGTGGGGGATAGATAGATATGTGAAACAATCAAGGAGAAGAACAGGATGCAAGGGAAGAACAAGATTTGCCATGGGTTTGTATAGGCCTGAAATAATTGATGTCTCAGTGTAATGAGAGACCTTAATGCCAAGGGAAGCATTACAAGTCCATAAAGGTAAACTTATACAAGCAATGTTACAAAATTGAAATAGTCCCAGTGCCTAAATGAAACCCACAAATGAGTAAATGTGCCTATATCCCATATATAACATTATAAGCCATGGAGAGTCACCTATCCATGTACCTTTTTGACATTTAACAAAAAGGAGGGAAAACCCACAGTGAAATAAGTCATACTACAGCTCTTGGCAGGGAACAAAAGGAGATCCATTTTTAAAGGACATGAAAGTAATTTTTCTAAATTCCAAAGTGGGCTAAGGAGGAAATTTTAGAAGAAAAAAAAAACAACAACAAAGGAGTTTCAGGGTATACTACTGAGAAGTTGCACCAAGAAATGTATTGTCCAAACCCTGTCATCACACAACCTAAGTCCAAGCTAGCTTCTCTAGTGCCCAGACATGATATAAGCCTATGAATACTAAGACAGACTAAATAGTAAATGAGCCCAATATGTTAAGTGGATAAAGTACTTTCTATATAATATCTTGGGCTATCAACCACTGGTACCTAATGTTTTCCAGTGGAGTAAGGACATTGAAATCTTGAGGTTTTCCTGCAAGTTTGCAAGGTTGTTGGTAGTGAGGTAGTGAGTCCATTTAACTATTGTGCCAGCTTTTCTTTTTAGTTCCAGACATGAACATTATTTCAATTGTAATATAAGTACATGTACTGATACTCTCTTTACTATTCACTGTTTATTAAACTGTGTATAAATTTATTCTGCCCATTTCAGTGCATCACCTCTTGTGCGAGATTAACTCAGGCAGTATTGGTAAGCTGTTCAAAGGGGGTTGAAATCAATCCTAAGGCACCTAACTGATTTACAGCATTGTGGATCAGGTCCCAGATCAATCATTGCTTTAAAAAAAAAAAAAAGGAAGTGCAATAGGCTTTTCAATTTCAAAGATAAAATAAATCCTCCAGTCTTTTCTGCATATGCTTCTGAGCCCTGACCGTGTCCAGCTTACATATTAGGGCATATATATCACTCACATGCCTTGGTTTCCCCAGAAAAGAAATGATCACATGACCAAGCCTGAAACTACAGCTGGTTTTTAAAAAGGTTTTTTTCTCTAGATTCCCAGGGAAATAGGGTCATACACTGCAATATATACCTAAGATCAGGTTACACATAGTATATATTATGAAGGTATGTTTTTTCTTTTTTTAGATATAAAGTAAACTGAATGCTACATTACAATAGCCTTCTTTTAGTTCTGTACTAGTGTGTGTGTGAGAAGGGTTTTTTTCAGTAACATCAAGTATTTAAGTAGTAACACCTCAATGTTTTTTCTTCAGTGTTTTACTCCTTCCCCTGTTCAGGTCATTTTTAAATATCCATGAATAAACCACGTCCTTCCTCTGTTCAGATCTTTTAAAAATATCCATTAATAAACCATGTTACCCAACGCAGTACTTGATTCTGTACTCTGTAAGAAATTCTTATAAGTATTAAAACCAAGGCACCTATGGATAGTTCAACCTAGCCAAGCAAGAAGGAGGTAATAAGGTCCAAAGAAGGTTTTGGTCAGCCACTGTAACTTTTAATAAATAATTGAATGAATTGACTGAAAAAGAAATGACCAGAAAGGGTGTAATGTCTTTTCATAGCCATGTGGAAAATAGAGTTGGGTCCTTCTCCATCTTTGGGGTTAGGGCAGAGAATAGAGGATGCATCATCTGATAAAATTTTGTAATTGCTGAATGGGAAGCTAATGTTATGCATTTGCCAGGCTGTTTTTTAGTTAATTTTTTAACTGCAAACTAGCAAAATAAAATTACTAGTTTGATTAATGCTCTGTTTGGGTGGAATATAATGTTTTATTGAACACACGGAATGTTATCTTACTCATTTTATCACTAGCTTCTAGCTTTACCTGAGGAACAATATCTTGGATCAGAACACTTTGTTATTGATAATAACAAAAAAGCAGTATTATTAATTTACCAAGGAGTAAACTGGTGTATGGTTTCACGTATCAAGTCCAAACACACAAGCATTTATTGTTTGTAAATAAACATCTCTTGCAAGCAATTCCTGAAAAGCAACTTTGGGACAAATTTATTGTGGCGAAATCCCTGTTAGATTTCTTATAGCTTTTATTCATAGTTAATCACCAGATCATTCCTTCATACATTGAAGCTCTGTATGTCCTGTGGCCTTGCCCTGACTGCAGGTCTGGGTGAGACGGGGGGTAATCCCCTTCCCAGCTCACTCTGCTCCCCATGGTCCTTGCAGGGCAGAGCTCAGCAGGGCAGAAGGACTCACCCACTCCTCTCACACTTCTTCCCACCCCACCAGCAGTGTCACCTGGACCAACAGAGTCACAGGCGCTGCTGGACTCTCTGGCATGTAACCACAAAGTCAAACAAACGCCATATAGATGGGCCCACTTAAAGTAATATAAATAATCCTATAGATGAGTCTGTAGTTAGTAAACAAACTAACTGCAAGTTTTCCAAAGCACTTAGGGGCAGAGTAAATTTAGTACCTAGCACAGCAAAGAGGCCCTCTCGTTTTCCCTTAAGACCCTCGGCCCCAAATGGAAGAGCAGGGCTGGAGACCTGCCATGACCAGGCAGGGAGATGTCCCGAGGCAGACACAGCTCAAGAAGGAGTGATAACTTGTCCCAGGTGCTGTAGTCCCAGCTAGTGCCCAGAAAAGCTATGGCCAAGTTTAACTGTCTCCGTTAAATCTTGTCCTCCTTCTGGGATAACACAATAATCTCTTGGAAGCAAGACCGAAAAGAAGGCAAAATAAATCTCAACCTTTAAAAATATTTCAAAATAAAATGAATTAAATAAAGATAATTGCAGCAGAGTGATAGGCCATACTAATAGCAGGACTGAGTAACCAATTATGAACATTCAGAACAACAAGTTCTCAATGGTGAATATCAAACTGTGTAAAATAGCTTCAAGGTATAAATAAATTATTCCCAAAATGCAGAAAGCACAGTCTTTTAGACAGGTTTAATTATTATAATTCATCAGAGAAAGGATAAGTGGGGGACTAAAATGAGTTTGTTGACCCATAAGAGACTAGGCAAGGCTTATATGGTGGGAAACATTCTTCATTTAAAAACAAATTCTCGCTTCCAGATCAGTGATAGCAGTATGGAGTTCTTGGAGAGTGTTTTTCCTCTTTGTTTGTTTCTTGGCTTTTATATACAAATAAAAGAGCAAAATGATAGAGGAACATGGACTCCAGGAATTTTGGGAGACTTTATAAGGTTTTTGGCAATGGCTGCATGTAAGTTACCTGTATTTATGGCCAGCCCCCTTCCAGCATCATTTCAGTGACTGGAAGCTGTACATATCATGCTAATGCAAATCCATGGTTCTTCTGCTCGAATTGTAAGATAGTTTTGAAGGAATAGTACTAGTAAAGGGCCATGGCTAACAGGAAACATAAAAAGAGCAATATCTAATCCAAAATAAGTAGAATACATGAGGCAACAAGGAAACTAAGTCAAAGTTAGCAAAAAGGGGGAAACAGAGCTAATATAAGTTTCTATTGTGGAGTTCCTAGCAAATATTGTGTTAAAAAATGAAACCAATTTACAGCAAGACAAAAAGAAGCAGAAATCTCCAGTGAAGACCTAGAAAGGAACAATTTTTAAGAAGGAGTTTGTAGGATAATATGGATACAAGTGAGAGTAAAAATAAAATCTACAGCGGAGGTGGGAGAAATATCAACACAAAACACAGAAACCATCTCTGCAGGGTCAGAGTGCCCATAGCAGGTAGGCGTACACTCAGAAAAGTATGGAGACACAGGGCTTTTCTGGAATTAGGTACACTAAATCACCACCCTGAAAACACATAATTGCTGTTTCTCTCAGCTTCTCCATAGATTGCTTTGCTACTTTGAGATCTAAACTCTGAAAGGATACCCACACTCCAGTCAGGTGATTCTACGTACTTTTCAGCTCCATCAGTTCTTCATGAACCTACTTATCTTCAGAGTTTTTGAAGCACATAGCTAGAGGTACTAAATTACATTTGGAAAAAAAGAAAAAAAATTTTCCTGTGCCATGTAGCCCTAAAGTGCTGATGATACAGAGCTCTCAGTGAAAAAACAACTTGCAAAATGGAAACATTTGTCTTAGAAAGAACTTTTTCTCTGTTTCAATCTCTCTAAGATGGTGGATGTACTAGAGAAACATAAGTGGTGTTCACAGACCTGCAGAGGGTTACCCTATATGTTTAGTTCTTCTCCTGTTCTTATAAATGGTGCTGTCAAAAGTCTTCCTGTGAAAATATAAGTAGAACATAGTTAAGCAAAAATGAATGTCTTGGGCATTGTATGACAAAGACTAAACCAAAAACAAAACTCTAAACGAAAACACAACATATTCTTCTTTCTAATGACACACTATTTATTTACTGAAGACAGAATTTTCAAGAGAAAAAAGACAATTCAATTTGAAAAACCTATTTTGAAAAACTGGAAGTCATATAGCTGTGTTGCCAGTGTACTGGTATGTCTGTAAAAACTGTATCTGAAAGTTCATGACTGAAATGCAGTGACAAAAACAGAGAATAAACACCTGGGCAAACATTGCAAATAAACAAGAAATTCAGGACTATTTTAGAAACCATCAAATGCCAATTACTTAACATTCACTTTTGTTTCGGATCTCTGTAATTCGGATGCATTTAAAAATCAAGATAAATGAGTTAATCAATTCTTGATTATAAAGCAGAAAGACTTTTCTTTGTAAGTCACCAGATGGGAAAACATGCAATGTCATATATTCTATACCTCTGCATGAAGAAATCTGTTTTATTTTGTTTGGCGGACTAAACTGCTAAATTTTCTTACTCTCTACAGCTGTTCTTCTCGAAAAGAAGGGGCTAAGTAATGATAGAAATGAGCTAAAGAGCATAGAATCAGAATAGCTAGTCAGCCTTATACATGGCTGAGTGAGTATGTGAGAGGGAAAAAGAGAAAATAAGAATGCATGTGTTTGTGCTTTATTGTTATAAGAAACAAAGTAAAGCATGATTTGTATTAGGACTTTTGTACTTGATTTGACTGCATTTAAAAAGCGATTCTGAGATCATGGCAACCTAAATATAGAGATGTTTACTAAAGATGAAAAAGATTTATTTTTAATCTGAAGCAAAACATGACAGGGTGGAATAAGTTTTAATTTGCAGCACTGATAGAGCCAAGCTGCAGTGCATGTGGTAATGATTAACACTTGAGTAAAAGTTGTTAAATTAATACCTTTGATAATACTCTTAAAATTACTTTGAATCCAAAATATTTGCATGAAATCCTTGATATTTGATATATCATTAAGACACAAAAGTCTTGATACCTTTTCTCAGGCAAATTCCAAGTATAAGATGGTTCTTAGGTTTACTGATAGAAAACACAACTTCAATTCACTCAACTGGGTAATGGATATGTATCAGCTCTTCTGGAAATGTCTTATTTGTCTGCAAGATTTATGTGGATCTCCCTGAATGTCCTAGTAGTGCCAGAACATCCCAGACTGCTACTGAAGAAACAGCAGGCAGTCCCAAAATTAGGCACTTCCCAATAGGCTTCTACCACTGCAGGGTAAGCTGGGAATGACACAAGAATTTTGGACTCCATTTAAAAACACCTGCACTTCATTGGATCACCTGGATTCCTGCCAAAATCAATGCAGATTTAAGAGTCCAAAAACACAGTTCTTCTTACCATAAAGAAAATTAAACATCTGGTAAGATAAATCACAGTTTAAAATTCACTGACTCTTCTGCATATATTCGCACTGATTACAAATGAAGCCTTGGATAACTAGCTCCGTCAGAAATTGAAATTATAATCACCTGATAATAGGTAAAACCTAATGATACATATTGTGAGTCCAGCCAAAACACTAATTTCTGGCAACAAGAGTTTCTGGAAAGACATAGTCACAGTTTCATCGATTTAGATAAGCCTGGCATCATGATCACCATGGTCTTAAGGTTTGACAGATGCTAAAAGACCTAAGTACAATCCATTTATTTTAGTTTCTCATATGACCATTTTGAGTTGTACAAAGAGGAGGTGTTGTTTGCTTAAAAATAGTGAGTTTAATCAAAGAGTGCATGAGCATCCCCAGCAACTTACCACAGTTGGAGATGGAACGTGGTAAAACTAGGAAGGCTTTTAAAGATGCAGAAAAGATGCATTGACAGAACTCCTGACCCAGCAGTGGAATGAGATCATGAGCCACCTCCTCCAAAGGATTGCAGGAGGGGGTGGATGTTTCAGAAGTTCCCAAGCAGCCTTGTAAAGGTTGTGTAAGGGTTGTGGGCCATCAGATTCCTGAGCAAGCACATAGGGTTTCAGGGAGAAGCTTAGTAAGTCTCCTGAGTTTTGCAAGGATTGAGGAGATCTCCAACATGCTGCTGGGGAGTATACATTTTATAGCCTTGTGTAACTGTTAAGATCTATGGAAAAAGGGCTGTAGCAGCTTTCCTTTTTCCCCCCCAAATTAGCAAGCCACGAATATATGGATTTCAAATAAATTTAACTTTTTGGGGTTTTAAGAATGACTGGTTTTGCTAATGGTAGTGTTCTTGTCCTGAATTCACTGCTATGTGTGACTGACTTTAACTTTGAGGTGATTAAAGGCTTTTATTTTCTCCCTCTCCTCTGGTGAGGGATTTAACTATAAAAGACTGTGCCAGCTACTAACAGAGCAGTAGCAATGTTATCAAATGAGATAAGCATCACTTTTTTTCCTGTCATATTTATATCTCTTGCAAACTTAAGGCAGTCAAACCCTTACACTGTTTAAAGTTAAATTTTATGTGTGCTTATAGTGTAATATCTTACATTTGGAGAGGGAAAGTTTCTAAAGTGAGAAATGCTTCTCATCATTTCTGAAGACAGACAAGCCTTTGAAGAAACAGGTTTTTGAAGTCAGTGTTTAATAATCTGAAAAAAATCATGAAAATGCTGTGAATTCAGCACAGGAACATTGTACATAAAAGTTACTTCAATTTTTTTAAAACCTCTCTCTCAGCCTGAAATAAAAAGGTTCAAAAGTTCACCTCAGTGACAATGTGTAATTAAAGACCCAAAAGTCTGGATGATTGAAATACTCTGGGGTGCAAATTTGCAGAGAAACACTGGAAGACAGCCTTTACTGAGGTATTTTAAAGACTGATTATCTGCTCCTATATACGGAGGCAGGAATAACAAGTTATAAGAAACCACAATGGAACAAGGAAAGAGATTTCTTCATACTATTTTTAATGCTCCAAAAATATCTGTTTCGGGGTCACCTCAAGTTTCAGCAAAGGATTTCTCTAAGAATATTCATATTATCACAGTTTTAGAGGACCCAGATCTGTTTTGGCACTGTACAAACCTTAGAAAAAAAGGCAATCCCTCCCCAGAAGCACTTCCAATCCAGTCCTGAAAAAAGAAAAACAGTGACTTGAAAGGAATCACTAGGGTCACTCCATTAGTCATCAGCAGTGCCAAGAATAGAAACCAGGTTTTCTCATTCCCTGCCTCAGTCCCAATTTGTTAGGCTATATTGCTTTCCGGTCAGAATGGTTGCGGTGACAGTACGTAATAATATAAAACGGTTTTCTCTTTTCAGTCCCTTTGTCCTTCCCCAGAGTAAGGTTTGCGTACTTCAGTTCAGGTCTTCAATACTTAAAATGTAATTATTTCCATTTTACTTTAAAGATACCATCACAGCACTACTCTCATATTCAAAATGTTGCACCAAGCTGCAATGGTCCCTTTACAGTACCTCCTGAGCTAAATAGGAAGAAAATTGCTATCCTCTTCACTTCAAGTCATATTTTCCTTTGATTTACTAATCCATTTTGTTTTATCAGCTACCTGAGTCCCCATTTGAAACCACTTTTACGAAGTAATTGTTTTCAGTGAGAAAAATGCATTTTACAAATTCTAAGCCTTTCACAGAAATAGGGAAAAATTAAATTGGATAGGGTAGTCATGATTTTTGTCTAGAAAAAATAAAGATTGTTGCTGCTCAGAGGATCAGAGATCACAAACAAAAATGAAATCATATGCTGAAGAAAGCTATATTCTAGTTTCAGAACACCAATAAAAATCAAGGAAGTAAATTAATTTCTGAAAAAATAACCAACCCTAACCACTTATTGTACACAATACAGTGGAAGTCATAATTCCTTAAGCTGCTGTAGTTCAGTAATGAAGTGTTGTAGTTGTCTGCATAAAAAAAGTATGCTAATATGAAATGAAATTGCTCAGCTGTTTGAATGCAAATAATGTAATATTACTCCTTACTTCTAAAGCAACATTCCTAACCAAATAAACTGGCCTTTATCTATTGAGAATTCCAACAAGCAAGGTGATTTTTTTAAATAAGACCAGCCAGTGATAATGTTTTCTTAGCATTATCTTACACTTTCTCACTGAACAGTGAAGTCAGAGATGATGATTTTCTCTACTGGTGTTTGTATTGATCAAATTAAATTCTTCAGTACACCTTATTATGTACACAAGTACTTGTGCTTTATCTGTATGTGGAGTTTGTCCTTCTTACAGAATTACTACATAGGAGCTCTACAAGGAGGATAAACAGTAATAATGGAGCTTGTGTTTTTTCCTAAACACATATAATGAACTTCAGTCAAAATTGTGATGAGAGTCAGCAATCGGGCACCAAGTCACCCTTTCACAGCCTGCACCGAGCATGGCATTGACCCTATTCAAAGAGCACTTGAAGAGTCTGGGCAGCTGAAAACTCCAAAGAGAAAGAGGCGATTCTGACAGGCTTTGCCTCTGCCAGGGTTGAAATATATACGTTCTGATGGCAAAGCAACTCCTACAAAGCTTTCGGTGGTCAAAATCATTTTACTGAATTCTATATAATGCAGGGTTAAGTTCTCCATAGGATTTACCCAAACAGCTAAAGAGGTTACATTTTGTAATATGAGTATATGTATTATAAGCAAAGTAAGTATAGCTTTTCAAACAGTTCTGGGCAAAATATCGATATCGCTCGTTATGGGGCAAATACCACTTATGGGGTAAATTCAGTGAAGGGCCATACCAGGCATCTTTGCAGCAAGTTTGTATTCCTCCTTCTCTGACTTTCTGACACTCCCCTATACCCTTTAAAACCTACTCACTCTTATTCTACCCATATGCATTTACCATAATGTGATTAACTTTCATCTGAGGGTATATACCAGAAGCAATCCTAAATCAGTGGTAGATTACATCCATGAGCAAATATTTGCTCCATTAACTCTGGTAAGGATTAGAAGTGCTTGGGCATCAGGAGTCTTACTATTTTTGAGAAACAGGGCTTTTTCAGTCCTTTAAAGGTCAAATTCAGTCTGACAGTGGAGAACACAAATTTCAAAGTTTGCAGAGAATGCTCCCAATTTCCTGACCTTTGAATCTGTGAGCTGTTCAAGTACCACAGCTGATCTCAGTTTTATTTGCAGCCTGTAGGGAGAGGTGTGAGTTTCACCTATTTTAAGCAGAGGGTATTGTACTTGACCCCATCCCACTTACAGAATAACATGAACTCATCAATTTTGAACAAAAAATTCATGAGTAAATCCTCCAGGTGCCTATCAGTTGTAGTACCACTGTGTACATTGTGATAACTCCGTTTTTTGAAAATGGTATTATAAAACAGTTCATCAGAATATAAAATCCTTTTCCTCCTGTAAGCTTATTGGGGGGAAAAAAAAGTAAAATCTGTGGACTGAAAAACTGACTATATTTGTCTATTAGACATTCATTCCATATTGCATTTATTGCCTTGGCCACAGGGATGTGTATCTGCTAAACCAGTTGGCACATTCAGTTTGCTGGGCCAGTTGATGCCTCTTTTCAGAAAATGCATAGTGAATTATGCTTGCAATGTAGCATAATTTTATTGCTGCTTTGGTGAGGCAGTTAAACATTTGTTTAATACCTATTCATGCCAAAATTCTATGGAATAGCTTGTAAAAGACTATAAAATATATAATACAGTTTAAGAGTGCTATTGTACCTTTCATTTACTATTCATGTGTGCATTATTTTGAGTTCTTCTATTGGCCTTTCAATACTTAAAGGGCCCTTATACGAAAGATGGGGACAGACTTTTTAGTAGGGCCTGTAATGACTGGAGAAGGGGTAACTAAAAGAGAGTAGATTTAGGCTAGATATAAGGAAGATTTTTTTTATGATGATGGTGTTGAAACACTGGAACAGGCTGCTCAGAGAGGTGGTAGATGCCCCATTGCTGGAAACATTCAAGGTCAGGTTGGATGGGGCTCTGAGCAACCTGATCTCGTTGAAGATGTCCCTGCTCATTGCAGGGGGGTTGGACTACATGACCTTCAAAGGTCCCTTCCAACCCAAACTATTCTAAGATTCTAAGATTCTATGATTCTATGATTTAGAACACAGCAGTGTTTTCTTCTTTCTTAATTTCTTATTCTAGTGACTCAGATCTGTACTATTGTCTATACAACACCAAAGATTTGTGCATTTGTGTTTCTTTGAAAGTGATCAGGTCAAAAACATCATGAAGAGCTTTTATATTAAAGGTAATTTTTACAATGCAAAACTGGGAATAGGTTGTCATTTTTACAGGTTTCACTAACCTAAACCATAACATTGTGGTTTATGAAAATGAACTTATTACAGATCATGCACTAATGTGCATGTTTATATTCACTTATAACATCCTGATAAAGTAGAGATGAAAGTTACACTTTCAAATATTCTCTTCCTCAGCAGTATTCAAGGACAGGTTGTACAAATGGGAACAAATATTTATGATAAAACTGCAATATGTGAGGATAAAATGAATTCCATTCATCTGTGAACTCACAATAAAGATGGATCATGTATAGGAGTGCCTCATACAGAAAGTGAATAAATTATAAGCTAAAATGGGAATACTGTGAGCTCATATGACTCTGCTGTAAAATATTTATGATAAAGTTATATCTCTAACATTTTATTGGACTTCTAAGACCAATTTAAAGTTTGTCTCAAATTTTCTCTCCATGTTTTAAGACATGAGCTCTGGGTAGAGAAGATATAATCTCAACTGTGTTGGAATAAATTTAGTTTCTATGCTAAAGATCCACCTTCATTAAACCACAGGCCTACCAAATAATTAAACTGACAAAATGGAAACAAGGTATTATACCATATATATATATATTTCTGTTTGCATGTATGTATATGTACTTATATACACACATATGGCTATTAGCTCTTTTAAATAATGAAATATGAAATGTTGGTATTGGTGATATGGAAAGAGCATACAGAAAGAAGAACACACAGAAACACATACTGGGGGACAGGATGCCTCAGTGCAGTGAAACATAGGACTACTTCCCAGAGAGCAACCCTCACATTGCTCTGTGAGAAGTAACTTCACTTCAAAATGATGTTGAAGAGACAATGAGGCACATTGGCAATAAAGACAGATTAATCATGTCACTTACTTTTATAATTCACTGGCTTTTTTTTTTTTTTTGACCTGTACAACCCCCAGAAAACAGCTAAGGATTTTGGTCTCCTTCTGTATCTTCCCCTCCAGACCCATCAGCTTCTTCCTCTTCCTCTCTCTGTCTATCACACACACACACACACACACACACATACACACACACACATGTACAGGTAGGGATCCTTCAGACATTTGCAGCTTTACGCGATTAGCTGTGACAACCTGTGAAAAGCTCAACCAGTTGCTCAGTAAGGGGCTGTAAAGAGGCCCTGACCATACTATGCCATAATAAACATTTATCTTACCGATGCAAGGCACAGTCCTCCCAGAGGCTTTGAAGAAACAAACAAAAGGTAGATACCTAATGAAAGAGTATCAACGGAGAGGATCTTGGAAAGAGCGTGTTCCTCTCCTATCTGTCCTAGTGAGGGTGGAAAAGCCTGGCTGTGCATGGAGAAAGGGGACTGGGGATGGTGGGAAACACTGGTCACCCCAAACATCACACAGGAAGAACCTCTGACTTCTCCCCTCTCCAGAAACCCTCAGCCCAGTCCTCTCTCCCACAGCTGGCTATGAAGTTGTAAAAGGGAATCATATCATAAAAAGCAGGAGATAGTGTGTCCTCTGCACCAGCCTATGACCTGGAAGTCTATCCCAGAGTACCAGAAAATAAATTTACGGCAGATAGAAGGTGTTCTGTAATTCACTGTGCCATAAGTGTGTATCTAAACACATTGATTCACCTCTTTTTAAACCAACTCAAAGCCCTGTGACATATCACCTAAAAGCAGGCACTCTAGTACATTGACCATGATTGCAGTGGTTCTCCAAAGACCCTATTTAAAGAAGTGGTCCACAAGCTGTGATTGCGCTTCAGCTGCTGTAGGAGCGTGCTCGCACTCAGGAACATCAGCTCTGATGTAAGTAAGGCTGCACTCCGCACAGCTCAGCTCGAGAAACCTCTGCAGCTCCAGGGCACAGCTTGACTGATTTTAAACCAGAGATGTGCTGGCATGCAAGTCCTGTTCATGCTGGACTGTCTGCTGCAAAGGCAGTTGATTTATTGTAAACATTCTCCTGGCTGTGGTTTACATATGTAAAGTATGAAGAAAATTCATTACCCTGAATATGCGTTCACTTTCAAGTAAAGTGTTGTTTCCTAATGCAAAAGAGGGAAAACAACCTTTAGGAACTAAATAAAAATATATGGGCACTCTTAAAGTTACAGGACACTTCATATCTTTGTGCTTTAAATGATATGCATCAAAGAGGAATCCTCCCAAAAATGTGAGAAAGAGGTTACCTTGGAGAATGAAAGTCCTTTAAGGATGACTCTGTCTGGTTCAGCTGGGGTCTGGAGCGATTCTTCACACTGTGCTGCATAAATTAATGGCCACTGGTGGTTGCAGGCTGCTCTACTCCTGGTGACCTCTGAGCCATGAAGCTCTGCAGGTGTCAGCTACTGCAGAGTTATCATGAGAGACAGGAATTTTTAATGCTTTTTGTTTCACAGTTCCCTGGTATTTTTCCAGGATATGTTGCTTAAAATGAGTTGCTATTGTAAGGATGACCCTAATTCTACAGTATCAGAATAAAACTGTTCTCTAGCTCATTGCTACTGTGATTATCAGGTAACAATTAGAGACAAGTAAAGTTTTGCAAAACAAGGTTATTTCTATGTGCCCTACACACAGCTATGCATTTTTCATATTATATATTGTTTCCATATAAGCCTTCATTTTTCATCTGCTAGCAAGTTCTCTGTCATCAATTATTCTCCAAGCACAGGTACTTGATGGCATGACCTGGACCCAGTAGTTCATGCTCAAGACATTTTGACCTTTTTTTTTTCCTTCTTTTTTTCTTGCCCCCTAAAACTCAGCCTGCATCTTTAGCAGCTGCAGGCCAATTACCTCTACTGACATTGCAAGGTGCTTATTAGGCCTCAGGTCTGACAGTCTCTGAAGGGCTCAATTAGTCATTCTACTCAATCTCATTTACTTCACAGCTTCTCTAAGCAGGAGCATCCAAATGTAAAACTTCTCAGGGCATAATAAGTAGTAGGGTTGATTTTTCAGAAAAAAAATATAAAAATCAACTATGAGAACAGCATCTGGTTCCCAAACACTTCTATTGATAATAGCTAGACAGTTCAGCCTCCTTTTCCAAGTACCAAGAAAACAAGAAGCTTCATTCCCTACTTGCAGGGTTGCAATTATTTTGGTGTATGGGAAGGTAAAAGATCCTGCTGAAGCTTTTCCAGCAGTGGAGACATTTATATTTGTCACTGCTGTGGGTTTGCCAGTGTCTAATTAGCTACACACTTACAGTTGCCATTCCCTTCATGCAGGTGTTCACAGATAGTCCCTCCTCTCCTTGGCTGCTTACTTTTACAAAGCTTGTAGGAATTTAATTATTTTTGAAAGCTCTGTCCACCTCTCAGATTTGAATCACAATCTGTCAGTGAATTCAGATGTTATCAAAGGGTAAGAAAAAGAGGCTGACAATGTAATTACGCAACATTTTTTTTCATTGGCAATCAGGTTAGAAACCTTAAAGAAAAATCATGGAACTGGAAAGGCACGTGTTAGTTAAAGTGGAATAAGTGCCTGATAGTTAATTGGCATGCAAAGGTGAATTTGTTATCAGAAGCCAAATACTACAAAGCCCAGTGCTAACTGCATTCCTAGCCTTTGAAATTCCCATTCCTTTCGTCTACTGCAAGACAGCTGAGGATGCTTCAAACTCACTCCTGAGTTATGCAAATGATATGATTAATGCTCCAATAGTTTATAAAATAGATAAAAAAAGATACAGGTAATAATGACTGATACCTGTCTCCATGTGGGTATTATCCTGTTATTTAACAATAATTTAGCTATAACAGGTCATGTTCTTAGATTGTTGATTGCTTTGACTATTTGATCATGAAAAACTTCACAATTCCTCCAGGTATTTTAAATCAAAACTTCCAGACGGTTCATACATAGCTAAAGATAGAAACTTCAGGTGGCTTTTTAAGAGATTAATATAACAGTACCTTTAAAGATATTGTATATACATATATATAAAAGATGTATATAAAGATAATATATAAAAAGATATAATATGCATCTATATATAGTTTGTCTGCATGTCTACATACTTATATATCTTTTTGCAATTCCTATTACCCAAGGGCAATGGTAGAATGTGCAATCAACATTGCAATGGTAGTCCTGGATCAAACTGATGCATACAGGCTTATGCATCATATGCGGGCTGAAATCTGTATTATTTATGGACCCAAGATACATTACACGGTATAAGAAAGGGATTTAGGACTCAGATGCTCTAAGTATTACGGAACCAGAACTGCTTAAATTCTCATTTATAAGTGTGACGGAGTATTATTAAATGCTGTTCAGATGAATTATATGATTGTGGATTGTGGGGGACCCTTTGCAAGATGCTTGCACTGACTGCTAAGTAAACATTGTCCATAAACATTTTTTCTGAGTGTCTTGCTGTGATATAAAATAACAGTAATCAGACTGTAGATTGTGTTCAGCTATAGACATATTTGAAGTGCTAGCAATGGCTTATGCCCAGAAATCATTGTTACAGTAAGTTACAGACACTTTGTAAAATCCATCATCATTTCTAATACCTTGGAATAAGATAGAATGTAAATCACTTAAGAAATTATCTAAGCAAACATTTTTCCATTTCCTGAAAAGAATGCAACATTGCCTAGTTTTCCCTTTTCCTGAAATAGTACATCGTACTTTTCAAACTTGCTTCCAAGTCTGGAGAAAGGTAAGCTTAGGCAGGCTTTAGCTCTGATTATTCTGCAAAAAGATAGTTCAGTATCACCTTTTATGAAACGTGAATTATGGGTTCAAAAATTCAATTTGCAGCTATCTTCAGCAGATAATGGGAACCATCTGGACTGATTGGTATGGAAATCAAAACTAATTGATCCTGCCATTTTACAGCCTTTTACAGAACATGAAAATAGACAAGATAATATTATGCTTTCTAGAGTTAATCAAAACTGTACTTCAATTTACTCAGTGGTAGGTTATTGAAAATGTTGGCATTATATTTTATACAGTTAAAAAATCTAGATTCACAAAGCCCAAAGAAATTCTGTTTCTTAAGTAATAGAGTCTGTTGCCAAAGGGTGACCAAATAACTCTAAAAGAAAGTAAAAATAAAATGACTGTACATTTCTTGCTCTCCAGGTACTTTCTCTCCAGGTTTTTTCCTCTCCATCTCCCTCTTTGCCTAGATCTCTTCCATATCTTCCTGGTCAACAGCTCTTCACTGAGCTCAGAAGAGAGATCTGCTGTCCCTACACAGAAACATCCTGACGGTGAGAGACTGAATCCAAAGGCAGCAGTCAGCCTGTGAAGATCACGATGTAGTTTCAGGGCTGCAGATCTCTGTCTCCTGGGGCAACTGACCACCCTGTGTGTCCTAGTCTGGGAAGGGAGAGCACAGTGGGGCTCTAGTCTGACTGAGCTTTATCACATCAACACAACACCTGAAATGAATCAAACAGTAGAAGTTCTAGAAAAGAAATGTATTCAGGTTGGAATAATAAGACCAGAAAGAGAAAGAGGTTTATGGTTGAATAAATGTTGCCATATCCTGTTAAGAGACAGGACTAACGGGTAAAGCTACAGATTTCTTAAACCCCTGAAAAATCATGTATGTGAGAAAATCTTTTTTCCTGGATGGTCTGTTTTTTAAGAAGGTAAATCATATCAGAAATGGTAGACTATCTTACTCAAGAGAAACTGGGAAATCACTGCTTTGAGATTGATTACTACATGTGAAACCAGTTCTCTGTTTGATAATTAAGCAGGCAGTGGTGCTAATCCTAAAATCTTCATACATATACTCAAGATGAGAAGTTAAAAAATCTAACATTTCATCATGCCTCTTCACCTGCTGAAGAATGGCATTTGGGCGGAGGACCCAGGCCAGACTGAGGCAAATTATTATGTATTTATGATTGCCAGCACATAGTTGTAAGGAGTATCTGAAATCCAGGCAGAATTTCTTCTTTATATTGTCCTTTGTTCCTGAAACCATTTTTTCTCATTTTGACCAGTTAATAATTTTAAAGATATCCAAATGCGCATACCTATCTCCCCAGACTGCAGAAGATATTTTCTAATGTTATTCATGAAAGTATGTGACTTGCATTTTACCTTTGACATTGCTTACAACAACTCCTAGCTATTTTAATAAGCTTGGTATGACACTACAAAAGTTCATTCATCAGTAATCTGCAGAGCTTGGGAAAAACACTGCATTTCAGTATTGCATATAAATGAGAGAATATATAACCATGAAAAGCTAATAATCCTGAAAAGCTGAGCAATTAATCCTGATTTTTAAAAGTAGAAATGTATGGAGACCTAAAACTCAGGCAATCCATATGAAGATTCCAAACTGTTGACATTTCTGCAAGTGCAGAAATATTTAAAAAAAAAAAAATAATAATTTCAAATACCTAACATGCTCTTGAAGTGTTTAAGTGCAACTAATGACTTTTTTAAAAAAGATTTAGTCATTATCAGTCAATCAAGGAATTAATAATATGTTTTGAGAAAACATATAATAAAATGGGAAAGCAGATTCTGAAAGTAGAAGATGGGAATTTAATATCAAATTCAAAATGCAGGTGGAAGCCAAGAGATAACCACACAAATGTCTGTATTTTAAAAATCTTTACTGAATTCAGTTGACACCTGAGCATTTTAAATGTCATGTAGCCAGGTAGTTAGTGTTTGCAACCTATCATAATAAGCAATACTTTTTGTTCCTTCAGTTTTGGAACAGGTTTATTTTACTGGTAACTAGAAATTCCTTGATTTTGTCATTCTAAGGCAGTCTGGAAAATCCAAATACAGCTTGTACTTGCAATTCCTATTTGGCTCAGGAAATACTGTGAAGCAGATATTCAGATGTTACTTGTTTAAAAAAAAAAAAAAAAAAAAGAAATATCCACTACAAAAATTACAAGTGGTAATCTCCACAGCAAAAAGTATGGGCACAGGTACTAACATTCTCAAATTCAAGTATTTTTATACATTTCAAAATCATTTGTGAAACTTGTGATATTGGATGTATTTGCATTTGGGATACCATTATGTAGGCCATTAGGTCTGAATGTTACAAAAATGTCATTAATACATTGTTGATTTCTTCTATCATGAAGAAGGAAGAGTTTAGAGTAAGAGTTTAGACTCAAAGAATATATATGTTTAACAGATATTAGGAGCAAGCGCTGAAAAGCCTTCAGTTAAACATTTGTGTTTTCTGTATCTTCACAAACAGACATCTGTAAGGGGAAATACTCCTCAAACATTTAAGCACATCTTGCCCCATATTGTCAGCTTACATAAGGAATCTCACTGAAGGTAATCAGATTTCATGTTTGAATGACAGGTCATGGAACCAGACCCTAAAACTGCATAGTTTTTTCAAAAAAATATGCAAAAAGGCATAATTTCTGAAACCCAAGATACATTTGGGAAAAAAATGAATTGGGGATTCAGATGCAATATTTGCTGCTCTAAAATGGAAATAAAGACAAGATGTATTTATACAAAACTTTAAAAGATGTTATTTAGCCAAAACCAGCACCATTGTAAAATTCGTAATAGATTTGCAACTAAAATGGTGCAGATTTGCTTCTGCAGCTCTGATTACCCAGTATATTTACTGGATGGCATGTCAGGTTTTCTTAAATGGCTAAAGTGACAATGGAGTGCCTCACAGCTACAGCTATGCCCAAACTGCTAAAAATAATTAATTGACAGAAAATCTTAGGATACTGTGTCCTAATGAATAAGGAGTATGGAAAATACCTCAATGAGAAGCCAGTCTTGAACTACTAAGTCAGACTTGATAGAAAATATCCACCAAATAACATATTATTTTTTCCCAACTGATGAAGACAAAAACTGTGTGTGTAAAAAACTAATCTAAACAAAGCTATAACAGTTTTAAAAATCCTACTAGGGAAGAAAGGTCTGTGTATGATTTTCCTTTAGTGTTTCTTCTGGATATCTGTAGCATCCAAATCAGCAAATCTCTTGTTCCAGTAGTTGGTCACGTTTAGGCACCACTTAAGTTGTTTCAACTCTTTCTCTTTGAGTTCAACAGAAGATCAGAGTGATGATTTCAGCTCCTCTCTGGCTTGAGAAAAAAATAATGGTTTGAAATGAATTTCCACCTGGGTTTTGGCTAGTTCTCTGACTGAATGTCTTTGTGCATATCTAATTCTGTCCAGAATATCTCTGTTCTCCAGAATATGTCTGTGTTCTCCAAGGACAATCATCTCAGGTTATCCCATTAAACTCCCCACTTTTAAATTATGTCAATATTTCAATGACCAATCAGCCGATTAAAAGGAAGTGTCAAACTGGAAATAAGACTGCACTGTTATAGGAAGACAAGCACAGGAAACTCAGGAGATACAAGAGTCCTAGGGCTCCAGCACCGGTCTTCATCTGCATTTCAGTGATGTTCATTTAATGCACATTCTTGCAAAAGAATGCGTGTAAGCATAATTGAGAGAACACACTAAAAAAGCCCTGTGCTTTGGATAGCAATTAACTTTGTTATTTTATCTTAATTTAAATAGGTGAAAGTTTAAAGCATTGATCATGATCAAATGACTAATTTACAAATAACAATGAGAGAAGGAGGTTTGGTAGTGTGACGTTAGCCTTTTTTTCCCCTCCTGATTAGGATGATGTTAAAATCATACAATGGGTGATGAATATAATGTATTATAATAAATATGATTAAACTATCTCCAAGCTAAAACACTCAAAAATCTTTCCCTCCTTCCTTCCAGCGTAAATCTTGATTAAAATTCAGAAGTTTCTCTTGTGCGGTTTTCTGAAGAGAAAGAAAGTAAATGGTGCTGCTCTATATTAATTAGTGACCTAGAACTCTGCTGACTGGGGAAACTGTCCTGATTTGTGGAAAGCATAAGGTCATTTACTTGATATTATTAGTTTCTAGTTTCATTTGTGTCCATCTCTGTCAGTGAACCTGGATTTTCAACGGAGCTTTTAAAAAAAAAAAAGAAACAAACTAACCAAAACAAAACTTATTAAGTTATCCCTTCCAGAAAGCTGCCAACTTAGAAAATGCATAACCAATTTCTGTCTCCTAGCACAACTCACTGTTTTCATTCTTTCACTGATTTATGATGCTTCAGGTTCCTCTGTGTTTGGGAAACCATGCAAAGCTCAGAAGCCCCTGATTTGATAAGAGGTTTTGAACAATATTTTGCTAACTTTTGACAAGATAGTTCAGGGCTAGATCCAATAAAAATACATTATGCTTCTTCATTGTGAAGCTCTGAAAAATTGATTTTTATATTGGATTCGACCATTGGCTTGTTAAAGAAACTTAACTTGATAACAACACCCTTTATCCCCTTAGGAGGTATCACTCCATGTTAGGAGGACTGAAACAGTGCAGCATATATAAGGAACATTATCTAGCCTTGTGGGGTGAAGGAGTTATCTTGCAGCACAGCCTGAGTCACAGGGCTGTGCACTGGAATAAGAAAGCAGGGCAGAGGGTTCCTCAGGGGACAAAAGAGAAATCTTTTCCCATTCTAGGATATAAAGTAACAGCAGAGCTGTTCGGTAGCCATTTACAAGGCTAATATTCCTGTTTCCAAAGAGGCCTATTTATAAAGCCACATTTCTTTCATCATTTTCAATTGCCAGGGATACATAAAATAAATATAGACAGGGATGAACCCCTCTGATGTAGCTCACTACGTCCCTCTCTTCAGCTTGGTAGTCAATATTTGTTATAGCTCTCTGCTCAGACCACTTGAGTACTCTTAATCCACTTGAAAAGGCTTGTTTGCTTTATGTTATGCTGAGATCACAATTTCTTAGAACACTGTTCCTGGTCCAAACCCCCACATAAGTAATGCAGTTTTAAATCCATAATTATGTTCTCATCAAGGCTTCTCCATCTTTCTTCCAGACTGATGTGTTTTAATGTAATTTCTCAACATCTATTTTCTTGAAAACTGATTCCCTTGAAATGCACATTCCAAGGGAAGTGTAATGGTAAGAAACAGTGGGAAGACACATATTTGGTGTACTAAACTCAGAAGTAAAAACAGGATGAATGATTCAGTTTTACTTTATAAATAGCTTTGAGATCAACTTTCTAATACAGTGTTCAATGTATTTATCATCCACAGGGTATTTCTACTGTTAAAATCACTTAGGAGTGGGGCATCCCCTTGCTTTGATGTATTCATGGCACAGTGAGGAGATATGAAGAGGTATCTCTGCTTTTCCTCTCTGAGCAGCCTGACCAACCCAACTATAGATGGAAAAATAGACTTCTGATAGTTAAATCCCTTCTCAGTTTTAGAAAACATGGTATGTTTGAGCTTTCCTGCTGAGGCAGGGGGTAGGCAAGGAAGAGTTGCCCTAGGCATAAACTGCATTTACATACTTGATTTTTAGAACAGGCATTTTAAGATTATACATGAGGCAACCCTCTGAAATGCATATATAAAGGTTTTAAATTATTTCCAGTAGTATAACTAACAAACATACTACAACACAAGAAATTCTACTCCTCAGTTTTAAATACAGTTTACTATTAATTTTCAAATGACTAGGTGTGGAAAATTTCTTTGTTCCTCAGTACTGGAGCAATGCAGCAGGCTAAATAGCAGAACATGGGAGGACGAAACTTCAGCAAAGTGTCTCCTGCCTCTATCACTATTTGCAATAGTACAGGAAGAGAAAGAAATTACCCCTGCTTGCCTGACTGCCAGGGATGCTGCAGCTTTTCCTGGCTGGATGGTCTGTTATACATGGTTCTTAATGCAATGACTGTCAAGCAGGATAGGTCCGAGCAAGGAAGAGGGCACAGGCGTGCCTCTTAAGCACCTGGTTACCACTGACAGGAGTATGGACATGGACATGCTTTGCCCTGCAGGGATGAAGAGAGCAACAAGAGCCAGATGCCTAATGCATGTGAATATGGCTGCTGCTGCTCCTGTGTAGCTGTTCTGCTGGGGCCTAAAAGCCAAGGCAATTCGGGGCGGGGGGGGGGGGGGGGGGAGAAAAAAAAAAGGCAAGCAAGTCTTGGATACACAGACGCAAACACTTGCAAATTTAAATGACTAAAATCGCTGGAACAGTATCAGTTGTTCCAAGTTTATTCGAATCCTACCTGCTTTGCACACACTCTGTATTTTGAGTATGCAGGGAATGCATTATGCTGTATGTAAACTCACACAGATCATGCAAGGCAGGAGTACAATGTGGTCTTTGAAGAAATTAAACTGTCATTAAGTTAATTTTAAACTCATACACTAAAATGAATTTATATTTTATGCTAAATTAAGAGAAAGAGTTTCTATTTCTTTTGAGACTAGTGGTGATCTTTCACAAATTCAGTTGCTGCAGAAACACTGTTTCGTGTTCAGTGTAATTCCATCAAATATACTATACTTGGGTATAATAGCTGGCAGGGTGTGAGGAAACCACTCATGAATCTTTAGTAAATTAGGTTTACTCTTTTTCTCAGAGCTACATGGATCTTGCCTGCCCTCAGCTGGATTTATGGAGGGTTCATTGAAAAGTGGTGGTGAGAAATCTATTTGAAAACCAACAATATATCATGTTATATAAGAAATAATCTTTTCAACCTGGCCAATGACATTATGTTATAACTAACAGAGAACAGAGTCCTTCAGGGATTTCTGAGAGGTAAAAAACAAAGCAATAGGAGAAAGAACGAAAATGAAGAAAGGTCAAATAAAAAATAGGACTAAACAACCCAGTAAAAGAATGGGCTTTCTGGCCTTAACTGTGCACAGGACAAAAAATACCCTCATTTCAACAGAGTCGAATGCCATATATTTTGCTATCTTCTGGATATATGAGGTCTCTTTCAGCCCCTGAGAAGAAAAAGGAAAATCTCTATAGAAGTAACAGAGCACTTTGTGAAGCAGCAGTGGTCAGAGGCAATGTGCTGAAAAGTGCATTCACTGGGCAGTATCCAGAAAAGTAATCAAATACTATATACTCTTCTGTGTTAAATATGTTTCTAAAAAAAATCTGAAAATAAACAGATAAAAAGCCCAGCTAAACTGTAGTGATAATTGTCCATTCTGTTAATGAAAAATGCCAGCTGCTGAGATGGTCAAATCTGGTATTTAAGAATGAAAAAGTCAGGCTTGTACTCCTTATATCTTCTCTCCTTCCCATATCTCCATTCCTTGTTATCCTATGAAATAGTCATGTATTGATGAAGAGTGGAATTAGGAGAGAAAAACAACAAATAAATCCAAACCCAGTTATAGGATTTATCAACTCCTTTTAGATTACTCACCCTCCACCTCCATTACTGGGTATGCTTCTGAAATCATTCTCCAACCAATGTGCTGCTATTCCTCTTATTAAGTCTCCCCCTGATGTTTTCTAGTGAAATAAAGTGCTTTGTGAAACAGAGAACTTAGCTCAAAGACTTTTGAGATCCTGAAACCCTTTTCAGTGGTTTTGGATGTTATTTATCTTATTAAAGGTGTCACCAAAGGTCAGGCTGCTGTGTGAACAAATAATGAAATTATGAAAACCATAATTTTGTCATTAAATTAATAATTCCACTGTCTCTCCCCTCTTCCTTTCTCTCCTGCCCATCTGAGATGAAAGAGACAATGATGTCCTCATAACCCCATCTTTCCCCTGCAATATTTGGAAACATAATCACCTTCTGCAACTTACCTTAGGCATCAATACCTGCTCACTTGCAAAACCCCCATGATATTTCATCACTACAGCTCCTCACTGTCCCCCAAGGCGTGCATGATAGATTGCATGTCAGGTAGGCAAGAACATCATCTAAGAACTCCTTAGGTCCATCAGACTTAAGAATAAAGAAAATCATATGCCATTAAAGTCTTGGTTACATCAAATCTCAAACAGCTTAATATATGTCTTAGTATACTCTTACATAGAAGGAGCAAAAAGTGCAGCGGAATATAACTAAGAGCTACTATACAAGTGATGCCACCATGCTTCTGTATTTCATCATCAGATTTTGTGAGGGCCACCAGGAATGTTTTTGTCCTGTCAAATTATACTTAAATTGCCTCTTATCCATCCAGAGATTATGTTGTCATCAGGATTCCAACATTCTGGATAAACAGAACGATGCTTGTAATTTCTCTGCCTCCCTGCAAAGACAAGATGAAGATCTTTTTCTTTCTGCTTATGTAAATTCCATGATATCTACACTATCAATAATAATAGCTACTTCTCTGACATTCCATTGGAGATGTTCAGGAAAAGGTTACAGATTAGATTTCGATTATAAGAACAACAATTGAAACACACTAAGGAAACCATTTAAAAAAGGAAATAGCAGATCTCACCTCCGAAAGTGCTTTTTCTGATCCCTCACACTCAAAAGAAGGAGCATCCAGACCACCTCATGGTCTTCTTACAATAGCGGAATAAGAAGACAAAATCAAGAGAACATCACACCCCAGTCTGATTGATTCCTTTGATGTCAGCTATAAAATTTCATAGATAAAGAGATCTTTGAAGACCATGTGGACCCCATTAGTACAAAATCACAGATACTTCTCCTCATGAAAAAAACTGCATCATTGCAGCCACACAAAGAAGGTACAGGTGCAATTTTGACAGAGTGGTGTTTAGTTGTTTGTAATAAGCACACAGCATTATTTAAAAATTCCACTGTTGTCTATGTATGGACATCTTTAACATCTTTATGGACATCTGTTTAACATCTTTGTGTGTTTAACATCTTTGTCAGCAACATGGACAGTGTCATTGAGTGCACCCTCAGCAAGTTTGCTGACGACACTAAGCTGTGTGGTGCAGTCTACACGCTGGAGGGAAGAGATGCCATCCAGAGGGACCTTGACAGGCTTGAGAGGTGGGCCTGGGTGAACCTCATGAAGTTCAACAAGGCCAAGTGCAAGGTCCTGCACATGGGTCGGGGCAATCCCAAGCACAAATACAGGCTGGGCAATGAGTGGGTTGAGAGCAGCCCTGAGGAGAAGGACTTGGGGGTGTTGGTTGACGAGCAGCTCAACATGACCCAGCAATGTGCCCTTGCAGCCCAGAAAGCCAACCATATCCTGGGCTACATCAAAAGAAGCATGACCAGTAGGTCAAGGGAGGTGATTCTGCCCCTCTACTCTGCTCTCTTGAGACCCCACCTGGAGTACTGCGTTCAGCTCTGGAGCCCCCAACATAAGAAGGACATGGACCTGTTGGAGTGAGTCCAGAGGAGGGCCACAAAGCTGATAGAGGTCTGGAGCACCTTCTCCTATGAGGGCAGGCTGAGACAGTTGGGGTTGTTCAGCATGGAGAAGAGAAGGCTCCTGGGAGACATTATAGCAGCCTTCCAGTACCCAAAGGGGCCTCCAAAAAAGGTGGAGGGGGGCTTTTTACAAGGGCGTTTAGTGATAGGACAAGGGGTAGTGGCTTTAAACTGCAAGAAAGTAGATTTAGATTAGATATAAGGAAGAAGTTTTTCACTGTGGGGGTAGTGAGGCACTGGCACAGGTTGCCCAGAGAAGTTGTGGATGCCCCATCCCTGGAAGTGTTCAAGGCCAGGTTGGATGGGGGTCTGAGCAACCTGGTCTAGTGGAAGGTGTCCCTGCCCATGGCAGGGGGGGGGTTGGAACTAGATGATCTTTAAGGTCCCTTCCAACCCAAACCATTCTGTGATTCTATGATTGTCGTGGTTTAACCCCAGCCAGCAACTAAGCACCATGCAGCCGCTCACTCACAATGTTGTTTTCAGTAGCTCTCAAGCCAAGAGGCATGCACAGGGACAGAATGTAGGAACAAGGACAAATCCATGCCCAGCTTTCTTCTCAGAGGTGCTCGGCTAATATTTTCCTTTGAGAAGCCAATTGAGACAAATGCAAAAACAATATGGATAAGCCACTTGATGCAAGATCAGGATAAACCCCATAGGACAGCTACATATGCCCCCTAGTGACTGGAGGTGAACTATCCCACCGGTTACTCCAGAAGACTCATTTGCAGAGGTCAATTAACCCTTACATCCATGAATGCAGAAATGATCACTGATTGAAAGACTTTATGGGTAACCAGTATAAAAAACCAGAGATATTGATAAACCCAGGCCTTGTGAGCTTTGCCTACTATTCTGCTAAACAACTTAAGTGCTAGGTGGGAGCCTGGAATGTCCTATTCCTAAGTATGTCTGCTAACCAAGAGGTCTATGGTCGCCTCAAATTAATTTCTTCTTTCCTTCATTAATTAGTTAATGTTTGGAAACCACTTGGAAGATTAAAAGCTCCATTTATGTGCAATGGATTATTTATTATTATAACCTCAGCTCCTTGACTTAATCATTTAATCAGTACCAATCTGCCTCATAAGGAAGCTATCACACAAAAATTGTTTGAGAAATGGGGAAAGAAAAAAATACAATTTGTGAAAGGAAAAAAGATTGCAGGGAAGTTTTATCACTAAGTATTCCTAAATAGCTGCTATGAAGAACTTTGTAAGGGGGGAGGGCGGGGGGCGGGGGAGTGTGTGCACTATTTTTTGTGTAGTTTATTTTTACAAAAATCAATGTTGCACAAATTCTTTTTTCATGCACCGTGAAATGCATTTGTAGGAAAAATTCCTATTTGGGGCACATAAGCCTGATTATTAATTTCAAGAAAACTTTGGACAGCATAGAATTTTTAATAATAACAATAAAGTCTATATTTATTTAGCTGTGATTTAAGATAAGATCAAGTTAAATAGGTCCTTATCCTTTCCTGAAACATAGGAAAATTCTGAAATTACAGAAGAGAACATATTTGTTCTGACATATGTAATTGTTAATCTGTGGACCTTTCTGAAACTAGATGCAATTAAAAAAATGTATATTACTAAGATTTTAAAAAAATTAAAACCATACATTTTTCAATAAGAAAACATATGGCTGAAAACCATGAGAACAATATGTTCCAATATTTTCAAAATTAAATTCCTTGATTTTTCCATTGAGAATGATATTTTCATTTGCCATTGAATTCAACTTTATCTTTTTAATTAAGAATAATGAAACAAAACATTATATTTTGAGCTAAAAAACATGGAATCTTCTTGCTCAGAAAGAATTATTCACAATGTTATAATAAAGGCAGTAGATAAGAAAGCAATAAATCCTCAAGCCTGGTTTTCAGGAAAATTACTGAGTACAAGTATTTGGAATTTACAAAGCCCCAATCTGCACACATTCAAGATGCAGAGACAGTTCTTAAACATATGTGGTCCTAGAAGTGGGAGGACACACTCACAGATCAACTACTGACAGTAAAGAAGGTTGTTCAGTTTCTGGCTGAAGTCATCAGTTAGTTGGGAAACAGGATGTTTGTTTGGAAGCAAAATATTTTGCTTTGTTTATTTTTTCTTTAAACTTTGATTCAGTGAGGATAAGGTTCTAACTCTTACTAATTTTCAAACAAGTCTAGTATTTATACCCTTAATATGTTGCATTCGAGGTATTTGTGTGAACCAAACTATTATTGAAATATCTGAACACAACGATGATGTGGTCTTACTGATGTCTTTAAATGAAAATGGAGCAGCAAGTATCTTGCTTTTATGTTGCATCATCAGCTGAAGATAGAAAGCTTCACTCTTAATTTCTGTGGCACTTCATTTCCTACCAAATGCAATGCCATCATCACAGAAGCATTAAATGTTTCACAGCAAGTTTTAGTGAAGCAGCTTGGATTACATTCAAATTACTCTTTAGTGGCTCACACTAAATTAGTAAAAGTCAGTTCAATACCAACAAACCCCTACAATATGTATGACCCATTCTTGCACTCTTTGGGATAGCTTGTTTGCTGAGTGTTGCAGAAAGTGACATCACAGGAAATAACTAAGGCTTAAATACACACAAAAATCCATTGCAAAGGATTGCACTCTTGATGGCTGGGCAATTGGTTATTCTATTGGGAGCCTTGTGGAAGATGACGTGTTTGAGGAGTTAGTGATCTTAGACAAGCCACGTCTGCTCTATTGGGCCTTGTACTTAGGGTTTAAGAAGCCCATGTGTTAGCATGAGTAGCCACTGTAAGGGAACCTGCTGGAATGCCCCGTGTCAGCCCATGCTGCGTGCTAGCAGGTGTTATGGGAGAGAGAACATCCAGTCTGTCAGGAGAAGATATATGGGTCTGATTTTTACACAAGATAAAAGGCAACACAGCATGGGAGGGAGAAGGAACCCCTCCATGGTTGGCACCTGAGCAGCGTGCTGTGGGAAAATCCATCCAGGACCTGTCTGATGCTGCATGAAAGCAAGGTTCCTACCATCTGAAGAGATGGAAGATTTACACTCTATCTGTATTCCTCTTTTTATTCTGTTTTATTAAAACAGCTATTTTATTAAGCCATTTGTTGCTGGGCCTTTCTCATAGAGATCCATAAAGAATCTTCTCACCACCCCCAACACCTGTGCAGAGCAGTTCTCTCTTTCATTTTGTGACATATCACCATTATGCGATAATATCACGGTTTATGGTGTGGCACCCTAGGCTAAAAGCTTATTAGAAGGCATAAATATTATTCAATAATATATATCTGTGCAGGCTGGGAGGTATTAGGCAGCTATGTGAAGTCACCGTGGCAGTGAGTGATTACAGAAAGTCCACATAGCTTCCAGATATCTAAAGGACAGTACAAGTACATTTTGTCTGTACTACAGCCCTTGCAGGCGGGGTCACAAAGTGTTGTAAGGGCCAGTACCTCCTAGGAACAGTCTAGCTTTGCTTATCTGGACTCCACCCCTCAGTTCTCCTCAAATACCTTGCTTTTGTTCATGCCTTTTTCTCCCAACAAGTGTCCAACTTCTGCCATTTAGCCTGCTGCATTGCTTGATCCTATGCCTCCGGGCCTAAAGCCGTCGTCTTTCTGCATCATCCTTCTGCACGTTCCGCTGGCCACCAGACTTTCCTTCTCTAGTCTACGTCTTATATAGTGCTTTTCAGCATCTGCAGCTGGCAGTGGCCAGTTTCAAGTTAAACACCCTCCTTAGGGTTATTCATACTGCATCGTTTCTAATCTCATCCCAAATAACACAGGTGTTATTCTTACAGCTTTTTAGCTGACTTTAATAGGATTTTTTAGGAGATTACACTCACAGTATGCTGTATGGTTCTATAATATAAAAAAGCCTACAATACATATCCCAAAAAGAAACTTTTCTCAAGTTTAGCTCAGTGCTATTACATTAGTGTCAGATGAAAACAAATGCATGGTTCCTTAAGTATAAATTAACACTCTAATATTTTATTTAAACAGATACTAGTACGTTTAAATCTTCAAATAAATTTAAGAAATGCAAACCTAGTCTAGCAAATGAAGGTTACTTCATATTTGAAAAGCCTTGGCAAATTAATCACAGCAAGAGCATAAATAATGAGGAACTACTGTGGTTATATTCAGATGTAAATTTGGAAAAGTTGTTAAAATTATTGACCAGAAATGGTCAAATCACAGCAGTCACATCTGATATTAGTCAGAATAACAGCGTTAATGAGAAAGATACTGGTTTTGAATTATGACATTTTACTGCACTTATATACTCATAAAATATAATCATATTTGACTGATTTGAAAATATTCCTTCATAGAGAGAGGGCCATGACTGATGGATGTCATGACCACCTCCAGTACTTGATTATCGTCGCTAGGTCAAGGCTCATTAAAAGTCTGATATAATTTTCCACTCTTTTGCATCAATCATGCAGAGTTACTTTCTTTTTTTTTTTTTCTCTTGGCTTTCATATAGTTCTGTCACATTTGCTCCAGATGCATTGTAATTTGATGAGTAGTCCCAATGGCATCAGGGGGATGACTACCCAATAGGAAACAGGATTTCAGAACTTAGTCCACGGAAAAATTGTTGTTTAGACTATGGTCATTATGAAGTATTTTAGCAAATTAAATACGGACCAAAAATCCGCTAAAGAATAAACTTTCTTGTAACTCTTGCTTCTGTTCATACCAATAGTATTCATACCAGTATTTTGGCTTTACAACACATAACCAGGCCTGCATGACTTCCAAAGTACCAATCTGCTTTCCTCAAATCTGTTGTACTATTGTCAAACCTGAATTTTAATCTTAGAATCCAGAATATATGTGAGTTTTAATATATTTTCTAGTTTATTTGCTCATTGCATATTGATTTGAAGTAGAGGCATAATATATCCATGTCACAATAGCACCACGCTTTTCAATAAATGGCATATCAACTGCTACCAAAATTATTGGTACTGATGTTACCACTGCATCATGGTGTTCGCAACGCTTATTTTGTGCCGCACTGGACTGTCTTTTGTACTTCTTTCCAGCCCCACTCCCCTATGATGAGGAAGGAGGAGTTTCAGTCCTTGTCTTGCCTTCTCGCTCCTTATCCAGGAGTTTAGTCCAAGCTCTTGGAGATACAGATCAGTGTAGAGGGATTAGGAGGATGGAAGGGAGGAGACACCCACACATTCCTATGCCCATTCACAACATCTCAGCATCACCTGACCCTTTGCCTGAATGTGTTAATACTATCTCAATACTTGGTAGTAAAATTACAGTTTGCCACTAATTTGAAACAACACCTCATTTGATGTTTCTAAGGGAACCATTCTCCATTGCGTTATACAAAACCACAAAAAATACAAAAAAAATGGCATGAACCTCAACAGAGAAAAATGAGTGCTGAGTAATCCAGATGGCTGGACGAGGACAAGAAGATCTGGCTGGGCTCAAAATCAGGTGCTTGTAGATTCCAGAGGGGAAAAATGATGTCTTTTCATGTCTACAGATAATTGACAAATAATGAAAACCACTCTGGCAAATCAACCTTAAAGTACGTAATATATCTCAACAGGTGTAAATTGATTATTAGAAATTAGTTCATCCTGACAATTCTTTTATCTGCCTCAGGATGAAGACTGCACAGTTGTCTTTATTTGGCTGTGTGTTTTTCTTCCTTGGAAGAAACAGAGGAGTTTTGTCTTAGAGTATTCACAGTGAAACTCCTGGAGTGAAAAGGAGGAAAGCAGAGCTTTCTTAATCATGAATATCCAAGTGAACTAAGCATGTAATTTAAGTTCCTCATACCTGTGTCCTTTCTGTAGAATCCACATGATGAAAAGAATAGGAAAAGGAAGACACATAACGTGGCCTCTCGAGGTCTCTTCCAGCTCTCTTTTCCCATGATTTCTGTGGGCTGTTTCTGAGAAATTGTAGAGGAAAGAAGAATAAGATCAAGGAGCAGTAACAATGGCATAAAATGAAATAGAAAAGAAGGGGCAGTCAGGAGAAGAGTGAGCTAGAACAGAGTTTCAGTATAAAGCTGTCACTTCAGGCTGAACCACATCAGATTTATTTAGCATTCAAATGCAAAAGCAGTTGTTATAATGGCTATTGGGAAAACAGTTAATGTTTTAATAACTGCAGGACTAAACCATTAAATGATACAGTCAATATCCCCACAGAGAGTAAATATGCATCAACAGTAAATTTACTTTACCTGCTTAACAGTCCTAAGTTCTATAATTATAGATATTTAAATTTCTTCTTTCTTTAAATCTTGTTGAAGAAGGAAACAGTTCAATATTAGCTCTACATAAAGCAAGGAATTCTGAAAAAATTAAATTAAAATAATTTGATGATATTCCAACAAAAGAGAGCAGTGAAAAATCACTGTGCGCTTCAAGCAAACACAGTTTATGTGCTTGGTGAGATATTCAGAATAATGAATATATGCTGACTTGTATGAGAGGTCTGCATACTTCAACTTGAATATACTTCACTATAGCTAATGCAAATGAAGAAAAACTATCATATTTAGAGATAAAAGAAAAAAAAAAAACCACCACTATTCTAATACATTAAGTAAACAAGAGGCCTGATTTCCCCTCACAGCAGTGCCACCATGGAGATTCCAGCTAAGAAAATTTTGACTTCTACTGGTCTGACATGAGAATCAGCCCCAGCTGGTCCTTGCAGAAAGAAGCAACACCATCTTCTTTGTTATACAAATACAATCTGAAACATGCATTTTGCCACTTCCTAGGCAACTGCACTTAGGAGCGACTGCTAAGTGAAACTCTGTGGTGAACCTCAGCTTCTGTGACAGTTTTTCTCAGCTGATGCCCTTTAAAAATGGTAGCATAAAGATGTTAAGAGGTTTTTGCATGCTAAATATTTCTTGACATAGTAATGTTGATGCCTGATTTCTGTTTAGAGCAGCTCTCTACAGGTATTTTTAATAATTTTCCTCCATAACTTGTAGCTTTTTTATTTTCTCTTTATTGCTTTCTACTCCTTCCCACTGATGATACCTTCTTACTTGGCTCCTCATGCTCTGTATGTTTCAGCTTTTAAAGACATTAGACTACTCAAATATTGCTGTAATGGTATTTTAAGATTTAGCTGTATAAAAAGAGGACATTTTGGTATTCCTGACTGTTAAAATGCCTCTGTTTTGGCAGACTTCCATCACATACACAAAGAAGTAGATTAAACTAGACAGAAGAGTGAAGAGAACATGGGTACAACCTAAACCAGGCAGATGAAAAAGGACTTATTTCAGGGATCTTCAGTAATCACTAGTGCTTCATCTCTTCCTGAGTAGAGTCACACTGAGAATAACAGTCTTGTAAAGCATCCCCAGCAAATGCAAATTTCAACTGCATTTACCACTTTACTATGGAGTGCTCTGCTGGACATAACCATACAACACCACATATTTAACATGAAGTTTTTTTGAGATTACCTCAGTCAAATAATATCTTTACACTTCTGTTTGAAACAGAGATCCATAGACTTTGAAATAAAAAAGGAAAGAAAACAGAATAGTAATCTAAATGAAGCATGTTTAACCTCTGAGATCTTGTAGCCAAGAAAACATTTGTGTGTATGTGTTTCCACAGCATTTATTTATAGCTAAGGTGCCTGACAAGATGAGATTTTTAAAATTATATTGGTTCCTTTCTTTACCAGCTTTTCTTTAAAATTCAGTCCTTCAAAATAATGTGACTTGCATCCATTGACTACAAAACAAGTGTCAAACATGAACTCCAAATTACCTTGGAAGTGTCACAAAAGTAAAAGGGAAATAAGAAATTTCTAAAAGCTGTATGTTGAAGACAGTACCAACAAATCAATGACAGCTAAAATGAGCAACTAAAATCTTTTTGTTTTGATTTACTCAATGGTTTTCAGACTGAAGTCTGACAATGCTGTAAGACACATAACATATCACAAGAGGAAAGGCAGAGCTTTGTAGAAAAAAAGCTTCTCAGGATGTTTAAAACAAATGAAAAAAAAAAACCCAAACAACCTTACAAATTTGAATTTACAGTCTAGGTCATATAGACTACTCATTTGAGCCAATTCTAGAATCTCGAATGTACTCATCTGTTATAATGACTCCAGTTACCAATATAGGATTTTAAAGTTCTCAACCATATTCTAACTTCTGGGATTGCTTTTTGATCAGTCAATGATATACATTAAATTTGGAATATTAATCTGGTTTCTACCCATCAGCTTCGCTTGCCAAAAATCCCTGCCTACTAACCAGGCAGTTACTCCTTTTATAAAATCATCTGAATTATATCATTAACATTACCTGTCCAGCCAAGTTTATCTAGTGAAGGCAAGCTTTCTCCCTTAGACTGAGATGGGCACTACACTCCTCAGTCAATGATGCTTTGTTGCTATCCAACACTGCTGGTGTTATAGTTTCTTAAGTAACTCAGATTCAACTACTTACTTACTGAGTGCAAAGCCCTGGGGCTGTCACCTATCTTGCCAAGGGTTTTGATCCTATTTGAATCACTAGATACAGTGGGTGATCGGATTCTTAAAATAGACCTCTTCTCCACTGCCCTGTTTCACTCAGGTGAAAATTGTTTCATAAGTACATTTTTCTCCATATAGAGAATACCTAATGCAAAGAGGCATGAGTTGCCTGCAGCTGACAGGCCAGTGGGTAGAGGTTCAACTGGGATATAAGAGCTGCAGGTTCACATCACTCTTTCAATGCTTGATTAATTATTTATATAAAGTCGAAGAGTTCCAATAGGAGAGAAAACAGGTGCTCAATCTAAAATGCTCAATCATTTAATGATGGGTATTCCTGGAGGATATAGATAGCAGTTCCTGAACTGAATTCAGCAGAACGGGGATTTGAATTCAAGCCAATGCGCTAATTACTAAGATAATGCATTTCTAGGAGAAGAGAGGCTTTCTTTTTTTATTTTTATTCAGATACAGAATTAAACATCTAATTGTATGAGAAGTTTCTTTCCACAGGACCACAAGCTAAAAGAGATTCTTATCTCTATCAGTGGGCCACTGCCCTTGGACACTTTAGATTTTTTTAAATTAGTGTTATTTTTTTCAAAACTGCTAGCAGTAATCCCTATTTGGGGAATCATCAGCACAAGGTTCCTATTCAATCATTTTGATAACCCCTTCATCATGTGAGTAATTATGCCCATGCATTTTATGGGAATGCAGCTAATCAAAGGCTGGAGATTCCCCTAAAGCACTTTGGGGTGTTTGAATGGTACCTCAGGACCAGTAACTATAGCATAGCACAGCATAGCACAGAATATTTCAGTTGGAAGGGACCTACAATGATCATCTAGTCCAACTGCCTAACCACTTCAGGGCTGAGCAAAAGTTAATTATATTATTAAGGGCATTGTCCAAATGCCTCTTAAACACTGATAGGCTTGGGGCATCGACCACCTCTCTAGGAAACCTGTTCCAGTGCTTGACCACCCTCTCTGTAAAGAAATGCTTCCTAATGTCAAGTCTAAACCTCCCCTGGAGCAGCTTTGAACCATTCCCATGTGTCCTGTCACTGGATACCAAGAAGAGATCAGTGATTATGTTCAGACCAAGGTGGCCCTGCAGTCTCTCAGTTGAAGTGTGATAAAGGAGACAGACCCCGGCATCTTATGCCATCAGGGTATTTGCACAATCGTGTGGGGATAATTTTGCTTTATTTGTCTGCAAATAGTTGGGGCATGGGTTTTTAGACAATTTTACCATTATTTTCAAGTGTGTCATAAACATACAGGAGCAGACAAATGCACACAACACAGTCCAGTTAATTGCAGTACATTTCATATTCCAGCTAATTCCATAGTTAAGATTAAGAGTAACACTGAGTACCTTGATTTCTCTGCTAGCAAATAGCATTTCTTTGTTAAGACTATAACTGATGTGATGATCACCTCATGATAGTTATATCCTAAATGAATACCCATCATTATTTTAATCTGCAGCATTACTTAGAGATTTCTAGATTTATGCAATGGGGATGTAGAATGTAATTTTGAAATTTCAAAAAAATCTTTGGGAATGCCATATTTGCTCCTGAAGTCATGGTTGGCAATGACACCATCAACATCTAACACTTCTTCGGGGAAAGGGGCAGCTAGCTACATATGAAATTTGTGAAAATTTCATAACAATGTCAATGACACCATTATATTCTGACAAGAATTTAGACAACTATACAAACATGTCAGAAGAAAAGTCAATCATGTCAGGAAAAAGTCAAGAAATTAAAACTACAGTTTCTGGCTTTACGCATTTTTTAAGTAATAACTAATATTCTATAAATGTACTTTAAAACCATTAACTAAAACATTCCCTCCCCCCAATTAAAACAAGTACACTAGATTCAGTAGGCAAAACTACTCGTTTTACATGGATCAGAAAAAACATCTCAGCTCTACCAGAGATGCTTGTTATTGATGGTGCAAGTCTTATATACATCACAACAGCATGTCCTAAGGGAATTTGAATATGTATTCCTAATTTGATATTTATAGTTATATATTTACATATATTAGTTGAGTGCCAGAATCATGTACAACAAGAGAATAACAAGTATCTGTATTTCTACACTTTCAAATTTAGTGTGTCATGATGGATAAGGCCCAGGATAAGATTCCAAAGAGCCAGGATACCATTAAAAGCTTGATAGCTGTACCGTTGGGTGCCAAGTTATTTTTTGTAATTCATGGTACTGTTTCCTCATATAAAAATAAGTACAATAATACTTACCTTCTAACCTTCTTTACAAAAGACCTGTGTTGAAAAGTTACATGTAACAACAAAGTAGTTTAAAGGCAGACAGAGAACAGAGGAGATGAAACAGCACAGAGAAAAATGCATTCAAGTGGGTCTCCAGGCAACCCTGACTCCAGTTGTGAACAATTCCATCACGTTTTCTTTCCTTCAATGAAGTAACAAGAACCACGATTTATTTTACATAGCTGTCGTCAAAAGATCTTTTTGTATTGATGCGCAATTTCTGAGACAAACATTTAAAGGTATATGCAGAAGCCATGAGGATACACTCACTGACGTGTTCTTAGCAGAACGTGTTATTTCAAAAGCAGAACTCTTCTAGGGTAAACATTCAATGGGAAGCAGAGTCTGGACTGATCTGACTATGTTCTGATGCTAAAGAGGAAAGTTAGATATAATTAATTTAAAAATGAAATATTACTTGCAATATTGTAAGGCATATGCAGTCTACAGTGTTTGTCTATGAGAGAAACAGAGAGAATGTAATACTCATTTAAATAAATGACACATTTACATCATCAAGGAAGGGTCTTAGGTACTTATCACCTGCATAAGAGTTACTGAATGATCCTAATCAGTTTGGCATACTTGACAACATACAGACTTCATACATTTTCATCTGAATGATCTTCCTCTTTCAAAAGACTTCTTTGGCAAGAGCTCTACTGCTTCCTCGAGCCATCTGCAGCTTTGTGACTCCCTTCGGCAGACACTTGACTCATTGCATTGGTAAGCATCACACTCAGTCTCTTAACAGAGCTTACCTTATGGATACTAGGCATTGTGGCAATAGCAAGGAAGGAACTGCAGAGAAATTGCTGTCTACCATTTCTACTATGATCTTAATAGGCTCCTTGTCCTCCCTGAAGACCACTTTGGCCTGCCATTGTAGAATTCAGCATACACTTTGAGGACAACATACTTGAAAGAGATACTCTTTATTTGGTGGCCAGTTCTAACTGCATGACAGAGTGCAAAAATTTGCAGCTGCAACTCAAACTTTCTCTGTGTCAAGCTCAATCACCAAAAAATACATTTCCTATTACCATGTCTTCCATCGTCACAGGAAATATTGATACTATACACAATGACAAATACCAAGAACTGAGATATAATCAACTATTTTCAATCACCTCTGAGGTACTGCCAACTGGGCTTGCAGGTCTTCTATGAAATATTGGTGCTCCATGGGCTGGGCTGAATGTCCATTTATTCCAGCACTATTGTGTCTCAGAATTCTGTCATATTTTTATGGTTCCTCACTGAAAGAAAGCTCAGGGAAAAACATTAAAATCTTTTATATTTCATCCCCTCTGGAAACTGAAGAAAAGATTGCCTGTTCTCTCACAGTGGATGCCCACCCAGGGTGACAAACTGCTGTGACTATAATATACTTTCATTTGTCATCATTCATATTTGCAACTACTGATTTTCATCACAAATGCATACTGTGTCTATTCTTGACCTGATCGCAGCTCTCAGGACCCCAATTCACATTTTTAAAGACTTATATGTCTCATTGTACTCCACAAAACTGCAGGACTATCATGTTTCTAAAATGAGAGAAAACCTACTTCTCAGATATTAGTTGAGCAATTAGTGTCATGCAGATCACAATATTGCAGTCTTTTGAAGAGGATTCCATGATGGGTTAAAAACTAATTATGAATTAACAACTGAGGTCAAGAATGTGCCACCAGCCAAACCAAGAACTTTAAGTTACATAACACTTCTTTTGAGGTTATTAATACTCTCATGCTTCATGTTCTATGTGCTTTTAGACTTTTTTTTCTTTGCCTTTCATATTTCATTATGGACTTCAATCCTTTATGCTTCTCACAAGTGTTTTAAAGAGTCTATCCAATAATTATTCTGGTCTGCAAAGCATCATTTTTTGTAACCAAAAAAAGTAATAGTCGCTGTATTTTGCATTTCCCATGAGACTTTTAGCAATGGTCACAAGAGGTTATGAGTCAGTATCAGCAAACACTGGCCTCTCATAAACAGTACATACATAAACTAAGCCACAAGCAACTGTGTTTCCTAAGTGTATTGATATCTGGGCTTTTTTGGTGGTTGACATGATGCATATGTTGTTACAGAACTTCAGATTTTATTGCACTGGTGAGGGACTACTGCACCAGGTCACTGGAGGTGTGCAAAAGCAGCTTTAACTTTTATGCAGAATTAGGATCTTTTAACTAAATTCTCAATGTCTTTTTAAGATCTTTCTCAAGTTTTGCATCCCACATTTTTGTTCTATATTTCCATATTTGAGTAATGTAATGACTTACTGGACTTATACACAAGGAAAATGAAAGATTTTTTTATACACACAATAATGCACACATAGTAAATTAACCATTGTTATACAAAAATTAATCATATTTCCAAATGAAATCTTATTTCCCACCTCCAGCCCATGAAAATCTGCTTGGTGTTGAAAGCATTTCAAGGCTAGGAGCCACACAAATATCAGACACCAGAAAGCCAATCCTCAGACTGTCTCAGTAATAAATATATGAAGTTGGAGGTGATTCAGAACACCTTAATTAGACCTCTTGCTTCTCTGAAATTAAGGAGGGGCATGGAAAAGAATATTTAATTCCTCTTTTCAATGCAGAGACAGATGATAAGTCAATCAGATTTCCATGGAGTTGGTTGTAATCATTGCCTCTTGTATCAAGGTGGTCATTATTAGCCATGTGCATTGACAAATAAATATTCCTTGTATTACAATATGAAACCAAGGAAGGAAAGCCCCTGGGTTGGTATAATTTTCTGCCTGTTGAAGACATTAACTCCATCAAGCTCACTTCTGAAAAAATTCAGAAAAGTAAAATTTTCCTGAGCAGGCTAGAATGTTTCTTCCCACAGTACTATGGCAGATCAATAACATTCTCTCTCTCTCCCCTAGTTCTTTTCTTTTCAAACAATATGCAAAGCATATGCAATGAAAATATGCATTAAGGTAACAAAATGATCATCAGAATGAAACAGGCATTTTAATGTATCTAAATAACATACATTCTGGTAAACAAATTTTCCTTCAAGTTTTTACATGAGTCTTCTAATAAAAGCATTACGGAAATGTAGTTTTCACTTCTCCACCACCAAAAATCACTCTAAAAGCAAAACTCTCTAAGGTTTTAACACATTTAAAAAGAAAATATATATTTAAAAGTTTGATGAGTCTAGCCCATTCCACTTAAGAACTCCAGCACTTACTAGGATAAAACTAAACCTCAATTACATATAAATTAAAATTAGAATCTCAACTTTGCAATTCAATCTCATTTTAATTCTCATGTTCTCTAAATATTCTCTAATGAGTTTAAAGTAAGTATAGGACACACAGTCTTGGTAAAATGTGAGATCAGGTCTAATTAATTTTTTCTGTTAAAGGGAACTGTTAAATATCAAGACTTGTTACACTACCTTATGTAGCCAGTAGTTTATGGTAATGAGGGTAATGTTCTCTTGTATTTGTGTTGCGAGGATAAACTAAACAATTTCTGCATGCATACAATACTTTGTGCAGTTATGTAATATATGGCTCAACTTTATTATTACAGCTTTTGTACAGTTATGTAATATATGGCTCAACTTTATTATTATAGCTCTAAGAGGATTTGGCAAATATACATACTTGCATGGTTTTTTCCTAGTTCCTTTCACCCACCTCTTCATAAAGGTGGCAAACTGAGGAACTATGTGGTAGTTTAAAGGATTTGCCACATTTTGTTTTTAATCATGGTCAAAGTGAACATTTCAAACCCATGTTCAATAAAGACATAAAGGTCATCCATGGCTCTAAACATGGTAAAAGTGAATTACAACTTCCCAGCAATAAAAAGTCATCAAATAATTCCTGACTAATCTTTATTACTACTATTATTCACCTCTGTGAACAATACCAAGAAGAATATTTTTAGACTCATTATATTATAAAGTTTTCAAACAAGGGTCACTTGCCGAAAAATAAAGTTTATGTAAATGTAAATGACATCTTGAATTAAGTACAAATATGCTGGTTTTCACCACCTTTGAGAATGATGCTTGTATTACCATATCATAAAGTAACCTTACTCCCGTTTCCTTTGCCCTAACCTTTTCTCAGCAGATTCTGCTTTCATTCTGTCTGAATGAAAAAAAAAAACAGGCTTGCTTTTGTCCTGTTACTACCAGAAATTCAGGTGTCTCAAAGTGGAAGAAAACTGCTTTGTCTGCACCTCCTCCTGGGCTGTAGATGTTGTGTTGCATCTTGCAGGATCATCTTGATTACTGCTGCTTTTGCTGGCCCATCCTCCTTATGCGTTCCAAGTGTAATTGGGAAACAAATAAGCAAACAAAGAAACAAACAAAAAAGTTTTGCTATATTTCTGTGTTATTGAAGATCCCACAGATTCAGAGAGAGGATGATGAGTTGTTCTGTTGCCCCTGTCTCATCAGCAAAATCACACATGGGCCACAACATCAGAAGCTAATGAGTAAACTGGCACAAAGCAGGTGCCATTTTGAGGATAGGTCTGCATTCAGGAGAAACCTGCCTCAGTTCATCGGAAGACCTGCATTTATCACACTTTTTGCAAATTTTTGTGAAAGCTGTTGAGAGGCAAGAAAGAACGTATCCAGTAACAGAGTTGCAGTATCTCCCAGAGTCTCTTACTTGGGTGCAGCTACAATTTCATGGTTTACTGCGTGTACAAAGTGCATTTTAATTCATACTTCATACCATCAACATATATTATAAATCAAGCCTAAAGGTAAACAAGAAAACAAAAGCACAAAGAAGTTTGAATGAAAATTAGGTTGTTTTGCATTGTTCCTGCCTGTGGCTTGTACAAAAATCTGCCGAATCCATGAAAAATTCTAGGCACACCAGTGACTCTGTTAATAACAGATGTTCTGGAAAGTATATCATGTTTTCTGACTAGTGATGACATTTTTTAAATAAAAGAGGGCAAAGGGTTAAGCTCAGTCTTCCTTCTTGCCACAAGACTATACTATGGGAAGAATGTCTATGCTATTGGCAATGGTAAACGTGTGTTTTAACATTCACGGTCAATGCTTATAGTCAGACATCTGGGACTTAACACACTTGTAACAAAGTAACAACAACATATACCATCTGCTGCAGGTGTACACTTTAAAAAATTGCTTTAATATACACCTACACGCATACATACATTTTGTAAATATTCATGTCTTAAGTTGAGCCCCATTTTCATTTCTACCTAGCACAGCAAACTACATACGTTACTTAATTTAGACTATTTTTTCATTGTTTGAAAGACACAACAAAAGGCCTTTAGGGATAATTGCTCTGTAACTCTTAGATATGTAGGGAAATATCTCTTTTATGTAGAAACAGCATGCAAAGCTACCTACGTTATTCTGGTAACTCAGCATATTTCACCAATGCCTCATCTAAATGCACTACATAAGATCACTGAACAGGTGATAACAGTGTGGATTTAGTCTCATCTGTGTAATTATTGTTTGTAGCATTAGCTTCAGCATTTTGTTAGTAATTGTCACAGTTCAGGAGGATCAGGGCTGACTACGAGGTGACAGCAGCTGCAGAAATTCGTATCATAGATCAGAGGAACTCACTCAAGTGCCAGGACAGCCATGAGGGATAATTCTACTAGGTTTATTATTAGAGATAGTCCCAAGTGTTTAAGTATTAATTCTAATATTAAATTCACTTTCTAAACTATTTTTTGTTAAACCCACTTCAAGTGAATATGCATGTCTTTTTGTACTAACTGGCAGAAATATCCTAGAAAAATGGAGTTGACAGTGAGTTTGTGTCCTGAAGCATTGATTTTTCTATTATGTTAAAATGCAAGATATTGATTTGTAGCTTTTCCTTTCAATATTCAAATACAACTATATGTTTTGTTTGCATGCTTTGTGTATGTTTCACACTGGTCAGTATGTTTGCCCATGTGTTCAGTTTGATCATCTTGCAATTATTTTCTTCTGGGTATTTGTGATTATTGTAGTTGCTATCAGAAGGAATCTTTCGTCAGGTATGCTATGTTTGTGATAAATGTAGTAGTATCTTGTTTTGAGTAAAGGCATTGTGCCCTAACCTTTTCTCAGCAGATTCTGCTTTCATTCTGTCTGAACACCTCCATGACATATTTGGATAAACAATGATACTGAGTGCAGAAGTGTGGTGCGCACTGTCTTGTGATTCTTTATTAGGAGAGATGCATAGAATTTCTATACTAGCTTTATCTTTGTAAAACATTAATGACCAGACCAAGACACCCAGTTTTCCTATTGTGAATAGAACGAATTTCTCAAACTGCTTAAATGCAGTATAATATATATTACAGTCCTCACTGTGATTAAGTCTTCCAGAATTCGCATAACAGTCAGTGCCATGTTGCATACTCTGTCAGTTCCCCTGTGAATCAATTCAGTTACTCCTTTTAAATCTTCTGCTTCTGATCTGAATACAGGCTATTTATACATATGGTTGTATTGCTGTTGAAAACATCACTCCGTAGTACCATATGGAGTAGCACAGGGTTCCTTTGCAATTACATTCAGAAACAAACCATTGTGTGATGGCTAGTGGCACACACTCACATTTTAATGCCAGTATTGTAAAATTTGTGGGCAAATGAAATTTTTTAAACATTCTATTTAGTTATCAAATACCTGCTAGACAATAAGATCTCTTGAACAGCTTCACAGCACATTCTAAATATGGTACTAATTTTTCATCAGACTATCAGTAATAATCCTAGACTCAGTGGTGATGCTTTTACCTTGAAATTGCTCCCCAGAAAAAGTCAATAAACCCACTGCAGCTAGCTACCAAAATGACACAGCAAGATGTAAACATATCAGGAGACAGACAGGTGGTTCCTGGTTCACTGGCAGCTTCCATAGATAATCATTGTACCATGGATTAGATCCGGAATTGCACAGACAGACAATTCAGTGTGTAGAGTCTACTTGTTCATGTTCTCCTATGGTTTTTCAGACGCTTCAGGCCTGATTCTCAGAGGAAGCCTATATTATGCTTTGCAAACATGAACCTAGCATGCACCAGCCAAGCACTCAATGAAACTAGTTTTATGATGCCTCACCTGTCCAGATAGAGTTTGCAAGAAAAAAAGACCCAACACAGTTTGGGACATTTATTGTATCACTCAAACAATTTCAAATGGTGTAGCTTTATTAACTATCAAGTTGTGAACTCTGTAGTTAGGATTTTCAAACTTGTCCCAAGACAGTCTATTTCTTTAGCATATGTGAATCAATTAAAGAAGACTCCATGAACTACATGTCATTCTTGACTTCAAATATTTTCAAAATGCCTCCAAGCAGTGACGTACTTTATCTTCTTAATGCAAAAAAAAAATTCAAAATCAGAGAAAACTTGCAATTTCCTTAGATGCTTATTTATATTGAGGATATATTTCATTAGTATGCTATAATTTCATAAGTCTTAATTCATAAATGCACTTCAAGTGCTTTGAGGTTGTAATGCTGAAGTTGCAATAGAAACAGCAAACATTTTTCCTGTTTTGCTATTGTTTATGAGTACTATCTGTATTTTAACAGTATTGAAGTTTTCTGTTTTACAACAGCTGAATGTTTCAAGGTCTCTTCTTCATTTGCAAAGAAATCAGTTAACTGGTGAGCCTAAGAAAACTGAGATAAAAGAGCTTAATAATCCACAGACATTTAGGAAGGCATGAATAAACATCAAACTTTAAAAAACTTAGCTAAAATAAAAGCATTTCCTAATGGAAAAGAGTATGTGGGAGTCTGTGAAGTGCAATTAGTCAACTAAAGTTGTGCATAAATGATTTTTCCTTTTAATTGCTAAATAATGACATTAAAAGTATTCCAAAACTTTGAATTTTGTTTGATTTGTTTATAAGAACTAGTCATGATTAGAAAATACTAAAATTTTCAGAGATGAAAATGGAGATTCAGTAAGATATAGGTTCTTCTTTCTAATGCTTACTTGAAAATCCCTAGGAAGAGTTTAATAATATAGAGGGTTTTTTAATATCTGGTCTGTTACTTTAAAATGGTATTATACAAAAAAGCCTGCAAAGCAATAAAATCTGACTGAAAAATGAATGATAAAATTCCAACTTTAAGACTGAGTTGAACTCTTTTAAGAATGATCCTTCCTTGACAGAGACACATTTTTCGTGTACCAGCTGGATTTCTTTGCCATAGGAAAACTGCCTACCTCAAAGGCAAATTCAGGGATGAGTCATTCAGATCTTTAACAAGAAATACAGATGGAAAAATGCCACAGCTGCACAGAGCTGGAAGCAGAAAAGTGCATGACCTTAATGAATATGCTTTTACATTTGACAGATTCCATCAGAGAACTTGCAGTAGCTTCAGACTCCTGTGGCATCATACGAACCTTTCCACATTGTTTTATCCAACCATTGCATGAAAAAAATGTGGGAGTTGAAATATAACATGGAAACTGCTTTTTTTCCCTGTTGCCTAGATCTGATATGTTCCTAAAATGAAAATGCAATATAAAAGCACAACAGCCACAAAAATGTATGGGTTTTTTCATTTCCTTTTCATCCATATTTTTATTATCTTCCTTGACTTTTGCCTTCCAAAATATTTTCTTTTATCTCTTCTTTTTATTCTTTCTCCAGCTTTGATTTTTGCACATTTTTTTTCTCATCTTCCTCTGAATGTCCACTCTGACACTTCTGCTGAAGTTCAACAAGGGCAAACCCCAAAGTTTTGCACCTGGGATGTAAGAATCCCGTGCAACAACTGATGCCAGAGGATTATTAGAGAGAAAGTGGTTTTTCAGAAAAGGATCTAGTGTGTATAGGACCCATGGCCAGGACAAAGTCTCTGGCCATTATGTATCACAGGGCAGGAACAATGTCTGAGAGTGCCTCATCCTCAGAGAGGACAACTGTTGCATCAACATCCTGGACACGCATCTTAAGAGGTGGGCTGGCTGTAAGCAGGGAGAAGCTGTTACTTCAGTGAAGGCCACAATAGCCTCCGTTCAGATTCCTACTTATTTGTTGTACTCAAAAATGCCCACAGCCCATTACTAAAGAAAGCATTTAATGCTCAATATCACTCTCTTCTGTTAAACAAGAACAGTAACACTCCCTTCCCTCCATGCACAATGTATTGCAACGAGCAGAATCAGGGAAAAATAGTGGGTGCAGAATTCACCCCGCAGACGCTTTTGCCCACCCACACAAAACAAAAGACAGAATTCCCTGTGCATAGACAGGAGTACAGAGCAAGTAAATGTTTGATAGGACACCGCTTGAGAATGATCTAAACATGAAAGAGGAAGGGCAAAATAAGATATTGTACACCCTCTGAGTAGTCTTATAGTTCACGGAATAAAACCTTAAATGTGGCTGCATAGAAAAGACTCTTCAAGTCTAACCTTTTCTTCCTGACATCGGTTGTTCTGTACTCAATTAGGCAATGATGTTCTAAAGAATCTTTTGCCCTGTTCATTAATACAGCTATCTTATATCCAGAAGAAATATTAGCCACAAGTATCAATATATCTCCTTTATTCTGAGGGACACAGCCATACATCACTTACTGGAATATCAGAGCTGATGATACTGACTAAGCCAAGCCAAATGCTGAAAGCCCTGCTGTCTTAATTGAAAAATAAGATTGATATGTACTGTGGGTCAGTTTTGGCAAAGAAAAGATCCTATAATGTTCCATCCCCTCTATTTCCCTTACCAAAATACTTTTATTTTATTCTCCCCCGTTAGTCATTATTCTTTTTTCAATCCCCAACTTGCTTCTCTGATGTCCTGCTGTTTAAATAGCCTTGATTTTGCATAGCTTCTCATGCTAAATCAATGTTTAAAGCTGTTTGATCCCTATCTCTGATCATAACCAGCAAGGAACATCCAGAAGCTATTTCCATCGCAATGTAACACAGTTTAGAGATCCTAATGGAGCTATTACTTAAAGCTGCTATTTATGATCTGATCTAAGTAGGGTTTCTCTGATAAAAATTGTGGAGGAAAAGATATGGAGCCATAATGTAAAAAATATTTACATAGGATCAAATATACCTGTAATGCAACACTGAAATCAGTAGTTCACACCAACTGATGAATTCACTCCTGACAAATGCTATTAATAAGGAAAGTTTTCATGGCAACATAACTTTGAGATATAATTCTATAGTTTTACTATAAGCTTTATATTCACTAGAAAGGCTGGGAAGGAGTAGGTCTCTTGTAAGGGAAGCTAAAATACCATGGATTTCCAGATCACAGCCATGATTCTAAGTATTTTCGAAAATCAAATAACAGCATAAGAGATTTTTCACTCTCCAAACTCTACGGGTGTTCCCAGTTTTTGCCTGAGATGCAGTGAGGTTGACCCAGTGAAAGTCTTCTCAGAGAACAGACCCAGACCTGGTGATTCTGGAGGGCCTCCCGTGTGCTGCATCTCCAGTGGCCTTTCCCTGATGCTGACTCTGTCACCTCTCTGATGCAGAGTATCTAACATTTTCTGGTCTGAAGCATGAGAGTTAAAATCAACTCCTGAATCTGTGGCAGGTCTCCATGGTTACAGTACAGTCAGTTGCTGCTTTGTACACGGGAATAGATGGGATTTTTAAAAACTCAGGCTGCATTTGCAGAATGACAATCTGAGTGTGACTTTTTCCCCCAAAACACAGAACATACAAATCAATTTTCGCAAGAGAGGGTAAATGTAAAGGTAATGCCTATTATCTCAACTCAGACTGACAAACTGCTCAGGAGCCGAACTGCTCATCAGATAAAGAAGTTCAGAGTGCAGGAGTTACAGAAGGAGAGATCTGTTTAAAGGTTTTGAGAAGGAAGTCTTGTAAGAGCTGAGTAACATCCATTTGTGCAGACTGTTTTTCTTCCCAAAGAACTGTCTTTGCAGTCTATAACTTTGTTTACTTAAATCTCAATAAAATTCCTGATTCATATGAATTGTTCTCCATTAGCCTAAGTGTATAAATCCAATATTAACATTAACTAAGTGTAGTTATGCACTGTCAGTGCATAGATCACATTCAAATGTATTTGAAAGAGTAAAGGTCTTTAGGAGCATGAGTTTGGCTCATTTTACATTAAGTAAAAATGAAGAAAATCACAAGGAGATTTCCCTATTATTATACATCTTTGTAAAAATATCACTGAATTGTGTCTCAACAGCTGCAAGGGAGCAGGATGTCAGCTTTACATTTTAAAACACCATCATCAAAATGCCCTCTAGCAATACTGACTTAGCAGAGAGGATGCCACCTACTAAAATATTAATCACTTGCTTCAGGACACTTTCCTTCATCACTAATTGTCAAAGCAGAATTGACAGTGTTACCTAGAGAGCTGCTAAGTTTAAACTGTATCACTACTGTTCTCAAAAGAGATGAGGAACCTCTTCCTCTCATCTCTCCTCATGATGATAGGAGGGGAAGACCACAAGCTCTTTCCAGACAAAAAAAGACACACACACACCCCCCACAAAAACAAACAAACAAACAAAAAAACCCAAAAAAACCCACCAAAAAAACCCCCCACACGATAATGTAAGCCTTTGCCTTCTTTTCATTTTCTCTTGAGGTTTTTTGTTGTTGTTGTTTTCTCCTTCATAACTGGAGCAAGAGTCCCTTTCATTTCTCTTCTGCAGCTTTTTTTCCTACCTTAGAAAAGGCCGGATGAACATATAATCTACAAAAGAATAAAATCATTGTTACTCACTGCAGAATATGAATAACTTAGGTTTCCTCTCTGGGACTAATAACATTGGTGAAAGATAGTGGGTCATAAAGAAAAAAAGGACCACTGAACACACATATCCTGCTAGCAGAAACTCCCTCCTAAGATCTGACTTTTTGTAACGTTTCTTGCACTGTCAAAAGAGCTTGTTTCAAAAGCTTTAACTATTAAAATAGGATGAGAGCTAACTTATATAACAGTATTTCAAAGACACTGACTGCATAAAGGCAGCTCAGGGAACTGAGTAAAGTTTTAGCTATGTCAGGATTTTTGCTCTATTTTAAATAAGCCATTCTACAAAACAGTAGTCAGCAGCTTAATCCTTCAATTCTTCATCATGGGAGGAGTCCCCAGAAAGTTTTCTTATCCATTAATGCACTTGTATCTCTAACTGATCAATAATTTTCCACCAAAACAGGAAATTAATGTTGTTTAGCCAGACAAAAACAGATATACACAAAGATTTAAGATACTGCTAGGCATTTTGAAACATTCATAAATGACAATATAAAGAGATTTTGCTTCCCTTTCCTTTTGTAAACCTGTCTGTTGTCCTTTTGAAGTAAAATAAATAGCTGAAGAAATGTTGGCTGTCCTGTACAATCTAACAGAGTCCAGTCTGATATGAAATGTTACTTCCTGTCCACCTCAGAAAGAGTAACACCCAGGCAAAAAGGTACATGTTAACGTTCTGTGAGACCTCTACCATTCCTGTCCTTGACTTCAGGGGTGCTATAGTGTTCAAGTATGGAGCATATTTGTAAGACCACTTCACTTAGGTTTAATGTTTGACAGCTGATCTAGCATGCCGTCCAGGGAAACAGAAAGGCTCTTCATGCCAGTATGCTCCTCATCGCCTCCTAACACCACACTCCTCACCCCATGAGTAAACTTTCAAAAAATGTGCAATGCAAATAGTCTCCACAAGCTCTGGCTTGACCAGCCAGCTTGCAAAACACGGCACTGATGTGAGAGGCTGATGTCATACCCACATTTCAGTTTTATGATGTCACATTCAGAACACTATTTCCTCTCAGTGCTCCATCTTATAAATGATGCACGGTAAAGATGCACGATAGATGGTAATGGGCGCTCTGCCTGCCTGCGACTGGTGTGGTCAGTGCTGCAAAGCTACAAAGGAATCGAAAGGGAATCCTTTCTCTGCGGAGCAAGAACGTGAAAGGCCATCCACAACAGTTATTCGGTAGTTGAACTTCATTTCACTTGCAGTCTTATCTTGCTTTTTAAATAGTTAAAGCAAGCATTAAAGTAAGGGAAATGAGGAGACTGGTCACAGGAACTTCACTTTTTCAAGTGACTGTGAATCACAATTTGGCTTACATTCAGCCAGCACGAATCTGCAGACAAATGAACAGAAGATTATTGAGAAAAAGCAAAGTGCTGTGACCACTCTGTTGGACAAGGATTTTGACAGGCCAAAATGACAAAGACATAAGTGGTGCACAAAAAGTGTTCTCATTTTCCTTAATTTTGTGTGTTGTTCACTTAAATGAATAAACTGAAATGCAAAGGTTATGTATAAAGTTGCTCACGTGCACAAACCTCTGAACGCTGAATTTGTCACAAAAGGCAAAAAAAGGCAGTGAGCATTTTTCCTTCTCCTCATGCTTTTAAATGAGTTAATTATTGCCAGCCATAGGGATTGGATATGTGCAATTGCAGATGGCCACCATGATCCAATAGAAACTCTAAGTATTTTCTTTTTTTATATAAAGCATTTATACAGAAATAATTTATCCAAACTGAAGTCATCCATTTGACACAAGCAGTCAGAAGGGATCAAATGAAGAGTACCACACACAGATTTGAGTCTAACAGCTGAGAGCATGATATATGTGGCATATGCATACTTATACATATGTAATGTAAAGGTAATTAGAGCTCAAAGATTGGGATTTTTTTCAGGGCTGTATTTGTCTACCTTTTAATTTAAATTCCATTTAAAAAGGCAGGGTTATTTCTCTGTCCATTTACTTTTACTTGGTTCTCTTATGCAGTGCTATATAAATGGAGCCTCTGTAAAATGAAGCAGTGTTGCTGGTGGCATTGATAAATAAAGAACAAGATACTATAAATATTTTATGTAGTTCCTAAAGGCTACATTCACTTTCAGATCCTTCTGCATCAGAAATAGATTCACTGTGAGTGTGTTAGTTCATTCTAGACTTGGTCTGTTCACTCTGTTTCATTATATTCCAATAAAATGGCAGTAGCTGGTCTTTTTTCCATAGTGCTGTTACAAAAACCCTACACAACAACTGCAATAGTGATTATAGCAGAGCAAGATGATGTTGCCCCACTTACAAACAACAGCAGGGAATGGTTTCAATAACAACTGGTGTGTATGTTCATGGCTATGTCATGTCATGTCATGTCACGTCGTGTCATGTTATGTAGAAGCTGCTGAGTTAGGTATAGCCATGCCAACAGCAGGTACTTCTGTGTATGACTTTCAATGCATACAGCTGTTGGTTCTTGTGACACAGAATTGCCTAGCCAGATGGATATGCCCCTGGCCTGTGCATGCAGACATTGGTCAAAGCAGAACTAGCTTTATGAGCTTTGGTCAGTCTGACACTCTTTTGAGCTCAGCATTTGTATAAGTCACACCCCCTGCCAGTTGTAGAATGGTGATTTTATTTGGTATGTTCTTTTGCTATTCAGGTTGGTTTAAGTATCATTTTACTAAATTATGATTACAGTCATTGAAATGAAAACCGTTAGGAAGCTAACTGTCATGGTTTAACCCCAGCCAGCAACTAAGCACCACCCAGCCACTTGCTCACTCCCCTCCAGTGGGGCGGGGGAGAGAATTGGAAGGTTAAAAGTAAGAAAACTCATGGGTTGAGGTAAGAACAGATTAATAATTGAAATAAAATAAAATGAAATAAAATAAGAATTGTAATGAAAAGGAAAATAACAAAAAGAGAGAAATAAAACCCAAGAAAAACAAGTGATGCAAATTAAAACAAAATTGCTCACCACCAACTGACCAATGCCCAGCCTGTTCCTGAGCAGTAGCCTCCAGCCAGCTTTCCCCCTGGTTTATATACTGAGCATGATGTCACATGGTATGGAATATCCCTTTGGTTTGTTGGAGTCAGCTGTCCTGGCTGTGCCCCCTCCCAAATTCTTGTGCACCCCCAGCCTACTCACTGGCAGGGCAGCATGAGAAGCTGAAAACTCTTTGACTTAGTGGAAGCACTGCTCAGCAACAACTAAAACATCAGTGTGTTATCAACCTTATTCTCATCCTAAATCCAAAACACAGCACTGTACCAGCTACTAGGAGGAAAATTAACTCTATCCCAGCTGAAACCAGGACACTAATGAAGGACCTATCCAAATATCCACTGCTTGGCATTACCATGTTTTCAGTGAGACAGGTTGGGTATGTTTCTAAGGAACATATTATTATCTAGAATTTGCTTTCAGCAAGGAATATAACACCATCCACTCATCGCTACCCACAAGGGAATGATTGATGCAACTGTTACCAGTTAGCAGCCTTTTCATGGAAGAGGACCAAAGTCTTTTTTGTTGTTTGGTTTTTTTTAACTAACTCAACATTATTTGCTTTTAGACTGCATAGTGCTGCTTCAGTCCCAAAAAGCAGGTGCAGTTGCTCTACTACAGTCATAAATTTAGTGAAAATTTGTTTTCATTAACAGAATTCTTAGCCCTTCAGTTACATTTTAAGACTGTCAACAAAGAACCTTATAGAAAGTTTGGACAGAAAACCAGAATAATTCTATTTTCGAACTTCAGTGATTTATTTGGTAACACAGTTTTGCTGAGAAGATTTCATTCCCTCTTTTAAAGGGCCTATTGAAACTGTAACTGTTTGCATCTCCTGTTAACCTCAGGGTTAACCCTGAGCTTTCTGCTTCACTTGTCTCCACTTCAGCTTCTGGACAAAGCTTCTGCTTTGGAACTGTTAATACATATTCACACTTTTCTCATCCTGTGCTCCCAAACATGATGCAAATTTTCCTGAGGGGCCTCCATTAAATGAACCAGCTAAAAGCTTTCATACATGATGGTATATTTAAAGGTAACACCCCTTTCTGGCATAAAGAAAAAAAAAAAGACAGATATGAAATATATCCTAGTTGACTGCTTACAGTCAAGTTTTTCTAGCTCTACACTTTCAGAATTAACAGGATTCAAAGTCCTAAGGCTACCTTTAAAAAAAAAAAATAGGGAGTTATCTGTGATAGTCCATTTGGGCATTTTTTTATCTGCCTTCTAGGTTCTGAAGCTTTGTGGAAGGAGCAGAAGGAAGGGCATGGGAAGCAAAAACAAGACCATGCAGAAAGAAGAACAAAATAGAAGGTCCAGAGGCAGTGCCCATGCTGTAATACCTAGGAGGGGTGAAAAACCTCCAACTGCAGCTGTCTGTGCACCCACTGCAGATATTCTACTCCTTTATAATTAGTCATACCTCCTTCAGCTATCTAACTAGTATCAGAGCAATTGAGGTTTGAATTTCTTTTCCACATCACCAAGGAACAAAAAATATAGCAACTTAATCTCATTAACACTGACTGGAAAACAATAAATCTGCTTTCCTTCAAACAACACAGCCAAGAGCTTCTATTGCACCCAAGGGTAAACATGTCACTCACCCAACACCCATGTTTCACTTACAAACCTCGTAAACCTATATCTGCTGCTCTGGGTAACCCTTCACCTTACCTGTGCCTTGCATTGGTTGCAGTCTTGCAAGCACCATATAGTAACAAAGCACAATAGGACATGTAAATTTAATCTGTTAATCTATTTATAAAATCAAACTCCAGTCCTCCCCTGTACTCCTCCAAGTTACAAAAAGGTATGTATGCATTGTACAGTATGCCTGATGGAGTAATGCTGCAGTGGCTATATTACAAAAAAAAAGGAAGAAAAATCCATAGAAGACTAAAAGGATAACAACATTGATCACTCAGCAATCAAATTCCTCTAGCTCTAAATGATATGCAGTTTCATAAATATTAAAAAAAAAAAGAACACCTGTTGTCTGGAAAGTATCTTTGGTAAAACGGCCAACAATATTTTAAGTGTTCATAGGTTTGGGGTTTTTTTTTTCTTTTACCTGTTTCACACAGCATCTGAGGCTCACCATCTGGTCTGAGCTGAGATTACAGACTGCAGCCAAACTGGTCAGAATCGCGGTGTTTTGCCAACACTCTAAGCACTAGAAAATGCTTAGGGAAAACTAAAAATAAATGTGGACATCATATATCACAACTCTGAAAAGAAAGTGAGGAGCTGAAAACAGCACAAGGGCCATTCAAGGGAATTACCATGTATGAATGATTGTTTCTATTGCCATTATTTCTTTGAGAGAATTACTGAGTAATCAAAACACTGTTGATTATCTTTCAGATCTACTCCAAATTTTCAATCCAATACTTCATATTCTGTTGGGCCAACTTATAAAATGACTAAACGTTTGTTTCATCAGTCTCAACAGTTGAAGCATAAGCCTCTGTAAGCCTTTTTCTATGCTAATTATCTTTTTTTCTCAAAAAGACATTTCAAGCTAACCGTATCTCAAAAGAGTGCTTTAAAAAGCCATCAGAAATGAAGTTGCAAGAATAATCTGATGCCTCTTTTCTTTAACAATGATATTTCATTATGATCACAGAGATGACCCAATTCATAGTCATTTGGATTTTCTACTTGACTGAATTTCATGATACTCGCAAGTGTTCAATATCTCCTTGACTTCAGTGTTAAATCTCTGCCTTTTTTCTGATTCCTGCTGAGATGTGAGTATTACATAGACAATTAAATCTAAATGTCTGAAGACCAAACATCTTATTTAATGGAAAAGTATCGCTACATAAACTATACATACACAGATATATACATATAGGGGAGAAGTACACCACACTCAGATTTTTTCATAGGAAAATAAGCTAGAGCATTTAATGGTCAAATATTTTTAGTCCCCCCCAACGTGCATTTTTGTCATGCTGCAATGGGTAGAAAAGCTTATGTGTGGCAACATGCTTAAGTTATTATTACTGTACACCCCTATGCTTAGCTTACACTTCTTTTTTTAACTCAGTGTACTTTTCTAAGTTTTATTGACATCTATTGCAAGACCCTCAGGAAAGAACAGGTTTCCCCCAGAAAATAGCTAGATACAATGAAACATAAACAATTTGCTAGCTGCAACCGTGACCTGTATCTATAGTAATATGAACAATGCTTTTACACATGGGACTTGTGAACTGCTCTCCAGCTATGTGGTGGTTTGATCCATCAAGGTTTCTATTTGAAAATCTGAAATACACTCTGAGTGAAGTATGCTGAAAGTTGCACTTCATTTAAACATTTCTGTCACAATAATTATTGATACATGATGTCTTGTGGGTAGCTTGCACTCATGCATCACTGAGCTTCATTAATAGAGCAGGTTCTATTTCAGAAAACCGTAGATTGAACAAAATATTTACAAAAGTATACGTTCAGACTCTACAAAAGAGAAGACTAAATCCCTACATTTGTGTGGGAGATACGCATGAATCCTACAATGTACAAGAAAAAATTAATCTTCTTTGAAAATATAGCATATATTAAATTAGACAGAACATGCAGAAAATATTTTTGGTGTTCAGAATTAGGACAAAATTGTTTTGAGAAAACTACTCCTACAAAAAGAAAAACATATATTTTTATCTCGTTCTAAGACAGGGTTTAGGTATGAAGAGAGATAACTGTTTTGTTCCCACTAGAAAAGAAGTTTCACATGCTGTGACAGACTCATTATTCTTCAGGGAAGGAGAGTTTGTGATCCATCCACTACAAACAACTACCCAGAAGAGAGCAGCTTTGTCAATGAGAAGGCCTGTTTATGCCCCCACACACACGTCTCCTGATGCCCTTTTGACCATATATTGTTTTGATACTTTGGGGAATATTTTAGCTGTACTTTGCCAGATGGATGTCTCTCTGACAGCATAATAAACAAAGACATTACTCCACCAGTCCTATAGTGTTCTACGTTACTTTTTAATGATGTTGATCCTAACCTTTTTGGTTTATTAATATTATTTCACTAGTACATTACATATTGCTGTTCTGACTTACTCTTTATATGTTCTTACACAACAATATATGACTCGGTCTAAACTCCAGATGTGTTGAATTTTAGCAAGGACTGCAGAACTGTTGTTTGAAAATGCATTTACATTCAGTATCATCAAAGGGGAAAAAAAAGGTTCTTTTCTTCTTTTGTTTCTTCTGTAAATATTGACCGTATATCTGAATATTATGGCTCTTTTTTTATACTTAGATAAAACAATGTAGACTGGACTGCAACTGAATCTTTTTTATTCAATTTTTATGTTTATGGCATAATTATACTCCAATATTTGTGTAGCCACTTCCTATGTAGTTGCTATTTAATTGGAAACATTTTACCCGTGTTTTGAACATATGAAACCCTGTGCACAAGTCGACATATGGCTATAGGTGTGATATGGAAAACCCTGACCTGCCACTCTGGAAACAGGAGCAGGAGGGCAAATTTAGTGCTTGCTTCAGACTAAACCCTGTTTTTTTCCAGCTACAAGCTAATAACATGCTGCTTTAGGTCAGCATTAACAAGTCCTGTATTTACTAATTTAGCAGAGTCAATGATCTCTTGGGCTTTGGATAGCCACAGCAACCTGCAATATTTGACCGTATTAACGAAGAGAAAAAGGGTTGGGGAGAACATAGCTTATATGACTCTCAGGGAATTAAATCCTCAGGTCCCGTTGACAGAAAAAGGCAGTGAGAAGTGTTTATCTTCTCTTCAAGTCCACTGGCAGACCTCTGTGACACACAGGCAGTAAGGTCTCACCACCATGAGATGGCCAGGTGAGGGGGCGCATTGGAGAGGGACTTCAATAGCCTGCCTCTTCAGTAACCTCTTCACATGACAAAACGAGCACATACCACAGAGGGAGTGCTGTATGCAGTACCTGGGCTGAATCTGTGGTTCCTGGCCTGCTCTGCAGCTGCATTAACTCCTGTATTATCCATTATTTATGCTCTGTTCTGAGAATAATGTCTATGAGGCTGCTTTAATAATATGGTCTTACTTCCCCTGATCTAAGTTGAAGAAAAAAATATTTCTCCACCGCAGGTTTTCCCTCTGATTGCTAGGCGTGGTTTTGTCATCTGTGCAGATATCTGTAAAGGTAAGTACACTTATTACTGTGCCTTTTGCTAGTGTTATTTAAAAAGAGGAATTTAACAACTTGTGGCATACAGAAATAGAATTAAATAGCTGGGATACAGTCTAGAGCCTTTTTTTCACAGTTCTATTCTTTTCCCTAACCCGTGAGCAATAGCAAGCATGAGATGTGCAGTGAATGGCTTTCTCGGTCCAGTTGTCTGTTTTTCTGTTGTTTTGTTACCACTAGCTTTTGTTGTTTCAGTTTCTTCACCGAGGTATGAGGGCAGAAGGTACGGTCCTGACCCATTTGTACACAGCCCTGATGGCCTCAGGACAGTCTCTCGACTCCTAAGGTACGACATTCAGATCTGTCAGACACCTCAGGCCCATTCTTCATGATCCTGCCATAAAGCACTGCCAAGGAAAGAAATCACTAGAAATCAACAGAGCTTGCGAAGACATAGCAAATACATTGCCACGGCTGAAAGGTAGCATAGTAGCTCTGGAGAAAGTATTTTTATTAATAGCTAACATCTGGGGAAGGACACAGCTAAGTCAGTGCCCCAAGCAAGATTAAATTACAGTGACTCCTGCTTGAGAAAAGATGGAGAAAAAATCAAATGCTTTAGGACTTTGTTTTGCCTCCAGAAAGGACGCCAATATAGAATACATCTATATTTGTCATACTGTTTGAAGATAGTTACCGTTTTTAACTTTTACATTTTGTGGTGTCTCAGATTGCGGTTATTTCAGAAACAACAGGGAAAGTACCTCACAGTGGCAGAAGCAGTCCTTAAAATTTAGGAGGCAGAAAAGAAGGAATGGATCAATTCTGGGTATGCATATGTACCTCTTGACATCTCAATAAAGTTTTTGTTTGGTTTAGGGGTTGCCTGCTGAGCCTACAGAAAAACTCTCCTAGAGAGTCTGCTCTCTGTAAAGCTGTGATATCTGACTGGGTAGCAGGGAACAGTGCTTTTGTTCTATTCTGGGAACTGCAGAGCTCGCTCTGAAGGCGTAATTTTCCTTTCCTATTGCATTCCCATTAGATGCCATATCAAGCTCTTACTGTTCCTTCACAGGTCTGAAAATTCACTGGCTCCTGGGCAATTGTTTCATTTGCAACAGGCATTTGATGGCACTGGCAGACAGACAGAGGTAAGTGTTTGGATCAGTGGGGAAGCAACACAACACAAAAGAAACCACAGTATAAGGTTCATACAACCTGCTGTCAAAATAACCCCTAAAGCATTAAGCAAGCCAGAAACTGTTTTGAATGAACGGGTAGGAAGATTGCAGTTAGATCCTTTTCGAGGTGTCATATGCTTTACAGACAAAGACGGATGAGGTGAGTCTTTGTCTATAGTCATAATAAAGCTAAACCTCTCCTCAGTCAGTTTAAAAGAATAATTTCAGTTACTGTATCTGACAACATTTTAATGGCTAACTGGTTTGATTGCACTGCCGAAAGACACTTATAGGGCCACAAGGCAAAAGCAAACAAACATTCCCTTTCAGTTAGAGAGAGAAGCTTTACTCACCCCTGTGCAGAATGAACTACCCCAAGTAACAACCATGTCGAACACCCAGATGTGTGACAGAACAGTTCCAGCACATTCATTTTGGTTTGCGTATAATAAGTACATGTGACAATATGTAATTATGTAATAATGAAGGGATTAAGTAATATACCAGTGTCACTAAGACTCACACCCACTTTGGGTTATGACTGTGCCTGTGTAACATAAAAATTTAATAGACCGGTAGGGAGTTCACGTTGCGTTTTGGCTTCCAAATACCACTTATTTTAGAGTGCTACAGCTTTTCAACCCTGTTAACTGAAAAGAGTCTCCCTCTGGTTTCATGTCATTTTGATGCAAAACTGAAACAAGTTTCTTCTAGAAGAGACAGGTATGACTGATGTGAACAAAGACACAGAAAGGTTCCAGAATATGGCTAAACACAGAGTCTCTGTCTGCAATTAACAATTACTGCCCTGGTGATGATATCTGCTTAAACTCCAGTGTATCCTGCCGTGGCCTTCAGCAGCTTTGAATAGCCATGGTGCATTCAAAGCCCAAGACTGAGGAAGACAGGTTCCTTCCACATCCTCAGGCTTTCTAACAAATCCACAGGGAACCCAGGGTTTCACAAGCTCCCTTTCTCCACCTGCATGAGACAAAACCTTCAACACATGCTGACATACCCCAAACTACTGCCCAAGCTGCCTGCTCAGTTTAGGACCCCCAAAACTGATCTTTTCACCTTAACACAGGCACTACAATCTGCGAGCAGGGAAAGTGCACAAACGTTTCAGGTACGAGCCTCCAGGATACTGAGCAACTACGGAAAAATGCATTCAGTTCTTGAGGTCCACAGGGAAGAGGAATATAAGGTTGTCTATGAGATAACATGAAATATGTCTTGAACCAGCTTGATGGAGACACTTTTAGTCTATAGGAAAAGCACAGTGCTGTTGGCTTACTACACTTGGCAGTTTCCATGTTCACTTTCTCTCTGCTCAGTTGATGATGAAAAATCCGGCATTCCTTCAGTAAACTTTTTTTTAATCAATATGTGAACAGATTAAGATCATTCTAAGAAAAAAAAACCAAAACCTGCTTCTCCTTGGTTTACTGACTAATTTAACTGGGGTTTTTCATTCATATGTACATCTTAAATGTTACTGAGCGGTAATTGTTTCTCAGGAAATGGGTGGGGGACTGAACATACAAAAAAAGAGAGTTGTCCCAGACATATTCCATTGAAATAGCAAATACCTAGATTTTTATTCAGTATCTGAATTGTATGCAAATCCCTCCATAAAATATATTTGCAAATTAATGACAAATTACTTTGACTTGGAGACACTAATTCTAGTAAGTGCACATACTTGAATTAATTTTCAAATTCTTGACTAAGAATTTTTTTCCAAAATTTTTTATAGCTTTTTTTAATATTCTCAGAGAGAAACTCTATAACAATAAAATCTTAGTGCCAATTATTTAATAACGTTGAGCTAAATTAATGAATTAAAGTATTATCTTGATTTAAGCAACTATTCTTTCAGGTCTTCTAAGATCTTAAGACTGAAAAAACAGCTGTATTAGGTCAGACCAAAGGTCTATCATCCAATACATGCCTCCAAAACATGTCAAGTAGCACTTCCCTAGGGAATAGCACAAGAGTAGAAGGACATGCTGAAACTTCCTTAAACACTATTCCTGTTTCCATCAGTAAGTGACTCAGGGACTTCTCAAGATTGTGTAATTGCATGCATTTTTAATAGATTTTCTTCTATGAACTTGTAGAGTCACTTTTAATTTATACATCCTGCAGCAAGAAGCTACACAACTTATTTATATGCTATATCAAAAGCAACCTCCTTTTGTTTGTCTTGATCTTCCTTCCTCCTAATTTAATTTAATGACACATCAAATGAAAAGCATACCTGCATACTTTAGTATGTGTTTAATCAATGACCTTCTCTTCTAAAGGTTCCAGAATATCATTCAATTGGCTCACAAGTGAGTGTGGTGCTGACAACAGTTCCTTTTTTCCTAAGATTACCCTGCCTTTGAGGATCCTGCTGATTGAATGGGGAGGAGCTCACACCTTGTCCTCCTCACACTGCCCAGACTGGTTACAACGGTGCGGTTCATTCTGTGAAATTGAATCTTAACCAGCACAGAATTGAACTGAAATCACTTCTCCGGAATGGTCTTTAAAAACTGATCTGACAAGAGAGCAGGGTGGAATGTGCTGTTGACAAAATTCTTTTAAAAATATCATAAGGTTGTTACAAATGTTTGCAGTTACTGGGCAGTTGATGTGAATGTGAAGATGTAGAGATAGGAAAAGGTACTGCTGGACAACAAGACACTACTCTTAAAGATGGATTTCTAGAGACCGGTCAAAGCTGCACTATGGCATTGGCAGAAGGAGACCAGCAAATGAAATACTGCTATATCTTAGTCTCAAAAACCCACAAAAAAAAAAAGGAAAAGTGAGATAAATTTTAAAGAATATGCATGAAATAAACGGAAATCATTAACTCACAGAGTACACGAGTTTGTGGAGTTACAGAGAAAAAAAAGGGTATGTTCTGGTAATAATTTCAGTGAGAACATAATCTCGGAGTAACCTCTAGCAGCTGCTCCATGACTGCTAGAAATAACAGGAAGGCTCGGCACTACTCACGTTTTTTTCAGAATTGTGTTCTTTGAACATTTGATTCATAGAATTACGAAGTCAGCCCCCTAGCCCAGCCCAGCTGTGTGTATTGCTACGATTCTCTCTTTTTTTTTCAATAAAGTCTTTTGTCCTTTGCCCATTTTCTGAGTGAGATAGTAGGAATACACACAGCACGGGTGGGCCAGGGTGCTGATTCTCTCCATCTTTGTCAGGAAGACTAATGGGTGGTAGCCCATTATGCAGCTAGTGATTTCAGCTAGAAGTATTCAATATTAGGCAAGGCATCCTGACTGTGCTGGAGTCTTATTTAAATCTCATATACAGACCCTGGGGTATGTTTCCTTCTTGTACTGCATAGAGAAAAAAAAAAAATCAAACATAGCGATGTACTTCAGCTGGCTAATGAATGCATCTGTTAGAGTTTTAGCTCCAACACTGAGGTTAGCACTTTGCATTTTGTGCTGAGCAACACGTTTCTGGATCCTGGCCCTGTATGAATTTTAAGTATTTACATCTGGCAGAGGAGGACCAAAAAGCCTGTGTGATTTTTAATGGACTGATTAAATAGATTTATATGCAAGTAAATGTGATTAGCTGTGGAACAGCGTATTGTTTCTGTGCTCACCAGTAGGAGGACATATACTGTAACTTATTTGGGCAGTTTAATGGACAATTTACAAAACAATTAGGAACAGAAAATTAAAGGGGGGAGGGAGCGAGGAAATCACAGCACAGCCACCCTCCTGACAATCACTTAACATTTTCACTAAGTTTTTTCACAGAGATTCCACATCCTTTCATCTGTGATTGTCAACAGTTATGTTTTACTTGTTTAACAAAGCTATATACATGCAAAATAACTGTAGTAGAAGGTCTGAAATGTTGTTCTAAAGGTTGAGAAACAGGGTGAAGAAAACTTAAACAGAAAGAGGTGACTAATAGAGAATCAGCACAAGAGGGGAATCACACTTACAACATCTTCATCCACTTCTAAAGATATTTGAAAATACCTTATATTCTGATCACTCTAAGTGTGCTTCTCAGAATGAAACAAGTTGAAGATCCATTCAAGATATTTTCTGAACTTGAAGAAATCAAGCTACTTCACAGCATTCTGTTCTAAGCTCTATAAAATTATTGATCGCAAATCACATTCCTCCATCACAGTGAAAATGCAAAACAAATGCTTCATAAAAGTGGACATTTCTCAGTTTTAAAATGAAGATTTTTCAGGATAATCATTGGGATTATTTGAGTGAATAAGTAAACCCTTAGCTATTGGAGAAAAGACTGTATTTTATCCATTCTTTTGCGTTGATAGTAGCTGACCTTGAAGCTGCTCCTCATCACACCCTGTGATCACAGGACTGTGGCCAATCACCTCCACACAGCTCAACATCCTCCTTAAGCATCCTCTACCTGCAGCCTTCACAACACATACCTATGTCAGTACCTGGCACACATGGAAATTCTGTCCTCATGTACTTCCTTTGCAAGGGAATATAACCAAGACACTTTGTTCAGTTAAGTGTAATTAACAATCAAATATTTTCAAATTGGAGACCTTAGATGTGCAACACTTGTCTCAGTTTACCTGATCCTGTAAAGGATCTATTTGTGAGACTATTGAGAAGCAAAAGAAGGCTAGAAATATAATTAACAGTCCACTATAGGGTTGGTGTACAAGAAAAAAAAGACTCTGAGAGACAGATACATATATAAACTGAAGAAGATGACAGGGGTGTCAGTAAAATGTGAAATGAATAGAAACACTAATCTGTGACTGGGAAAGCTATTCTCTGAACTCCCTAGTATATAACTTCTTTGTAATTTTAAGAAGAAATAGCATTAGGTAAATCAGTTGGCTTCAAATAGAGTATATTTTACGAAGTCATTAGTTTCATACAAAAATGGCACTTCTTCTTTCCCTCATCTCCAATATTGCTTTAAAATATTGTGGTTCAGCATTTTTTTCAGTTTTTTCTTCATAAGGACTTTCTAATTCTTACTTCCATTCAAAATATTCTAGCCCACTCTTTTTCACTCTTGTGACTGAAAAGAGACTAACAGCACATAAAACATGTCAGTATTTTAAGAATGTAATGTGATTTTAGCTGTCAGTATAAAAACTGACAACGAGAGGTCCCTGTAGACAGCCAGACACTATTGGTTAGTTCAAAATAATCAGTTACACTGTATTGCTCCTCTTATATTTGCACAGGGAGTTCTCTTTCATTTTAAAATCAATCTTCATTATTTTCCTTCATTCTAGAAAGATTTTGACCCATCTTATTGCCACTATTACAGATCATAGGTCACAATGTTGCAAAGGTTTGTTCTTATAAACATAACTGTAGAGCAAATCTGAAACAGAACAAGCTTAATATTAGCCAAGTATAATGAGCATGTAGTGAATCTACACAGAAATTATGGTTTTACTTTTATTGCAATTCACTTCAAGGCTGAAGAAAAATGTTGCTTGCTATTAATTTTGTCTTGCTGCATTTTACAAGTATTTTGTTTGCTACTCTAAAGATAACAGTGAGGTTGTTCTCTTAAAGGTGCACAGATTTTGTATGAGTCCAGAAGGTCCATTGCTTAATGGATGCCCATCATTTGGCTAGTGAGTCATACAGAAGATACACAGTAGTCCAGATAGATAAACAGAATTTACAGGCTAGCCATATGTACATTCCATATCCTAAGAAATTAGTATCCCCAGCGTCATGCAAGTAACCTATTTACTCATTGTACTGAAATTGTAAATATCATTCTGCTATTCATAACAAACACACTCTGTTCTACTGCAGTTTTGTCTCCTTATTGCAATTAGTAGATGATTAGGGAAAAAACTGTAATGACCACAAAATTTGTAAGTAACTCAAGGACACTTTTATTTATATGAATAATAACTTATGTAAATTGGTTAAATGAGAGACTATGCTGTCAAGGTTTTTCATATTACCCACTTCTCTGTTTACATGGCAGATGGTTCAGATTTACTATTAGCATATTAGTGGGAAGCTAGAAAGAAAAAAAATTTAAATAGCTGTGAATCCCCAGAAGGGAGCAATAGCAGTTTTTTAAGAGGGTGCTTTTTGAGAATTTATAAACTGAAATAAAAAAAATTATAATGCAAGGATGGATTTTATTTTCAATTACAATGAGGATTATTTTTTTCCAATAACAAATACATCTAAGGGATCTTTAAAGTACCAAGTAAAGTTGCATTTCTATAGGTGAAACTAGACTTATTATCTTTGCACTTAATTAAAACTGTCTATTCTCACTCTAACAAAATTGTTTTTTCTGTTCACTGATTAAATTGAAGAAAATCAGGAAAATCACATTAAAACCAGTATCTCTTGCAAGCACACTCAAAATCATTGTGATTTAGATATGCTCCCAAGCTAGAATTAGTATTTCTGGCTAACAGAAAGTACTGGAAGATGGCTTTTCCCAACTGGCATCCTATGTGACCATGCCTTCCCATACCATTTGTAGACAAACAATATATTGGTATCTTGGCACCTCTGAACCTCTGAAGTTTGAGGCATTGCAAGAATGGACCTGTCACCCTGTTTTAAGAATTACCATGCTAACAGGGATGTATTTGGTTTGCTAGCTACTCTGCATCATCCTTAACACTAAACTACTGGTAAGGTAAAAGTAAAGGAAATCATGTATCGATTATTGGTAACACCTGGGGTTTATAGGTTTAGAGGAAGGTATTTTAAAATAGTAATAAAATAAACCCCAAAGCTGATATCTACCTATGCTTCAGATCTATTTATTCTATGAGGTTGTCTATGTTTCCAGCAGTCCAAAGGCACTAGAACACACACACACCCCACTCAGAAACTGGCAATCAGTCTTTAGGCAAAACCCTAATCATTGGCACTTCATTGCATCAAAAGTTATTGTGATTTGAGTATATGTGCATCTTTACATTCCCAAACTCTCCTTGCTATTCTGTTCGGTGTCAGCCTTTTCCTTGGGGATTTCCCATAGTTCATAAACTTGATCTGTTATCAGGGTATCGATTTGTAACCGTTGTCCAAGAGGACCTCTTCACCTGTGACTAATTTTACAAATGATGAAGTCCTTTGGGCATTTTATAGCAGAATATAATGCCTTTCTAGGCAGTAACAAGAATGTGCTAATAACTGCCTCAGTTCTTAACCAAAAAGAAACAGTTTGTCCTTTTTATTAAAGAATGTGCTACTGAAGGAAATGGGCTAAGTTTGCAACTACAGTGCATAACTTCTTTGTATGCCAAAAATCAGTTTGCTTTTTTTTTCCCATTGATTTTTTTCTTCTGTGGAATTCAGTACTTTGTGGAGAAAGCATTATTCTGCCATGGTTGGTCTACTCTAATAAAGTTTGGGCAGGATATTAATATTACAGTATATTCATCCATATTATGTCTGCCAAAAAATATGCTTATTTGCTGTTCACATAACTCATCTCTTAAACATATAACCCAATTCCCTATGAGAAATAAGTTGAGGCAGTGAAAACTAGAATGCAGAATATATGGAATCATGCTCAGAACAATAGTAAGTAGGACATGAACAGCACCAGCTTTGGATAGATACCAGCAAATGTTTTTCTCTGAGGCTGCTAGGTACTGGGAGACCTTCAGGCTATAAACTGAAGATGTTATCCTTACAGTTCATGCAAGAAACTGCAAAGTTAGCAAGACTGAGTGGCACCAGTATGCAGTAATAACAATATAATACTGTCAGTTACTAATACACAGGCAATGTAAGATCCAGCACTAACACTGGCTTCCTTACAGCCTCTGAAACATTTCAGGAAGTTTGCTATAGTTTCTAAATCTTGTGTTTTGGCAGTTCTGCTACTGTAGATGAGAATAATAGAGGCACTTAAATGCCTTACATGGAGCATCATGGGTTTGGAGGCAGGATCTTCTCAGTTGTAAAGCCACAAGTCTAAAATTCAATCACCTAACTAATCACCTGGCATTAGTCATGCATATTGATATTTGAGGTTACAGTCAAAATCTTAGAAAAAGAAGAGACAGATTCAGTAAAAGTTTGTAGTAGAAAAGAAGAAAAGAAACTTCAGGTTAATCGTCTAAAGAAAATATGTTAATGAACAGGTGAAGATATGTATTGTTACACCTTCATTTTCAACAAGATAACAACATTCTGTGATGGGTTGACTCTGGCTGGACGCCAGGTGCCCACCAAAGCCGTTCTATCACTCCCCCATCCTCAGCTGGACAGGGGAGAGAAAAATATAACAAAAACTTGTGGGTCTAGATAAGGACAGGAGAGATCATTCACTAATTACCGTCACGGGCAAAACAGACTCAGCTTAGGGACAATTAACTCAATTTATTACAAATCAGCCAGAGTAAGGTAATGAGAAATAAAACGAAATCTCAGAACACCTTCCCACCACCCCTCCCTTCTTCCCGGGCACAACTTCACTCCCGGATTTCTCCACCAAGCCCCCCCAGCGGCACAAGGGGGACAGGGATGGGGTTTACGGTCATCACACGTTATTTTCTGCTGCTTCACCTCCTCAGGGTGAGGGCTGATCACACTCTTCCCCCGCTCCAGCATGGGGTCCCACCCACGGGGTCAGTCCTCCACGAACTTCTCCAACGTGGGCCATTCCCACGGGCTGCAGCTCTTCACGAACTGCTCCATCATGGGTCCTTTCCACGGTGTGCAGTCCTTCAGGAGCAGACTGCTCCAGTGCGGGTCCCCCACGGGGTCACAAGTCCTGCCAGAAAACCTGCTCCACGGGCTCCTCTCTCCGCAGATCCGCAGGTCCTGCCAGGAACCTGCTCCAGCGCGGGGTTCCCACGGGGTCACAGCCTCCTTCAGGAACCCACCTGCTCCGGTGTGGGGTCCTCCACGGGCTGCAGGTGGATATCTGCTCCACCGTGGACCTCCCTGGACTGCAGGGGGACAGCCTGCCTCACCAGGGTCTTCACCATGGGCTGCAGGGGAATCTTCGCTCCGGCGCCTGGAGCATCTCCTCCCCCTCCTTCTTCACTGACCTTGGTGTTCGCAGGCTTGTTTCTCTTACATGTTCTCACTCCTCTCTCCCGCGGCTGTTTCTCACTCTCCCAACTTTTTTAACTTCTTAAAAATGTTATCACAGAGGCGTTACCACTATCACTGATTGGCTCGGCCTTGGCCGGCGGCGGGTCCGTCTCAGAGCCGACTGGTATGGGCTCGCTCTCTCTCGAACACAGGGGAAGCTTCCAGCAGCTTCTTACAGAAGCCACCCCTGTAACCCTCCCCCGCTACCAAAACCTTGCCACATAAAACCAATACACATTCTTTCAAGCAGGTTTCCATCAGATCTCTAATGTGGTCTTAAACTTAAAACTCCATAGCTGCTTTCTTAGTGCTTATATTAATTTCCAAAAATATAACAATGACAGAAACTAATTAAGTTAAAACAGGAAATATTAATTTGATTTTTTGTAACTTAAGACAAAAAATATGTTGAGAATTATCTCTGAGATAGATATGATGAGTATCCCTCATCATAACTAGCAAAATGATTGCATAAGTCAGTGAGGGTGTAATCATCAAAAACTGTTCTGTAAAAAAAGCAGTAATTTAAAAAAAAAAAAAGGGCATTTCCATGAAAATAGTGTCAATGCACTTCTTTTTGAGACAAAATGTCTTCTGTAGGCACTTCGTACAGATAAAGGAAATTGCAAATTAGGATCATCCATTGTCTTTTTTTCCCCGTGATCTGCTAATTTCATTTTAATATGTATTTATTAAAAATAGCTATTTAACCTCCTCATCTATATTTAAAAAATACTTTTCAAAAGTGAGCAGATACATTGCTACTCTGGCAACAAAAGGAAATCTGGAAGTCTGGGGAACAGGCCTGGTCATTAGAAATATATGTCATTACCAAATGTCAACTGATTCATTTCAGGGAGGAGGGTAAAAATCTTCCATGCAGGCTCTCAACTTTCAGCACGAAAAGATACAAGCAGTGAGATAACACAGAATAGCACACACACACACACACACACCCCATTATGGAACCCAGCAATACATTGGTTAATACATGCGTGACCCATTCTTAGAGAAATGTTACTCACATTTAGGAAATTGAACTGATTTTATCTCTGTCTTGCATGTGACTAGGTATATCTAAGAGCTTTTGACAGTCACTGCAGGACACCATATTTTTGTAAGATATATCAGTAAACTAGTAGATGGGCATGAGCAAAAGGAAATTCATCTTGCCCTTAAATTTTAAGAACTATTGTTAATTTCCAAACTAATTTTTTATAGCTTGTTTCTGGGCTAAAAAAGAAAAAGGGCAGTTCTCTGAGTAAGGAGTGCTCTGTTAGTAAGAAGAAACATCCTTTATATGCCTAAAAAGAGCATCAGCAATTGAAATCTTTCCCTGATCACTCAGGAGCCACAGGGGCTCTGCCTCAAGCCTTGTCATGCCTCTAGTAAACAAGTTCTCCTTTTTGCTTCAGTTATCCTTGGGAAGAAAACAAAACTGGAATAAAATAACAGAAAATCTAATCCGGATCTTTATAAAATGTTGGTATATTTGTTATGTCCCTATAGTCCAAGTCCAATTAGTTCAAGAAAGGCTTACAGAGATTATAGTGAAAGATAATATTATCTCCTCAACTTTTTCTTATTTTAGATTAGATTGTATTATTTTAACTCTTTGTGGGTTTTCCTCATAACTGGTCAGATAGATACTTTATGGTCAAACTAAGGTGTTTATAGCTCTTGAGGGCTTGACTTTTTCAACTCCTCCAGCTCCTCTTGGTCCTTCTCAACCTTCCCCAATTATCGAAGTTTTGATCAGATATTAATTAAAAGTTGCATGTATTCTCTTTGCTTCAAATAGGCTGTGAGTTACCGGAGGTCACTATACAGTTCCTCTAGCAGATGGCCAGTGTCTCAGAGGTGATTGTCGGAGCAGAGATGGCTGGACCTAACACCGTACAAACAAATCAGCTTGAGGAGCTCTTGTGAATGCTGGGACATGTCTACTGTGAGAAATTTTTTAAGTGGGCCATCACTGGAGGTGTTGGGTAAAAAGTGAGCTGAAGCTTAAGGTTAGGGATAAGGTTAAGCTTAGACCTAGGGTTAGGAGAGACAGAAAGGTTAGAGCTGCAGTTGAAGTGGGGCTGGATAGGGGATACCAGAGGGAGGGGTGAGCTGTAAAAATTTCTCCCCTGACGATTTTGTCATTTGGGCAAGAGTTCTGGATCTTAGTTTAGGACTCAGCAGAGGCCTCATTTTAGGGTTAGGGTTCAGAAACCCACAAGATGTAGGGCTCCGCTGGGCAGGGGCTGCCAAATGAAGTGGTGCGCTGGATAGGGTTTTCTCCCCTGAAAACTTTGTCACCTGGACCAAGGCTGGGGCTCTTGGCTAAGGCTTAGCCGAGCGCCTAGGGTTAGGATTAGGGATAAAGTTAGGAGGGAGCCAAAGCCTAGAGCTTTAGCAGGAGTGGGATTGTAGAGGAGCTGCCAGGGGAAGGAGTGAGTTGCAAAATGTTTTCTGCCTTGAGAACTTTTTCATGTGGTTGGGTGGTACAATGTCTCAGGTTAAAGCTCAGCTGAAGGCTTAGGATCTGGGTGAGGGTTAGGGCTGAGAGAAGCAAAGCCTGGAGTTTAAACTTCAGCAGAGTTTGAAAGGCACCGCCAAAAGGAAGGATTATCTGAAAAAGGATTTGTCCCCTGAGAAGCATCTCATCGTTTTTAGCGGGCCACAGATGATGCTCACTTGATACTTACGGTTAGCTTCAGGGTTAGGGTTTAGAGAGAGACAAAGCCTAGAAGAGGGACTGGAGAGGAAATGAAAACCAGAAAAATGAAGTGGTGGAGTGGTGGGCTGGAAGTTTTCTTCTGAAACACATTTTCTACTAATATTTAACATTTAGGGAAAAAAAACATTTTAACTACTTTTTCTCATTGTGTTCGTTCTCTATACTTGTTCTAGGAAATGAGCTTGTTGTCAGGAATGCTTTCAGATCAACTGAACTGCAGCATATTTGTATGCGAAACGTCATTCTACTAGTTATGCTCATCTGGTTTAGCATATAATATACCACCAAGTAAAACAGCATGAATTTGGTACACAAAAAATGCATAAATAACAAAGATATAACAAACTAGGCATCATTTGTAGGAGTTATGGGCAAATAGTGTCACAAAGCTTAGAAAAATTGCCAGCTTAGAAAAATTGACAAACAGGAAAACAGAAAAAAGACTCCTCGCTGAATGCATGACACAATGAATTATTCTCCCAGTTATTTCAGTGACTGGTGCAAGTGAAGCAGTGCTCACAAAACAGCTCAGCGCTAAATCAAGAGCTAACCACAAATGCTGTATGGTGGCAGGTGAGCAGCTACAAGAACTTCTATGCATTCAACAAGTTTGCAATGCAGGCTGCTGCTGAGGGAATTAATGCTTTTATACTGAGCTGTATTTTGACTAAAACATTCTCACTGCTTACAGAGGCAGACAACACTCTTTGAATGGGCGGTCTATTATAGGTAAGTTAGGCATTACAACCATTTCAGCAATGAAGTTGAAGGCAGCTTGCATGATTTGAACCAGCTGCTATGCAGTCTGCCAGGTTCTGGCTTCTTATACAGTCTTTAGGAAGAAGTAGTTGTGATATCTATGTTAGACACTTGGCAGTGGATTAACTGCATATGTACAGACTGGCAATACTCCACATGTGCATATGGTTGAGTTCAGGAAGGTAGGCAATGGCTACCTCTGTGTTGTCTTCAAGAGCTCTGCTAGGTAGTGCTTTATGATTTTCAGAGCAGTGTCCATCCCATGTGCAGTGTGTGTGTCTGAGGATTTGGTCAAAAACCTGAAGAATGCCAGCATATGGATTAGAGGCAATCCAGGAGGCTTTCCGTAATGTGAAGACTGGGCTCCTCTGCAGTAAGAAGCAATCTTCCTAACATAAACCCAACGACTTTTTGAACAACAAAGCAGGTAAAACCTTTCTACTGAAAAATACTACTACACATATATCATCTGTGCTATTCCTTCACTCTTAGCCTTGCTGCTTTCATTCCATCAGGCAAGATATCCTTTTGTACAAATTTCTAAATAGTAAAGAGCTGACAGCAGACTTACCATCTTACCCCTGAATTTTCAGTAACAGTTGTTTCTGAAAATGCCATTTAGTTTGTGACAAGGTTTTGAGTACATTTCTTGGCATTTTTGCCTTTAGAAATTTACAAAAAATGACATGTGCTTCCCCAAAAAAAGAACTTACATCAGGCTAGTTCTGATTTAATACAAACAGTCGCCCAAAAACCTAGAAATGAAAAAAGGCACAAGTCTTTGTGTTCGGGAGTTTGAGATTGTTGCTTCTGCTTTGTGAGCTGCAGACATTTCTGAGTCTTGCTACAGATCAAGTGTATGAATAATTCAAGATTAAAACACAATAGGCTGAACTACACCCAGATATCAACAGTTATTCTGAGCCACGCTGACAACACCCACAGTTTGATGCTCTATTTAGTCAGCATGACTACTAGGTCACCTGTGTAGGTGGTGGTTGAGTGGTTCAGACAAGGCATCATCTAGAACTGCCAAAAACTGACTCTTCATTGTTGGTACCCAGACGTGAGCTCAGAACCAAGAGATTTTAAGGAGAGCTTCAGAGAAAACAGACTTTACAGTAGCAGATCAAAAGGTACCTCATGTAAAATTGTAAATGCATGACACAATGAAGTAATAAAGAATAATGTGTTACAAATAAGGCATAAAGAATTTATCTATGAAACAAATACATATTTTGTTCATACCCGAAAATAAGTAATCGCAAGATAATTCTACACTAGGAATCACTAACAGATGGCCAGCCCACTAGGGAAGAAATCCAGCCTTAGTTACCTTTTCCAGAAGCAGTCAAGATTTCAGAGCATCTGCAAATAGGAAGCTCCAAATGCACACCAGTTCAGAAGAAGAAAAGGACCCCACCTCAGAGCAGAACTACTCATTTTGTACCTTATTGGTTGATGTGAACCTGTAATTGTGAAAGAGAAAATAGATAGGCTTATTGTGTTACCTGCAGTCAAACTTACTTCCCCAGCTGTGCCCCTTGGAAGTCCCAGTTCACCTTTCCCTTTTGTTTTTTTCTCACTTTTGTCTTATTTTTTTGTTTACTAGAAGTTTCTTTCTATTTCCTTAGCCTAAATGATTTCAAGGAAAAAACCAGGCAGTTATGGTTTTCTTATATTTTCAAAAGCCTGCATCACTTTCCACTGCATTTTACATTATCTTAAACACTGAGGCCAAAGCCTAAGGTTACAAACCAATCAACACTACACAACCAACGAAGAGAGCACCTACTGCTACTGTGGATATTTAACATCAGCACCTTAGGCAAACTCTCTTTTAGACACTGAACACTATTTTACTGCACAGTGAAGGAGCTTAGGGCTTGACTCCTGTAATAAATCATAACTAATTATGCTAATACATAGGGCATGAAATTAGCTGCTCTTCTCATGCCTGTGACATCCATTAATCTATATGTTGGTTTATTACTCGCATTCTGATGTTTATGAAGACAAGTCAGCTTTTCCCTGCAGTAGTACTAAACAGCTGTTCCTTAATTCCCAAAGTCAAATCTTCGAAACTCCTTTATCAAAGGAGACTTTGGTGCCCCTTAGCAACTTCAGTGGGATCAGCAAATATCCCAGCCCAGGCAAGATGTTTACAGGGTCAGTGTTCGAACAGCTCAAAATCAGACAGGATAGGTACTGTATGGATTAAATGGCTGTGCCTCAAGACTTAGTAAACAACTCACTATTAACTTACAGCCAGCAACTCACTATTGCACTTAAATGAACCTCTATTTTTCAATGTTACTCTTTTCATGGGTATATATTTACAGTTGTAGGATTCACTTTCGTAAGTGACAAAAATTGCGCAGTACTCATTGTCATCAAAAGCACCTGCAAAATGGCACCACCTCTCCCAGGTCTCCTATTCACCACTTTTTATCAGATTATGTTCAAAGACTACATGTTATAGCACAGATTAATAAGCAATGGTAGAGCTGGTAGTACACCAGTTATTAATGCATCTAAATTCTTCAGTAGTTTTTGATGCTTCGAATGTCAAAAATCACATTTATGTAATGTCCTGGAATATGTTCGGGCTCCCTGAAAGAACTGCAACAATGGTGGTTGTAAATCAACCTTTCCTAAACCTCCTGCAGCTGTGCCTCTGATTCCTCACTGCTCTGTGACAGCCAAAGTCCAAGAGAAGACAAGGGGCATGGGCAGGGAAGCCTTACCAGTCAGACACACTGTGTGATGAAGCTGCATGAAGAAGGGAGGGGGAAAAAGCCTCCTGGTATGAGTCACCGTTAAGAAACCATGAAAATCTTATCCACATGCAATGTATAATCTACAACACACCAAACACCTAATCTGTTTTGAGAGGTGGATATCATGATTAATGCCACAGGATTTGAGTCAGCAAATGAATCAAGAATTTACTTCTGCGAAGCATTTTAGCCTTTTTTGTGATTAAAAGCTACTGAGATCCTGACTATTCGGCTTGCACCTGTAATACCTGAGGCTTATTTCAAGACAGCAGCAGCAGAATATGGGCTGCAGGGGTGGCCTCTGTGAGGAGAGGACAGGGCTGCCCTGTGCCAGACACAGCTGTTCCAGCCTGCTCCAAGGGACCTACTGCAGGGCACGGTTGAGCCCCTCAGCCAAGCTGGTGGCACATCTGGGAGGAGAAGAAGGTGCTCCATGGCAGAGCGGGTGCTCTCTGCAGCCTGTGGAGAGCCCATGCTGGAGCAGAGGAAAAGCATGAGGAAGGAGTGGCAGAGAGGAACCTCTGTGTCCTCTTGGCAACCCCACCACCACCACCCCCCTGTGTCAGTCGTGGCCTCGTTGAAAGGACAAAGTGTAACCTGTAGTGACAGCAAAGGGCAAGGAGAGGGGTCTGTAGTGAAGGATTGGGGTTTCGCATGAGTTTTCTTGCTCCTGATCTTCCTATTTTCTCCCTTCCCTCTCCCACTCCCCTGGGAGGGGGAGAGTGAGTGAGCGGCTGGGTGGGAGTTTGGCTGCCAGCTGGGGCCACCACAGCACCCATGGTAATAGCTGAGGCTGCTGCTTCCAGATCAGCTCTAGCTGGTCTAAAGGGCAGGTTGCCATCAGATTCACTGCCTCGCTGTGTATTCCTGCCCCTTTCCTTGGTCTGGGCCTAGGCGTCACTGGGGGCGGAGAGGTGTCACTTGGTCCAGCTGGCATCAGCCCTACAGAAGATCTGATGAGCTTTCTGCTGGATCGGGCAGCTGTGCCTGTGCGGGCAGGCAGGGAGGAAGCAGTTTCATCAGTTTAACTGATCTATGCCAATGTGAGTGGAGGGTGCTGTTGAAGGGTCCCGTCCACTCCCCTTCCCTCCTGACCATCTGGTCTCATTTTTTCTAATCAATGTTTAAATGTTCTTATTAAATATTTAATCAATATTGAAAGCTAACAATTCACCAAATATGATAAATATAAGCAAGGAATTTGTCTGTTTTAAAAAGTTTCAAACACATAGTGAATGTGTTTTCTATGATATAAAGTTACATACAAAGGCTTAATTCAGAAATGCAGTTGAAAATGTAACTTTTTAAAATACATGACATTTAAATCTGAGGATATATTGTGTCACACAAATCTTTTTTCCTGCAGTTCCTGTGAATAACAAAAATTAATGTAAAATGAAGATGCAAATAGATATAGCTGAGAAAAACATGAGTGATAAATATGTAATACACATTATCTACAGTTGTCTTCCCAATACTCCAAATAAACGTTACAGCTCTCTTTCTGGTTTCTCCTATTATTCCCTGATCAAAGTAATAGAAATTCTGCTCATTTTGTAATTTCTTTGATGATTTTCTGTAGCCTTAAGCTTTTCACCAGAGAAGATCGCAACATGCAGGCCCAAGTCACTAGAGAATTTAAGCACATGTCTAATTTTATGAATTATCATATCACAACAGAGGAAGCTGCACACATGCTTAAAATTTCAAAAGCGCTTTGCTTCTTAGTCTCACCCAAAATGTATCCAGAGAGGGTCACTAAAAAGAATATAGCTTGCTCATTATCTGCAAATTTCAGAAGCTTCCTATTTCTTTAGTAAATTAAAAAAAAAAAAGAAAAATTAAAAAATTACAGTGTTTATGAACAACTGGTGCTCCTCAAGGCATCTGTGCCACATGCTAGTATGAAAAAAAAGCAGTAACTAAGGTCCCATTGCTTGTCATTGTGGTTATCTATTCCCTTTGATATTAGCCACCAGAAAATAGCCTAATATATTACAGTAAAATCAATTTAATTTAACTATGCAAAATAATTTTTGCTGTTTATCCTGTGTATATTTTACATTTCTCCCCAGCCTTTCAGTTCCACTGAAGCATGAATGTTATTTTGCCTGTATAATTGAGAACTCTTATTCTAGAACAAAGTTCATTGAATTGGTACCCAAGTGTAAATGTAATTAGTAACACAACTTTTATAATGACAAGAACATCTGTGCAAAGTGCAAAATGTTTATTGATGCCATTTATTGCATTTTTAGTCAGTACATAATGTAATATGTACATAACTAAATATAATGAACTTGGCAAGGTTTTTCGTGTGCTATTCATAGCATTTGAAATAGTGTTAACTCAAGACACGTTATTGCTATATCAGATCAACACTACTTATAAGACACAAAAAATACACAAAAATTAAGTCTGCCAGAGCAATCTCCAAGTCATATATTTTTTCATTTGATAATTTATCAAGGAGGATTTTCTAATCATAATTGCATTGTTTCAAAGAAAGTAGAAGGTTCTGTCGAGCTATTCATCTGTGAAGGTTTCCTCAGAAGGTATTCTTTCCCACGTTAAGGCACAACCCAGAAAGATATGGCTGAGAATTTATTTCACACCTGTGTACCATGCAGGGCAGCAAACCATTAGACTATTTCTGCTGAAGAGTACCCACAACAGCCTCTTGTAAGTCACTCAGATTGAAAGAGTAAAATGACCTTGTAGGAGGCTGATAGCACAAGCTGCAATATTGTATGATTCTTCATTTCCTAATGATTGATAATACCATGTGTCATGATAAACACTGAGGTTTCCTTATTTACTTCATTACAAAATGAGAAAAGACCTGCCCCACCTCAGTAACTTTTTCCAAGGATCATTAAGTGCTGGAAAAAGTTCTGGAATCCTTGTAAATCTTCGTAATACTTCATAATATGCTATATAAACTTCATAATATGCTACAGCTCAGTGTTATGTATTCATTTTATTGTTCAATAAACTAAACCACAAAGAAAGTAAGTGATTTACTCATGGTCATAAAACAGAGTCAGTGGTCATAACCTCCAATTTTCTGTTCTTTAGTTCATGCTCCATCATAAAAGACTTCATATATTCAAAGGTAATCTAAGGCATCACACGTATGTGAATTTGACAGGATTGATGCACATTTCATTAACCAGATGATGATGAATTTAGTACACAGCTCTGGTTTTTCTTCAGTTATAAGAGACAGTCAGGATATCTGCATTTGATACAGATTTTTTCTAGTTGTGATTCAGAAAGGAAATCTTTAAATTCTGGTAGCTCACTTGGTAGGACATTTTGGGGGATTGTTTGAGCGTGTTCAGTTGGTTGGAATTTTTTGCCTTTTACCTTTAAGACTGTCATGTTTAAGATGGAAGCGTTGGCAGCACTTGAGCACCTACTCGCAATTTAAATGCTGCTCACAAATTAAAATTTTGTACAAAAATATCTCCAAAATATGAAAAAAAGCAGAACTGCTTCAGCAATGCAGTACATTTGGCCAGTTTGTATTAAAAAACCATCCACAGTTCAGCCTTTGACCTCCACATGCAGAATCTGAAAGTCACTTTACTGATACTCTGAGGAGAACAACCAGCAAGGAACACCTTTCCTGTCTTATAATCTGACCCAGAAGAGGCCAGCTCATACCATATATGAGTTCAGAAGCAGTTTGACATTCTTCGTGAGAGGTCACCAAAAATATAAGCCACTTTTGTAACCTGGTATTGGAAATTCCTGCACTGGTTCTAAAGTAAAACTAATCTAAGTCTTGACACAGAGGATATTTTCTATGCAGACCAAAGATGCTTACTTGGCTGCACTAGCATTCTTATCCAAATACACCAATGAAGTCACTTATTATCATATTAAATATGTAGAAAATATGGTACACATTTTTCTCTGACATTTATAAGTGGTTCATATCGAGGAAATGATTGGGCAGTCATAACACAGTGTGTGGTTTGTATCATAAGAAAACATATTTGTTTTTTTAAAAGTATATTTTAACCTGAAGGTATCACTTCAATTTAACTACAGATTTTTAGACACCTAGTAAAAATTGGTGCCAATTATGATTATATTCAGAATTCAATGGATTTTTCGGTCTGAACTGAGTTGTTCTGTTGAGCAATTCTAGTAAATATTTATCTGGTGAAAATTAGATTTTTATGTTAACCAGGACACAATAACTGATTCTAATTATTAGAAGGGCTTACCCCTGAGGCTGATGAATTTTACATGTAATATACCTATATGGTTCTGATCATACCAACAACACATGCAAATTCAGGCTAAATTCACGGAACACTTTAACTGAAAACAAAATGCATAGGTAAAGGAGATGATAGCCTCCTTTTACCAATCAATTAACGGATATAAACCGAAAGGTCCATTTTTAAATTCTTTCTTCTTTCAGAGTGGACTTGCATGCAGATTTACTAGAAAGAAACCTAGAGATCATGTTCGGATACTATGGTAAGGAACAAATTCAGTCCTACCTGGAACAAAGTTCCATTTTATACTAAATGATGAAAAATATTGAAAGACAGAGTTTATTTACAGAATGGGAGAAAAAGAACATTTGGTGATTAGGGCATTTCACCAGAGAGGTGGGACATCTATCCAGCTGCTCTAATTTAGATGATTCATACATAAGGGAACAGTTTCAGTATGAAATAATCAACTTTTTAGAGAGAAAAAAGAAACAACTAAAAAGGCTAGTCAACGTGGATGGAATTTAATTTATTTTTGCCATGGTACAAGCTGAAATATCAGCTATTCCCTTATCCATAATTATATTCTTTACAATGATGTTCTTTCTTTCTCTCTTACTGCTTAAGGATTATTCAGTTTAATGCCTTTAACAGTTCCTAGTGCCAGTCTCTCTCTAACTTTTAATTCCTGAGAACCAGCAAAAGAAGAAAACACACATTCATTTAAAATAAATTCTATGTCTGTCCATGAGGTGCTTAATGAATAAATGCAAGATTTACAAGTCCATCATCATTAGAACTCTCCTTTGGTTGTTCTCAGCATGCTCCTGATAAAAATGATATAACTGCTATACTCCACTGATCATAGCAAAATAGATATATAGCCCTGCACTGATATTCTATCTGTGCTTCTGTCACTTGTGCAAGGGATCATAATTATATGCTGCAGAAAATGAATTAATGGAACAAATGAAGTATGCAGATATCTGTCAGCCCTGACAAACAACTTTGGTGTTCAATTAGCATAACTCCATCCTTTATTAAAGAACTGGGATTACTCATCACAGTTAAATGCTTTATTTATTTAAGATGCTCATTTATAAAACAGGCCTGGAGAAGTATCAATTTATTTCCCTGAAGCCTCTTAGTGACAGAAGTTGGTGTGGTTATGTACAGGAGACGGTTTGTACATTTTTTTAATACTGTGGGCCACATCTCTAATCCATACTGTTTTGTGAGCTGCCTCTTCACCCATTTATGTGACGTGGCATTCCCATGGCAACTACTGTAACTGCCAACATGGAAAAATACTAGTAGCATATTTAATGCTTTTTAACTTAGCAGTAAGCACATCCTCCCTTTTGGGGGCAAAATGCAGATCAAGCAGCTGTAGTTTGCGGTGAGGAGTCGCAGAACATACCAGAATCTGCATGGAAGAAGCAGTCAGAAGCACCCTATGACTCCTTAAAGTCTCCAAACTCACTAGCAGGTTTTCCTGAGTACTCTGTGCTGCAAAGAGATGTAAAATACCACTAGCAGATGGTTCCTAGAAAGAAGGACTTGAGGATAATTATAGGGTTGGTGACAGTATTCACAGGGTTTTGGTAGCGGCCAGGGACCGCTGCTTTCTGACAGTGTGCAGCGCACAGAAGGCTCCATGCTCAGAAACTCTCCCCAGCTTGCAAAACTCCTGTCCCTGCTGCTCTCCACAGAAGCTGTTCTATGCAAAGTGGGTTTGAAGCACCAGTCCTCAAAGTACAGGACAGGCTGAATATCTTACACTGACACCCTGAATAAATTAAAAAAAAACCCAAATGTGAAGCCTTAGTCCCTCTAGGAAAGACAAGAGGAGGTAAGATAAACATGGCCTGCAATAATTTAGGAATCAGAAGTTTAAAAGACTTCACTGTAACCATGATAATCTTGTCTCATTTCTGGTGTCCATTTGCACATCTCTAGGACTGTGTTTTGTGTCTCTCACTGCCAGTAGCAAACACAGTAGAGAAAAAAAATAAATCTGCATATTAGGTAATTTAAAATAAGGACATAAATCTACATCAATGTTTCAAGATAGATATATTGGAAGGGAAAAATTATTTCTGCCTACATTAGAAATCAATTTGATAGCATAAATTCAAAATGATTTGTAAGCATAAACCAAGAATATAAGACCATTATAAAAATAAAAAAATAGAGCTAACTCTTTAATACTAAAATAATCCTCAAAGACCATCACTTCAAAAATGTAACAGACCATTCCCATTATTTATCCTTATCCTCTGCTGCCATCAGGTGGCCATTTAATTCAAAAGACTGTTAAACCTATTTAGACATATAAGAGCTGAAGAACCTGAAAAGTTGGGACCTTTAGCAAAAGGTAGACAAAACAGCCAATCTTAGGGTGAAGCAGCATGTTTTCAGGCAAGGGATACTGACAGTCAATTAACACTCAGCAATTTTTTTTAAGTACAACTCTTTTAACAAACCACAGAAGGGTGGAGTATGACAGGCCCACGTCATGTGTGAAAGTAAGGTGTTTAGGTTAAAACAGTTGTGGCATTTCCCCTCCTGAGGTAATGGGGAGGCAAAGCACAAACCGAAGCAGCTCCAAAGGCAAATTCTTTCATCTTAAAAAGGGATGTCTAAAGTAAATGGGACTAATCGGCATTTGGCTGTGCCTCGCTCTCTCCATTGCCTACAAAGCAATCCTCTGGGCACCTGATATTTAGATAATGTCACTTAGAGAGCTCAGTTCCACCCTGAGTGACAAGCCAAAACAGCAGACCTTTATGGCACATCTGTATGAGCACATGCCTGGCACTCATTTAGTAGTACGCAAATATCAGGGTAGAGGAGACTACTCATAAAGCAAAATTATTAATATTATTTCAAGCTGCTAAAAGCATGACATTTTTTAGCAGCTGTCCAACTTCAGAGAAAAGAGAAAAACTCTTCTATCTCACTTTCAAAGGAGGGACAGTGCAAAAGTACGTGTTCAGTTAAATCAAGGCATTAGTAGGCGTATCAACACAAGACATCAGGGCTCAGAACTCCAATAACAGAAGATAGCAAAGGCTGCTCTTTTCTCCAGACTGTACTTGTAGAAAGGGCTTCTGCTGTACTCTGCCATATTTAAGTTCATGATCACAGCTGCAAGAGAAAGAAGGGTGGCCAATTGTCACAGTTGCCCATATTTTTGGTTTAGTCTCATTACTTTGCTGCTTTGACGTTTAGGACTATCAAAAGTGGATGAGATCTTAAGAAAGATTGGCTTCTCTCTGCCAAATGAGGATGCTGACCACTTAAATGCAGAGTGGAAATACCTATGTATTTCCAGCTGTCAACCAAATTTTGTCCTCAATCATATAAAGGATATTTGTTTTCTTTCTTTACATACATCTGTAAATATGTGTGTCAAAGAAGATAATGGTCAATGGAGGAACAGCTACAAGTATTCTTCCTGAGAGACAGAAAAGATTTCTGTGCACGGAGTGGTCAGTCTTAGTTTGAACAAAATAATTTTGACATAGAAAAGCAGCTGGTGCTCCAATTAATAATGAGTTGAAGGTTCATTCATGGGCAGCTTCTATCACCACAGATCCAGCAAGAGAAGATAATTAACCTAAAAAAGGGAAAAGGAGAGCAAATCCTAGAGAAAGAGATTGGCATTTTATGACTATAAGAGAAGGAGAAAACTGAATGATTCCTACAGAGCAAGAAACAGAATCAAAGAGATCTATGACACCTTCGGGTCAGGAAACTGGGCAGAAGCTTATTTAGCTTAGACAACACACCAGTATCAGCCATTCAGAATGGTGGCAGCCGAGGATGAAAAACACAACTGGCACAGCATAAAACATACACAGTAATGAGTGTTCTGCACTGTTCACATCCCCAACCATGCCTGAAAGCCATCAGAATTAGTTTCATTGGGATTCAGTGATGAGAAGACACTCAGTGAGTGACAGAAAACAAAACTGGTCTGGAGCACTGACAAGAAAAGTCACAAGTCACTACAAGCTTGGATGAGATGCTAAAGTTGATAGGAAAGGATCTCCTAGCTGCGTATGATTAATCTGGATTCAGATTAATAATACAACACAACAGGAAAATTGCTTTCATGATTTACTGGCATTCTAACAGATGGATGCACAAGAATCCTGCTCTGGTGGGAAACAGGAAATGTGTCGTACGCAGTCAAGGGTAGAAATTTGCTTAATTTTCTTTACTATTTAATTTTGCTGCTAGCTGGGTATAGGTCTTCCTTTTTTCTTCTCCCCTGTAGTAAATGCTGATCTGCTTTCTGGTTCTTACTTTTGCCTATTCTTTCCCTGACGGTTATTTTTCATGTTCAATCTGTGATGGCACCATCTGGCTAGCAAGGAACTTCCCTTCCTCTCTCACACTGTGTAGGAGCAACTACCCTAATGTCTACCATTTAGGGAAACAAAGATTTAGCCTGGAGTTCCTCCAGAATGGTAAAGGGGTTTCTCAGTTATGTTCTGAAAAAAGGCATTCAATCTTGATGACCTTCTGTCCCTTACATTACTCCTTGTGACAGTTCTTCAGAGTGAATCCTAATAAAGAACAATCTGCCCACATGACTGATACTATCTGGGTTAGGCTGAACTGCCATTGGCAGACACATCATCTGAAAAACTCTGATGTACTTGGAGCAGTTGCAAAGGCCGATGTGGCAAAAAATATTTATTAAACTAAGAGGTAAGAAAACTTTTTCTTTGCACACCACTAGCTAAGGTTAATTTCTGCAACATGTAAAAATATGCCAGTCCTTAGGGATCACACTCAATAAAATATACTTTTGTAATCTTGTTAGTAGAGAAACTCAAATGTTAAACCTAGAATGAAATTGTTTTCTTCTTCTTTGTGAGTTATCTGTTATTTAAAATATTTTAGGTATTACAACTTGATTCTATTTTTAACACTCTTTTCTATCATTTATCATACCAGAATCTTCTGGCGTCTTCTGAGAATAAAATGTCTCAGCAGGTTAGCTGAATTTATGTAACACTGCCACAGATTATTTCTTCCTAGGAGCTTGTCAATTTTATACAAAGCAAGGACTGTGCAGACACAAAACAAACTTGTGGAGGATTTTTTAAGTATTATAATTCTTCACTAAAAGCTGCACATATATATATGTGTATATATATAAAAATCAAAAGCAATCAACAGAATGAAAAAAAAAATACCATCAAAGAAAAACACTCCCTGGAAAGCTTGGCCCAACCTCCTTCCCTTAATTTGGTTTCCATTATCTATTTGTATTATTGCCTTAAAAAATTGTGTGCATTAAAAATGCATTGTTTAATGTGCAGGCAATAGGTCTATGCAATCATTTTCTGCATTAAGGTCTTTGGTTTTGTGATGCCACACGATTTGTTTGTACATCTTGCTTTATTGATAGTCACCATAGCAGCTGAGTGCCTCCTAATCATTCCATTGTTTGGATGCACATCTGCAAAGTAGGGAAATATTATTCTTCAGATTTTACAGATGATGACAGAAGCAAAGAGTAGTTACCCAAAGTTACCAAAGTCTCTTTTTTTTTCTGTCACTACCCATCCTGCTGAATGTGCTGATTTTTCTGCTAACAGTACATTCCAAAGGGTATAGTAATCACAAAACCTACTTTGAATGAAAAATATTACTTAAATAACAAAGAAGTCATTCAAGTATATACACACAAAAAGTCATTTCTGTTAGACAGTGAAAAGAGATTGGGAGATTGAATTAAAGTTCAAATTACTGATGGCTTAATATGCTAATATAATATTTTTGCTCATATGTATTCAGTTTAGGTGAAAGTATGCTATTAAAGCTGCAGGGCACTGTACAATTACTAAAAAGAGACTAAGTAGGCCAAAGGAGAATTTGTAAAGGCTTTTGAGCTAATACATAAGTTTTAATATAAGTCTAGAGGAATAAAAGCAGAGGGATCTATCTCAGCACAGATCTCACTGCTACCAGCACTTTAAAAAATTGTTGTTAAAAATTCCAAATAATTCTGAAAAACATAATAGATAACAGCATACAGTACAAATCAGCTTTTTTAACTTCTACTGAACTGATCAATGTCCTTTAAAAGGCAAGAAAAAATTAGACTCTAAGGACAAGACCCAAAACAGAGCTGCAGTTGGGAATTTAAAATTAGACTTGCATGGACTTTACAACCTTCCATGCTCTGCTGCTGTCTTGCCCTAAGGGTCTTTCTCTTCTGGAAGCATTTCAGTCCATTTACCCTCCAGTTCTCCAGAATTTTTTCCAGTTGCACTTCAGTCTTCATAACATTGAACAATTTCATGATTGCCTCATGCCTACACCAAAACAAGATATCCCTCTCCTTGTTATCAGCAGAGGGGCTCCCTCTGACTAGCAATCTCAGCATAGACTTGCCCTACAGTTGTCTTCATGAAGGACAGCAGCCAGGAAGGCTGGCACCTTTTTTCATGTTCTTCTTTTTTAACCATGTCTCAGTCTTTAGAGTATGATGTTGGAGAAAGTTCTCGCCATTGCTTGGGAGCAGCCACAGGTAGGTGGTTTCTTGAACAGTCGTGTGGCAATTTGGGATTCCACATCAAGGGACAACTGCCTGTAATGCTCCTTAACTCTTCCGGGGCTAAGTCTATATCTGAAGACTAGATCTCAAACACATCTGTATCAAGTAATTTGAAAATGTTTCTCTGGTCCATTGTATTTTACAAAGCCTATAGGAGCACTTGCAAAAAAGTTTACTTATTAGCACTCTTACTGGGAAGGAAGGAACAGGTCTGACAGGTTTGTCTGCTCCTCTACCATCCTATTGGGCATACAGTACAATCTATGTTGTAAATCAAGTGCTGTTGCAGAGTTGTCCTTTTTTTTTCAAGGAAGGAAAAGCACTCCCCTTCTCTCCACAATTAATGGCAAGAGACTAAAAATATCAGTTTCATATATTCACTAGTAAATAATTCACTTCTACAGTAACATCAGTCGTTGAGCAATCTGCAATTTCTCTGGAGCCTCCAAGGGAAAAAGAGTATGCTCAGCTGGAATGACTGCAGCAGAAAACTGTCTTGTATTGATCTGCATTGCCTCAATATCCAACTAAGAGCCTCACAGCACTACTTTTTATTCCTTATGCTTTGGGGCTATTGCAGCAAAACCACTATTTAAACAGACTTACAGTGGTGCATTCAAATTTAAGACAGTTAACTGGAAGAGGTCTACAGTCTCCTTTGTAAAATGTGTGTAGTAACTGGAAATGAGGTACCTGAAGATCATGTTGCTCTAAATGCATTAAATTCAGTTACAGGACGGAAGGGATGATACAAAAGACGTTTCACCCCCCAAAACAGGATCAGAATGGGATAGATTTGAATAGCTAGACACATGGCAAAAATGTAGACGTGCACTGAAAAAATGCCGTGAGAGGTAATGAACTTTCAAAGCATGGTGTAGGACCCATAGTGATGGCTCCACAACATTTCTGTAGCCTAAATAGGATATAAACTTCTTCCTGCAATACTTTATTAAAACTCCAATTTTTCTGCTTCCAAAATCCCCATGTAAAATCTAAGTGGGCTGCGTGCAACAGTTCTGACTTTAAAAGAAGGTTTTGAAGTTTCTTTGTTTGTTTGTCAGCTCTTCCAGTAATGCTTGGTTAAACAGGGATGAGTAAAACAAAGCAGAAAATAACCATGTCATTTCAAAGGATATAGACTTTATCAGAATGTGATCTGACAGTGACACAGTCTATTCACAATGCTGTGTTCCTGTGGATGGACTGGCTGGAACATACTTTGCCTTGGGAGTTTCTAAAGTGAACAGAGAACACAGGTGTTTTCATCTGAAAAAAATTCATCCAAGTGTTAAGTAATTCCTTCAGAAGAAATGCTGACAACTCTCCTGAGAGCTTAACATCTGTAGAGAGGTGTTCCCCCTTTTTTTTTATTTTGACTAGATAACTTGTACTTTATTCTTCAGTTTATTTAAAAGATGTTGTTAAATTTCTGCAAAGGTCCTATGCAAGGACAGTCATCAATTAGCTATGTTAAACACAAATTCTAGATCTTACGTGCTTCCAAACCAGTTGGCTCTGGGACCATGTAAACATTGTCTTTGGTTTGGGCCTGTTAGGACATCCCCCCATGCAACATACACAGCCTCTTTCAACAGTGCAGTCCTATGGTTCAGCTGGTAGTGGTGAACCCAAGCTGTTCTGAGAATCTGAGCACTTCGTATTTATTTCAATAGCTTGAGGACTATGTGGCAGTTAAAACAAGAAGTGCAGGATCTGCATACAACACTCTGAAGGTACAAGTGCACAAGATGTTGACTCTTCACTCGCAGAAACAGACGTAATTGAAAAGCCACAGAAACAGATGTTTGCATGTGGTTTCATCACAGTCCCGAGTGTTTCCCTGGAGCTCTCTTGAGTATCTTTGTCTCCTTGCAGTCAATGTGGCTAAATGTTCACACATTATCTTCTTTTAAAAACAAGGATTGGCATCTTGGCTAACTTTTGTTCTTCCCCTAGAAGATTTTCATATGTCAGTAGGTAAGGAGGAAGCTGGACTAGAGACCTCCTGTGGTCCCTTCCAAACTGAATTATCCCATGATCCTATGAACCTAGTCATCATCAAAGACAAGTTGATGGCTTGTTGACAGGTTTTTAGATCTAGTTCATTGGTCATTGCCACAATACTTACACTACTTAATAATAAACACATTCACACAGCCAAGTTCCTCAGATCCCATAGAAGGCACTTGACACAAGCACTGATCCTACTTCAGTATTTTAAAATTCCACATTCCACTGATGTTTCAATAACATATCTGTAATTCTGGAAAACTTTGACCTATCTTTTAATTTCTTGAATTGAAAATCTTGTGGAGGTATTTGGCACTTTGTCTTTTAAAGTATCAACCCACATTAGGCCAAGTCCATTTACATTGAAACCAATTCTATTCTGGTGTCATGCTTTACCACACATTCAGCTGTGATATTGTCGGGGTGTCACAACTCCAATAAATTTTATGATTTATTTGCTATCTGTCTGAGACTGTAAGATTATTTGCCTTTATTTTATTCAATATAATACATATCTAATTTGAAAAAATGAAGTAATCTTTGAAGGCAAAATATTGTTCTGACCTCTTCAAATTGAGTGAACATTAGCATCCATGAATATATCCATTTACTTCCCCTATTATATTGACACACTGAAGCTTTAGACAACCACCAGAACTACACACATCCACAGAAAAATGTCTGAATAGGAGACACTGGACTGGAATGTCACTGGCTAAAAACTGGGCTCTGAATTAAGAACTAGATCCAAACAGAAATGAACAATTGTTGCTGGTCAGTAATAAACACAAATACTTTAAAGTCAAGAGATTCAATATGCCTCAAATTGGAAGGCACCAAAATCTGAGCATAGAAATCACTGGGAAATAGCCCAGACACCTTAGTTTTATCTCATGATCCGTGCCTGAAAAGATACACATTTTCCAAATTGTAGGGATTTTGAGATAAGGAGTAGAAGTCACAGAAGGTGTACAAGAATGGGAGAAAGTTGTATGCCAGTAATATCACTGAATCTTCATCAATGCGTGGCAAGTGAGACACTTTATACCAATGTTCCTATGCTTTTCTCTTTCTCTTTGGTCTGTTAAAATGCTTCTTCACTTCTGAAAACAAACTATACTCAAGATGACTGATTACCAGATGCAATCATTGCCATTTTCCAGTTCCACATTCAAATGACATTACTGCCCTGTGGCCAAGGAACTAAAGTGGGACCACAGGATAAGAATACTCATCATGTATCATGACAAATACAACCATATTATTTTCCTCTGTCTACTCAGAAATTCCACATAAAACTTTTCCTCAGGAAAGTACATTATATCAAGCATATCACACATCATCCTGATAAACATTAGTGCTATTTCACCAATAAAACACAAAGATGGAGGCTATAATTAGTGTGGTGTGCTTTTGATGAGGCCTGTAACAAGTTGTAAGCTAGGGGTTATATCCTTGATTTATTGGGTGTCTGATTACAATATAACCAGATCCATTTTGAAAATTGAGAAGGTAGTCAACTTTACTATATGAGACAAAATGTTTTGGAAAAAAATTTATGAAAAATAGGAGCTTCGTATGTGGGAAGCTAGAATTCTATCCAACAGAATCTGAAATATTTTTTTCATTATTCCAAGGCAGAGGGACATAAAGTAACCCCCCAGTTAAGGTTGTCTTCTGTAGATTAACTACTTCAACAGAATGCTAACTGTCTGTGCATTTTGCTTTCTGGTAGAGCAATTTTATTTGTTGCAGGCTAGCTGTGCTTTATTCAAGAAGTCCAAGTCTTTAAACTAATGCCATTACCTTGTTCCTACTCTGACAACCCATCCTTTAAATGAACAAATGTAAAATGTCACTGGCTGATATTTTGCAAGTAAAAAGAAAGAGACACATGCAAAACCAAAACAAAACCCATGTTGTCAAAGCCCTTCTGCTTCAATGTCTTGCCCAGTTTGAAATGACATGCAGTCACCAGAGAGCAACAGGAATGGTGCAGGTTGTGGGAACATAAATAGCAGAATAAATATCTAAATACACATACGTGTCTGTATGGAACGAAAAATCCAGAGGTAAAAGAAGATAGTAAGAGGAAATGCACGGCTAACTCCAAAGCTGAAGCTCCTGTTAAGAGCAGGGGAGAGTAAAACAAGTCAACTGGATTATAGATGGCAAGAATGTACCAGCCAGAGGGTCTCCTGAAGATAAGTAAAGAAAGAAGGTAACAGAATAAAGCAAAGGCTAGATTACTTTCAAGAAATCAGAAACACACTAGTATCATGAGAAGTTGCTACCAGATATTGCAACATCTTTATCACAGGCAAAACAGTGAGAGACAGTAATATCCAAACCTACAAAACCTGAAGTTGAACCCCAACCAAAATAGTGATAGTCCACGATTATAGAACAACTCACAAAATCAAAAGGCTTTCCAGCAAAATAAAGATACTGGAAAAAGAAATAATGGAATAATATCTAAGTTACCAAGAAAACTGATCAGTCAGAGATGAAGTTGTGTAATATAATCTCACACAGAATAAAGGAAGCACTTGAAGCAAAAATAATGAACCATAAACTGGATTTCAAGCAAGAAAACCATATGATAACTAGTGTTTCAACATAGTTTTTCATCAAGCTGAAAAAGCCATTCACTCATCTTTCTTATTGAGCATCGCTAATGACACAAGGGGCTGACAAATCCATCAGAGTAGAAAATTTCACTTCTCTTGCTCGTAAGTGACAGCTCAGCTGTTTTGCAGAAAAAGACCAAATAATTTTATAACACCAGAGAAAAGGTTGGATTAAAAAATAATATGAAAGGCCCAGAGTTGTCCTCATCTGAAGTATTGTACAAGGAGGCAGAGAAATTCAAAAGCCAATTTATTTACTACAGCTACACAATGAGGAGGGTGCAGTGTACCAAATAATATCACAATTTGGACAAGTAACAGATTACAAATCTCCATTTAAAATGTTAGACCCAGTTTAACAGATGGATATGAAAACTTTCAGTGCCTCAAAGAAATTTCTCCCTTTTTCTGAAGTCAGCAGGAAGTTAACTAGAATCCTCTAACTTCTTTGTAGCCAGAGTGTACAGTTCCTCCCATCACAACTCATTGCGATTTCTATGTAGTCTCCCATTCACTACTGTAATGTTGTTGACCCAGCATGGCCCAGGCATCAAGCTCACCCGTATTTGCTTTGGTGATTATAAAAGCAATTAAAAGAGATGTATTTACACATGCCTAGATTTACTGAGATCCAGTGACTCTATATTACAGGAAGAGACAAAGATATGAGGGAAATGTTAAGAACTAAGCTGCTCGGTAGCCACAGCAACACAGAAGCAGGTTCTGACTTAAGAATCCATCTCTTCAGGACAGGACAACATAGCATAAATATGAAAAGTAGACCAAGAGAAAAAAAAAGAAAATGGTGATAACTTGTTTACGGATCAGATTGTACCAAAAATAATTTTATATTGAACATTAAAAATTATTAAAGACTAACTAGGTATTTATAGATAATACTTCAAGCAATCTTTTGGTTGTTTTTGTTTTGTTTTGTTTTGAAATAATGCTTTATATCAATAACTATCAAAAATCACTCTGCTAACTTACCAGTAAATTCTACAGGAAATAAAAATAAATAGTTTCTTTAAAAGAGATATGCAAAGCTTACTCAGAGAGGGAATTTATTTTTGGAAGTATTCATTATGATATGGTTCGTAGTTTTCTTTTTTGGTTTTGGTTTTGTTTTTTTTAAAGGAATTATGCCCTTGTAAACTTATTTTAGTCAATTCTATGACTGCTAACAACACAAAGGGAAATATTACTTTCTTCTCAATGTAACAAATACATTACAGAGCAATTGTATTGCAGAAACTGTTTCTCATTGTCAAAAGGCCTCACTATTTTCCTAAAGTGAAAATTCTGTTGTTAATTTTTTCCTTACCTTTTTGTATTTTATATCTCTAGACTAACATCAGTTTCTTGAAGCATTTCCAGACTGCTGCTTTAGGCAGTGAAATCTCTCATCCCTCCCCATCAGACAGTTTTCCTCTTTCAAATGCAAGGCAGGACTTTTATAAGCAGGTTGTTTATAATCTATCCACACATCTTGCTGTGCTAATTATTCTTTGGGGTACATCGTGTCTATTGCATGTTTGGTTCACTTCAGCTAAATGTCTCTGTCCCTTTCCAAGGAGACAGGACTTCTCTTTAAGTGGCTTACCTGAGATCAAAGTGACATACATGTAAACCTGCACACACCTCCTTATTCTCAAGTGTCAATTGTATTTTTTCTGTTAAATATCTCAAAAATAAAAATAAAATAACCCTCAGATCGCAGTTTGAGGAAAACATGTCTTCCAAATAAGTTGTTGAATTTGTCCTGTGTTTTTAAGGACACTCATCCAAACTTCCTGGCAGACAAATGTGCAAAAACATTTTTCATTAAGCCATCTCTCAAAATATTTTTGTTTGTAGAGTTATTCTTTTTTCTTTTTTTTTTTTTTACAGATTTTTACGAATTTGTGTTGGTAAGTACATGTCTTCCTTACCTCTACAATCCACAAATGAGACTCAGACTGTTGGTTCTGCTACTGCTGTGAGCTTGCCACTGTGACAAACATTGAGAATATCTTGCTCCTTTATTTGCTCTGCAACCAAAGTTAAAGAAACTTTCCTTGAGGCAAGAATTAGAAGTCCTCTTTCAACTCGTTCCTGTATTCACTGGAGAGTTATACTTTCCCAATTTTCCTTTTCCTTTGGTTTTGGGTTGGGTTTTCTTCCCCTCCATGCCCCCTTCTGTCCTGCCCATTCCTCTCCCCTGTATCCCTTGCAATTTTTAAGTGCTGTGATGATACATCAAGAACTTGCATGGATTCCACTTTACTCTCCCAAAATATGACCCAACTTGTCTATCAAATAACCAGACAAATCAGATGTTTGGGTTTTTTTCTTCTAGGATCTCATAAAGGCTGATGTTAGGTTATTACTTGCCTTCGCTGGAACATCCACTGGACTGAGATCAGCTGGAGAATTCAGTTCTTTCCTGTCTAGTTGATTCCGAATAACTTCTGTAAAAGAAAGCTTTCCACCTAAACGTTAGATTTTTGGAGACTTTTGTCATTTTTCAGTCCAGTGTTTTTTCTGAAAGCTGTCTAACTGAGCAGGTCTTTTTATTCTCTGTAGGTTCTGGAGCAGTGTGTATTTTGGACACAGAGCTTTTTAGTCCGTGCAGATGGAACCATTGCTTCAGATGTGTGTGTTTATAAATAAAGCTGAACAAAGAAACAATAATACCCTTTTGGAATAGGGCTTATTAGCATTTTGATGGCTTCTTTATCCTGGGAATAGCCTTTTGCTTTTGGCCTCTTCCTTCTATTCTCCATCCTGAATCTGTCATCTTTCTCTAATAATTAGAATTTATACTGAGCAATCAAGGCTTAGGTTGTCAAGGAAAAAATGAATTATACCATGTTCTCCCTGCAGATAAGAATAGCATATATTTGCTTTATAAATCATGGTTTTAATATGTAAATTACCAGGAACATCAGATTGTGAAATGTGTACGAAAAGCTCTAAAATGTCAATTTTTCTAAAGCCATAAGTAATTTCCTATAGGAATAACACTAATGATATTTGGGGAGCAGGGCAAAATTCATTTGGCTGTGTGAAATAAAAATGAATAGCAATGCTTTATGATGGCAGTTAGACTATTAAATGAGTAAGAGGCAGCATTCACCAAACCACCACCATGATAGGGCTGCAAACAAATATATAATACTCTTAGATTCCTGATTCCAAATATGTGATACATGGTGCTCAAAGCAATACAGAATTATGACATTAGTGGAGTTGATGCAACAATATTCTAACAATATTTCTGTTATTATATAAATTATTCATGATAATGCAAAGTTACTCACTCTTATTCAGTATCTTTGGAAGTAGTGGCCAATGTTAAGTATTATTGCCTCTCATTATTCTATTTTATTCAGTCCAGTAAAAAATATTTTAAGGGATAACTTTAGACTTCCATATGTCATCCTTTAATAATGAAAATATGCTTAGTTTAACAGTTCAACATAGGTTAGCAGGTGTTAGAGGCAGAATAAGTAGGGCAGAATAAAGTGTTTTCAAACAAAAGTCAGGAATTCCAAAATCACATCACATTTAGAAAAGACACAATCCTAGGAGGACCAATACTAAAACTCAGACTTTTATTGTTTCAGTTTTTAAGGTTCCAAATACAGCTACTCTGACACAGAGGACAGAAAGCCTCTGAGTTTTCCTTTGTAGTATACTCCACATGATTTTCAGTAACAGATGCCGCTTTGCAGGAAATTGAAATAGCTAAAGCAGTGAAAAAACAGCATAATTCACACCACTTTGAAGCCCTACTCGCACACCATTTCTCTGAATTTACTGACTCCTCAGACCCTCAGGTCTTGTGGACACAGTAAAACAGATTTCCACAACCTACTAAGAAAACAAATAAATTTATTCTAGGAACTGGAACTCTGAGTTTCTAATCTCAGCGCTACTATTTTTCTCTGTTACGACTCCAGGCAAGCAGATGTGTCTTACAGAGCTTTGAGGACTGGGGAAAGCCAAGGGAGATGGTGAAATACTGATTTTTACTACCTTACTTGTCCTTCTTAATGAAGTTATTGATTGACTTTGTTCAGTGCCTCAGTGTTGTGCTGTATCACTTCAGACAGTGTTTTTCTCCTAATAGAAGACAGTGATTATGCTTACCTGGTTTTTTTTCCTTCTGTTAATTAACACAGCATTATTTTTCTTTTTCACATCCATCATAGTCAATATCACTTTGCTAAGGCAAACACTTAGATTCAAGAGATTAGCAACTGCGATCCTAAGCCATACAAAAATGTAACTGAAAAAGGATGAAAAGTTCCAGAAATATCTAGAAAGACTTAGCCATGGAGTATTTTTCTAGTATTATCTAACAGAGACATTTACAACCAATCTTGATGGCATGTTTTGTTACCTGATTTCAATATTTTAGCAACAAAAATAAAAAATAAAAACAGTTCATGATTTTATGCCAGTGTCTAACAAAAAATATTTTGTCCAAAAATTCCTCATAACTCTACTTCTAAGTCCTTCCCAGCCGATTCTTTTGCCTCAGAAAGCGTGCATGCGGGCTGCACAGACAGACACCGTGTGGAACATATATGTGGGTCTCGGTCTTCTGTCCAGTTCTTGGCCTCTCTGTCACTGTGGGCAACAGCCTGACAAGGAGAGCTTATGCAACTTCAAAGCGCAGTCTTTGTCTTCTGAGGAAAAACATACATAACAGACTGTATGAAAAACGTATATGAACTATGGCAATTTATTAAACATTTCCAAAAACCAACATTCAGCAAACAAGTTCCATGCATTCGAATGGATGAGAGAAGACAGAAGGCAGTGAGCAGCTGAAATGAGTAACTGCTGGAAGAGTAGGGATTACAGCAGTCGGCATGGGAGCCTGAACAGGTAAGCGAAGAGCCAGAAGACACAGAAGCCCTGCCTTGTCATGCAGATTTGCATTAATCTGCAGTGGTTATTTTTCAAATGGCTAATCTGTGAGTACAAAATTATGATATATGGCTTTCTACCACGTGGATACTTCTCTGTGATTAGTGTAGTATCTAACATATGCAACTGCACCGTGTTTAATCATGGGTCCTTTTTCATGGGGTACAGTCCCAATACAAAGCAAAATATTTTCCAGATCAACGAAACATCTGAAAGGATCAGTAAAGCTTATGTGTTGTACCATGCCTAAATTATTTATTAATGGCAAAATGAAAATCCAAAGAAATCAACAGAACCATTACAGTTACTTTAAATGTTAGAGAATTGAAAGAATAAATGTCAAGCCACCCAAGAAATGAATTCTCCTCCAGTTCCCATACCTTATTTTCAAGAATTAAAAAACTTAGCTGTTTATACACATTCTCTGTTTGTTATTTAATTTCAATACATGCTTCAGCCTTCGGACAGACATGCTCTTAACCAAGCAGTTTTGTATGTACTGCAGTCTATTTGACTACACAGACAAAAAGGGTAGGATACAAAATGAGTTCTAGTCCCTATCATCTTGTGGACCATATTTTACCTTGTGTATTCAGTATGCTAGCCAATAATATTAAACATTCGGTTTGTGTGTTGGCTTTTTTTGTGGGCTTGGGTTTGGGGTTTTTTTTCCCAAAAGAGAAGCAGCATTGCTCTGCATTTATTGTCATTTTAAAAAGTGATGAATGGAATGCTTTCATTTTTGTTTTTAAAAAGTAGGATTGTGTAGCAACACTTGTGTATATGAAGGCTGAAATGCAGACCAGGTAAAAAGGCTGCTGACTGCACAACAGTCCCCTGGGAAGTGTTGCCATGAACTTCGGGCAGTTCAGCACAGATCTTGTTCCTATTCAGGCAGTTCGCATTCAGGAACTAATGTTCCAGCCATATCGTCTGGGGAGAAAGCATGAAAGTCCCATTGCCTCTATCTCTAAGCTCTGATTTCTTCCTACTGCTGGCATTGAATCCCAATTCTTCCACCCCTTGCCTGGCTCTGTGCTATTCTTTGATTCTAGGGAGTCTCTCCTCTAGCATTTTTCTACAATTCAACTTTTTCTGAATTTCTGAAAGGGGTCATCGGCATCTTGTTCAGCCAAAAATCTTAATGGTGTAAAGAGATGCACTTCTTCTCTTGCAAAATTATTTCCTAGAGTCAGAGGCAGTCAGCTGAGTCCAGTGAAATGGAAAACTAATGAGACAGATGCCCTGGTGGATCTCCTATACAAAGTTATCCCATTATCACTGAGAGAAGGAAAAACTGGGAAGATACCACTGAAATATCCATCACTAGTCACTGTCTTCTCTGCTCATGGGGCAAAACTAGGCAGGATGTAGGGATGTAAATGCTTTGCTGAATTTGGGGCAGTTTGGGGCATCAGAACTCTTAAAAGAAAGGCAATAAACTTAGGATTCGTTAGTTTTAAGACCAGGAGTTCTGTTTTTGTCCGTCACCTGATAAAATCTGCAGAAAATTTATTTGTTCTTTGTGCAGGATATACAACTGAGTTCCACACCCAAATAGAGCTGATCTAGGTGGTAAATTCTGAAATTTGTCATATTGTTTTCACAAAGTGCAAGTTGTGCATTTTTTACTTTTCTCTCAGGGAATATTAAAGCTCTTGAAGGAGCCATGGTTTTATTCATACAGTCTGTTGAAGATGTAGGAAAGCTTAGTGTAAAAGTGTCTCAAAGGAGTATGTTCTTAAGGTAGCAGGTGTTCCGAGTACTGAAATTATTACGTGATTTCTATTTGAATTAGACTGCAACACAGTGAAGTGCAGGTGCTACAGGTGTTTCCTGAATGTTGAACTGAAGTGTGCTGAGAAATTTAAGGAGCTGAACCATGTTAAATTCAGCTTGAAAACAGAATTAGACCGAAAGCCTGCAAAATCTTTTTTTTTTTTTTTTGAAACTTTACTGTATGTTGGATAGTTACTTTGATTTCCCTCTGCATTCTTAGATTGCATAAAGTTGGTACCAGGCATTTGAAGATGTTTTAACAGGTTATGTTTCAGTACTTACACTAGAATCTTCGCACACTGAGAAATGTGTTTCATGTTTTCTTATTTATTTCATCCCATACCTGACAAGTTCTTGTTATTGTAACCTTCCGCAGGAAAAGAAGAAATACAACTAATGCAGTCATCCAGAAAGCATCAGTAGAAGGTAATGGAAGATTTTTTTTTTCTAAGCACTGGGGAGGGAGGAAAGACATCTTGCTGTTCTGCTTTTAAGCTACTAAGCCAGATCCTGGTGAACTGGAAATATAGACAATGGGGCAGTCACTGAACAACAAAAATGATGTTGCACATAATTCATGCATTTTTGTACCTATCAAATATCATGTTCTGTGCTTCTTCAGCAAATATTTATTTTTTACTTGGACATTAGATCAGAATTTTAGAATTGTTTCAATGTGCAATTACAACTCAATGTGAGATGAAACAAAAAAAACAGATGATTAAGTAGAACCAAGCTGTTAAATTTGATGCTTTGGAACTATGAACATCATCTGTCACTGTATAAAAAAACTGTTATGAGAAGATGTGCTCTCAACAGACTGTATGCTCTGAATAAACATACAGGATTTGAAGTGTAAGAAAAGAGACATAGCACAATTAAAAATTACCTTTTGTTGGTAGGAAGTTCATAGTGAAGTAAAATAGGAACACAAATTAAATAATCTCTACCATTGAAGATAAGCAAGATTTGAATCTGTGATTTTCACTGAACGATAGATTTCTGTCAATACAGGGAAAAAAATCCCATCAATCTATCCCAACAGATTATTACCCCTTGCAAACTAGCTATGATTACAAATGCACTTTACATCTTCTAAACATTTTGCAGTTGTGTTTACCAGGGATTTGATTCTACAGTCTTCCTGTGCACTGAGTTCTTACTCCATACAGAAGGGGTTTAAACTTGATATCTTACAGAAGTGAATATACTTTTGTCCTGGTTTCAGTCTTCCTAGTAGCTGGTACGGTGCTATGTTTTGAGTTCAGTATGCGAAGAATGTTGATAACACTGATGTTTTCAGTTGTTGCTCAGTAGTGTTTAGACTAAAGTCAAGGATTTTTCAGCTTCTCATGCCCAGCCAGCGAGAAAGCTGGAGGGGCACCAGAAGTTGGCACAGGACACAGCCAGGGCACCTGACCCAAACTGGCCAACGGGGTATTCCATACCATGGGACGTCCCATCTAGTTTAGGAACTGGGAAGTGGGGGTGGGGAATCACCGCTCGGGGACTAACTGGGTGTTGATCAGTGGTGATGAGCAATTGCCCTGCGCATCATTTGTACATTCCAATCCTTTTATTATTGCTGTTGTCATTTTATTAGTGTTATCATTATCATTATTAGTTTCTTCTTTTCTGCTCTATTAAACTGTTCTTATCTCAAACCACGAGTTTTACTTCTTTTTCCCGATTTTCTCCCCCATCCCACTGGGGGAGGGGGAGTGAGTGAGCAGCTGCGTGGTGCTTAGTTGCTGGCTGGGGTTAAACCATGACACTTTGAATATTAAAGGAAACTGATAAACAGTTTCCTACGAATGATTTTGTTCCTCTCATAAATGGCTACATGATTTAGGTAGCTATTTTGATTCTATTTAGATTATATAATATTGATGATATACATATTACATGGGGGGGGGGGGGGAGTTGTCTGGGTATTTTTTTTAGAATTCCTGGGTAAAAAAACAAAAGTATATGCAAGAAGGAAAGATATGATGATAAAGATTCAGAGATGGAGAAACAATGAACAACCGGTGAAGGAGGTGAGGAACTAAAGCTCAATTTAAATCTTTACAAAGGCAGCGGGTGAGGCTGGCATTGATCCAACTCATGGAGGCAATGGTAAAGACAACAAAACTCTGGGATACTAAAAAAGTGTTAAGCAGAGGTTAGTTCTTTCATGAAAGCTACTGAATTAGGAGACAAGTGTACACAGATCACGTGTTGGATTTGCTAGAAAAATAAGATCTTAACTGTAAATAGATCTTGGCAATTTTGGATGTAAAAACTGATATGGTGGATAATGATCTACCTCCTGCTAAGGACTGCGACATGCTTTCATCATGTGATTAGCTGTATCCTCCTGGCTTACTGAGGTACCTGAAAGACAAATGCAGCCTCTTCTCTTCCCAGCTGCACTGGGAGATTGTCTTCTACAGTTTCTATGGGATTACAAATCACCATTTTTGCTGTGGCCTTTATTCTTGCTCTCTTAAGGAAAATTTCTACTGATTTGAGTAAAATTTGCCTGGAGTCAGTACAAGACCACGCTTTTATTAATGTGTTTCGTTAATCAACTTGGAACTGAGACCATTTTTATCTCAAGTAGATGTAGGGGTTTCACCAGAAATCTTCAGAAACTCAAGGTCCACTGGAAAACTAACCTCTGAATGCCTTAGCCAAGTGACTGGGAATCTGCTAGCAGTATAGGAAGCTCATGCTCAGATTTGTGCACTCCCTCAATCAGAGAGAACTGAGATGGAAAACTGTTCTGAACGCAACAGAGCAAGGAATCAAAGGCAGGTGTTTCACGCCCTGGCCACCAGGCTGAAGGTGGAGGAAACTCTTCTGGAAGTTGATCTGAGGCTCAGGACCCCAAGAAGCTCTGGTTTTATTTCCAAAGGACAGGCATGTTGAGCTTTGTGACAGTAATCACGAGACTTTTGTTCTGTCGCAAAAGAAGTGTGAAATTTGAAACTTCAGAAGTGGATGTAAAATGGAATTGCCATCCTCTGGCCAGCTCCAACTGTTCAGCGCTTCTTCCCTGATGGGCAGAGAGTCAGGATGGGAGGCTGCAGAACATAGCCTGCAACTAACTCACTCTTTCCCACAGAGCCCTATTGCTACCTCTCAGGAAAGACCTGCCCATATGCCAGTAGTACAGAATACATGAAAATGAAATTGCATACTTCAAACAAGAGCTAAGAAAATAACAGCCAAGTATGAAGATAGTAGTCATTCTGAATGCAAACACATCCTCAAACAGGATAAAGAACAGGTTTAAATAACATGGCAGAGACCAGCACCATAAATTTGGCTGATGTGTGGCACTCACATCTTTTCTAGAAAAGAATTTCAAGAAGGATGGGAGGGAGGAGAGATATTAACAAGTACTCAGTGTTGGCTTGACCCTATTCCCATGAAGGTTGATGTAAGTTTTCAGAGTTTTTCAAAACACTTAAAGTGAATACCTTGAATATCTATCCAAAGTGAGTGGTGTGGTGGAAGCAAGGAGGACTAGTAGCTTCTTTTCAATACATTTATATACTGAGGTGAATAACATTTTATTGATATAGGCTTCTATATTCAATATATGGCATAACTTTTTCAGGAGAGTAAACTTTAGTGGTAGTATATATTTGCTTAGACTTTCATTGTTGCCTGAGAACATACTGCTGAAGTTCAACTGTCAACAGGAAAACGTGAACACTTCAATTCCCATAAATCATTTCAAACCCAAAGAACAGATGGTGTTGAGAAGCAGCACCACAGCCTGCTGTTCCCTGAGATTTGAGGAAGGCCCTGTAGCTCTCCATGGAAAGCAATTTTATTTTGTTCACTTCACCCATTAGGCATAAAAGTGATTTAAAAAATAACCAAAAATGTCACTTCAGCTCCTGAAGAGAATCTAAATACTGACTGCAAAATCATATTCCATACTTTTCATTCTCAGTTTCTATCCTTTGGATTAAGATACACATCTCATGGATATTCAGGATATGCTTGTGCATGTCTTAATAGAATGTTCTAAAAATTAATTTTAAAAATCCCTATTATTTCTTGCATTGTTCAAAACGCTAACATCTTTAGTATAACATAACTTGATCCTAGCTAGAGTAAAATTTTTTAGCTTTAGGAAATTTCAAAGTCTTCAGCTGTGGTTGTAGCTGTAGAGTCAGAGAAGAAAAATAGAAGGAAATATTTGTCTCACAACCTCTGGAATAAAGTAAAGATTGCTGTAAATGTAGTTAAACCTTTATTTATCAGTGTATTTAGTCCACTATGAAATGACTGGGCTTGCCTCAGATTAAAATTGGATGGCTGAATCAGATACTGCTTCTGACTGTCCCTCTGACAGAGGATGCCTTCCTGTGGCAGGACCAAATCAGCATCCCCTAGTGCCTTGTTAATCAGTTCCTGGGTTATTTAGACAGGTCAAAGGTAATTCCTCCAGAATTTGGGGTTCTTCAGTCATACCTGTACTGTCAAAGCATTTTCTGTACTCCAAAAGCCTCATTCAGCTGGCAAATTCTAGTTACAAACTGTGCAGAAGGCACCTACAAGAGATGAATGTTATTTTATGGGTGGTTCCAACAGGCATAGATTCAGTGTCCTTCACAGACCTGGGGACACTCTGCTTTTAGAAGTATCATCACCAATACTTAAGGGGTACTTATAGAGGTATAGAGCAGATAAGCAGTAAGCGTGTTATCTATCCATTTCTCTGTAATTTGAACTAGTTTTGCCTATAAACCAATAGAAATAATATAGCTCATTTCGAAGCAATTGTTTGCATACTTGCTTGAAGTCAGGATTTTGCTTCAGCTCTCAGTGTTATTACTCTAGCAATTATTACCATCCACCAGAGTAAGTGGCCTGGAGCAAAGCTGCCAGGTGATGCTTTGGACTGGTTAATGAACAGGAGTCTAAAAAAGCTGCCATGTGTACAGCCTGCAAACGTAGGGCATCTGTCTGCAGCTGAAGATTTATATCTTTATAGCATCAGCAGGAAGCTCTTTGCCACTTGACCAACAGAATACCTTCTTTATTCCCCTATTTCTTCCTTACCAGGAAGCAGAGCTCTAGGATGGAAGTACTTTCTCAAAGAAAAGGTAAATTTCTGACCAAAGCCATTCTGCAAAACTATGTTTTTACTTCAAAGTACAGTTTCATTTTAAATACACTAGGTGAGGAAAAGAGTCAATGACATTTATCAACTTAGCCGTATGTTTTCTACAGCTTGCACCAGAATATTTAGATATACAGAAGTACCTATTCTCAAACTCTGAAACTTGTTCAACTGTTTAATGTTGTATAATGTTAATAATACAGTGAGAGGGATGTTCTCATCTTTTTATTTTGGACAGGTCCCTCTATCTATTAAAAAATTAATCCAAACTAAAATAATTGTGTCAAAAACTATAGTAAATTTTAAAACAGTGACCAGTCAGGACCCATGCAAAAAAATACTTGACAAACTCTAACTTCTCCTTCTATTTTTTATAATATCAGTTTTGTGTAATATTTCTGTGGGAAAAAAAAACATTACAGTTAAAACAATCCAATTCTTCCCACAGGATATCCTACATTTTTTGGGTCCTGCACTTGTGTCACAACAACCCCATGCAACGCTACAGGCTTGGAGAAGAGTAGCTGGAAAGCTGCCAGGTGGAAAAGGACCTGGGGGTGTTGGTCAACAGCCGGCTGAATACGAGCCAGCAGTGTGCCCAGGTGGCCAAGAAGGCCAACGGCATCCTGGCCTGTATCAGAAATAGTGTGGCCAGCAGGAGCAGGGAGGTGGTTGTTCCCCTGTACTGGGCACTGGTGAGGCCGCACCTCGAGTGCTGTGTTCAGTTTTGGGCCCCTCACTGCAGAAAAGACATGGAGGTGCTGGAGCGTGTCCAGCAAAGGGCAACCAAGCTGGTGAAGAGTCTAGAGAACAAGTCTTATGAGGAGCGGCTGCGGGAGCTGGGGCTGTTAAGTCTAGAGAAAAGGAGGCTGAGGGGAGACCTTATCGCTCTCTATAACCATCTGAAAGGAGGTTGTAGCGAGGTGGGTGCTGGTCTCTTCTATCAAGTAACTAGTGATAGGACAAGAGGAAATGGCCTCAAGTTGCACCAGGGGAGGTTTAGATCGGGTATGAGGAAAAATTTCTTTACTGAAAGGGTCGTCAAGCACTGAAACAGGGTGGCCAGGGAAGTGGTTGAGTCACCATCCCTGGAGGTATTTAAAAGATGTGTAGATGTGGTGCTTAGGGACATGGTTTAGTGGTGGACTTGGCAGGGTTAGATTTATGGTTCAACTCTATGATCTTAAAGGTCTTTTCTGACCTAAATAATTCTGTGATTTGTTAAAAAGAGAGAGAAAAAGAGAGGAAAAAAAAAATGTTTATTCTATTTTGTCACTCTGAAGTAAGCAGTCTGTCTTGTACTACTGTGAATCCTACACACTTATGTTTTCCATACAGGACTCAGATGCTAAAATCAACTTTTTAGAAACTGATCAGAATTGTCTTGTTCAAAATAAAAGGGAAAACAATCTAATGGTATGCATTGAGTTGCAATATGTGAGACTATATTAAAAAGACCAACACTTTGGTTTATTTCATTCAACGGTGCATATTTTTTTCCCCATTGCATGAATACCAATCTCAGCTGGAAACCAGAGGCAGAATCTCTCTATGCAAAGGACAGTATTAGTAACAGGTTTTCTGGCATTAAGTTAAGGGTTAACTATTTATGTGTTTTCTGTATCCTGTAATAGGCCAAATCATACTGTTTAGGATAGCACATCAATACCTACTGCTATAAGGAACAGTAACAATAAAATTTCTGTATAATTGCACTTTTGAAACTGATTAACCATCACTGGAAAAACCTTATTCCCAATCCTTGGTTTACTTTACTGGGGAAAGTGTGAAAAGTAGGAAAAACTCAGAAGGGGGATCTTATACGCTGATTATCTGTATTTTGCATCTCTTTCATAAGCAGTTTCATCTGTTTTGCTAGAAATTAAGCACTCATTCTTGTCTTCAAAAAATATAAAACCTAGGGGAGTGGTTAACTTACAGTTCAGAAGTCAGTCATGGAATAAGGATGCATTTTTCAGATGGATTTCCTTTAATTACTCACAGTACAGCTGGCATAGAGATTAGCACCACACTTCTCTATGTAGATTAGCTAACCCCTTACAATATGCCTTTCTACCTGTATATGAAGGGAAAGTGAAATTAGCATCATATCTGTATGTGCCCATATCTTTGGGCACAAGATATGATACAAGAACCTTAAAAGGTATTTCATCTATTTTTTAACAGTTTTGGCATTTTTACAGTTTTGTCGGTTATATGAAAAGCTTGAGAAAAATTCTTTCCTAACCCTTAGTCTTTCAGTGTCACTATTTAAGCAGTATCCCTAACATTTACAGTAATTAAGGAAGGAAACATTTACAGTGACTTGCAGTACAGCCCTTAAAGATGAGGGAGCAGAAAAGCTATCTCTTTCTGTCACTTCTGTGCTGAGTCTTTAGTTTCATTCAACGCTTTCCTTGAAATAGGTTTTAGAAATCAGCTGTAATTTCCCTGATGTACTATATCAGCTACCAGACAGAACTGCAAAGAATTGATCAGATGAAAGTAAATGAAAATTAAGAGAGTCCAGGAACCCAGCTGGGATATACCTATTATTTCTTTTGCACAACAGAATTTGTTCCATGTTACTTTTTAATACATTTCTGGGACATAATTTCTTTCTGTAATATCAGAGGGAATAGTGCAGACTTTCTCCAAGAAGTTCAAACAAGCAAAAAAAGCCTTTTACATTCATCTTTTATGGAACATGAACAGAATGTACAGATCTCAAATAGCAATAAATAGCACATCCTCTTGAAGAAATATGTAATTTTCATCCTACACGTATGTCACTTTCAAACCAGAAGGGAAAATCTTCATAAAAGAACACCAGATGCCTTCTCAGAGAGCTGCACTCGAAGGAAAAACCCCAAACAACATTTACTTAACAGCAACATTCTCAAATGCTAAGAAAACTTGTCTGTACTAAGGAAGAGCAACAAGAAACAGAGTCTGATCACTATAAAATTACACGAATACAAAACAGTGGGGAAAATTATTTTTAAAGGAGCTGGTGCTTTTCATATATCAGCTCTTTAAGTTTCACTGGGAAGACAGATGGCCTCTCTAACTGGTAGGTGGCAAAGGAAATGGAAGGCATATTGGAAAGGCTTGGACAACAGCCAAAATAAAAATTGTAATTTTGATGCTGTAGAGTTGAAATGCAGTGCATATAGCAATCATTTGATAATGTTTAGCTGCCTGCCTGCCTTAGCCTCAATTTCAAGACCTAGAACCTTGTACGCAATAGATCAAAAAAGATGTATGTTTGTGAGAGGAACAGGGGGGACACACTTTGTAGCTGACATTTTCTTCTTGAGTGCAGCCTCCAACCCACTCACTTTCACACCAAGGTGAAACAACTTGAGTTTGTTCAGAAGACACAACTTCTGGAATACAGCACTCTTGTGAAGATGTTAAAAAATTGCTAGTTGTGCTGTACAAATGGTTTTCAGACCAGTCCTGTAGACATCCCATTATGTATTGTGAAACAAAGGATAATCACCCGAGGTTTTTAAAATTTAAAGCAACTAATAAGGTGACTCAGAATTTCAGCTCATTGTGGCTTGTTCCTGTTTCTTTTGCTTTTCGTATTCTCTTTTTAGGTCTAATGTGTTTAAAAGACACGCACTCCAAACAAAATACCCTTATCTAATAGGTACTTATTTCAAAGATAGCTGGTTCACTGTACATCTACGAAGACATATCTCTGATACCACTCAAGTTCACTGTAGCTTATCTGTTCTCTGGGTAGAAAGGCCTGTACGTATGTGTGGATTGGTTGTACAAATCTGACACTAGAACTTTATGACTTAACCATGCTATTAAAAAAATAATTCTGTGGGCTCTGGCCAAAAAATTAAAAATATGAGGAATTCTACAACAGGTTTTCAATACTTTATTAATATTCTTCTGCACTGTTAAGTCCATTACCACTAAGAAAATGGGAGGTCTAGTTCTTCATTTCTATTAGTGAATCTGTGGCTTTTCACTAAATAATATCTTCTGGCTCTTAAAGAACAGTATTAGTTCAAATGCCCACTTGCCTTTTTCCTCCAGACCAGAAAGACTCTAGGGTAACAGTAGCCATGCATTTATTCCAGAGGTGATAAAGACTCAAATCAAGTAAACTTGGTTCTTGCTGTCACCATCAGTCACATCTGTGAGGAAATAAATGTATTTCACAAATATATGAAAGTCCCATAAAGGGAAATGCAACTGATGGAACAATTTTTTCAGGTACCAAAAGATGAAATTCAATGGAGGCTTACAAAATACAGCCCTAATTCTAATCTATGGGCAATATCTTTATCTGAGTCAGTTTAACTGTGCCTGAAGAAGACAGATAAAAAGTACTCTGGGTTGGATACAATTATTAATTCTTTCAGATATTTATCTGAGTTATCGTAAAGCAGCATAAACTCTTCAGCCTAATGCAGTTTTCTACGGGGAGACATTGCTATGTTTTGATAAAAAGTAGCTGGAATGAAGGAGCATTGTGACACAGAAGGGGAATAATGCCGAGGCATAAATAAATGCAGAAGATGAATGAGAAAGAAAATGGTACAGAGAGGAAGGCGATGAAGCTATAAATATAAAATTAAGGTGAGGCAAAAGAAAGAATTTAATTTTTCATGGTGGCAATTAGAAGGAAGGAAAATGCTGTCATTTTGGAATTAAGAGGAGGTTTAGTCTGACAGCTCAATTCTCAGATAAAAGACAATCACCACTCTAATGCGCAATATTGTTTCAATGCACTAATTATTAAGGAGGGAAATACAGATGCTAAGTAGTTTTTGAGGATTATTTTTAAACAAATTAGATGAGGAGTTTAAAGTTTTCAAGACAAGTCATCTGCTCTACTTGTCACTGATTATAAATGTGATTTTCATCTTATGCCGAGTTTGATGTGTTTGAGGATACACTTTCAGAAGATTGCTAATATACAAAAGCAAATATAAAAGGCTGCACTTTAAAATGGAATTTCCTTCCATCATTTTGCCAGCTGGTAGTGAATTTGCTTACTGTAAAGTGTTTGCTAGTTTCTTCCACATCTTTGCCATTACGAATACAAGTTACTGATTTCTCGCAGTATAACTGCAAGTTGGAGCATATACAACACAAAATCCAGACTAAGCCCCTAGGTACCCTCTGGGTCGCAGAATGTAACTCAAATAAGTAACATAAAGGTAATCAACCTATTTGGGAGACTCCATTTTAAGAAAAACAAAACATAGAAAAAGTGTGGCATTTCAGGAGCATGGCATATAATGGACCATGTCAGCAGGGGCAAAGGACTTGGGCTCATTGCCAGCATCCAGATTTCACTTTCCATGTTGCCATTATGTTCTGAGGTGAGGAGAGTTTATGTCTATGAGTGTAAAATAAATGGACCGAGGACTTCATCCAAGGATGTTAGCTGTTGTGTGCTGAGGAGCCAGCATTCCCTCACCCTAAGACCAGTACAGCTTTCCTCTACCCAAGCTCATGCGGTGACTTCTCACAAAGCCCAAGGCAGCAAGGTCACACCTCTGCTAGTTTTTTGAGAACTGCCAGGGAGGAGAAACAAAGATGCCATTAGCTCATACTTATTTAAAATTAATTAGAAACAGCTGAGAGTGCAAATGTGGTATCAATGTGTAATAAAGATGAGCAAAGTCTAGAACATTATCACTTAGTTTGACATCAGTACTGGTAAAAACAACCGACCAAATGATAAGAGAATTAATCTGGAAGCACAAGGCAGACAACTGCTAAATAAACAGCAACAGCATGGGCCTGCAAAGAGCAGATTGTACCTCATAAACCTGAACAACTTTTTTGTTCACACCCTGGAAAGAGGGACCAAGCAGAGAGGTGATAAAAGCCAGTCAGTACACAATTGCAATAAACTTCAGAAAGTCCTAACAAAGATGGGCAATTTGATAATATACCAGCAGATTACCAGTGTGGGGAAGTTCATGGAGATGTGCAAAGAAAGATGCAATTTCAACTGTGCAGACGGTTTTTGAGGTACAAGTGGCCTGACCTTGCTGATGTGTCACTGTGAAGAGCTCAGTAGCCCCAAGTTAACTGTGAAAAAAAAACCCAGACCCCAGACTCAAGAATATTGAACACATCCTGTTGCTACAGACAATGGCTATACACAGTCTTCCTTATTATTGTTCATATATCTACCACCAACCTCAGGAGAGATTTCATCTTGATATGATAAAGAAATTTTTTACAGTGAGAACAATGATTCACTAGAACAACCTTCCCAGGGATGTGGTGGAGTCCTCATCACTGGAGGTTTTCAAGATGTGACTGGACAGGGTGCTAGACAATCTCACCTAGGCTCCCTTTCCCATGAAAGGTTGGACCAGCTGATCTTTTGAGGTCTCTTTCAACCTGGGCTGTTCTATCATTCTATGAACATCTCACTCACATGCCTTTAATTAAATTGACTCTAGCATAGGGAATGGTGTTGTCTGTTTAAAATTGTAATTATTCCCCAACTGTTCCTGACATTTCAAAGCATAGTATAAAAGCAACTTTAGAACATCTCATTTTTTAAACAGCCAGCAACTGACTATAACATATTTGACCTCAACACCTGCCTTGTTATTAATTTCTCTTTCAGTCTGATTATAGTGTTATAGTTTGGAGGAAATAATCCAGATGCTCCCTATTCAAATATGGTTGTCACCTCATTGAGAAGTCATTTCTTCAGAGGAACGTCGGTAACAACTTCTGCTGGCTGCGCACTCCATCATGGGAGAACACGTTGGCCTCAAAAAATGAGCAAGGCTTGCTTGTGATACCTGGGCTGTAGCCTTGGCCAACAGATCAGCAAGACCATCCTCCCTGTCCACTCCCTCTCCCCTTCCCCATCGTTCCCTCCAGAGCTAGGACAGAGGGTTGCCATACCATTAAGGACAGAAACAGGCTGCCACTGCACTGAACGCCGCAACCCCCCCCCAGCTCTGGTGTTTGACCTGCTGCAGCAGTGTAGGTGGTGGTGTCACAGCCCCCCGGCTCTGCTGAGTGCTGCCGCTGCCTGTGCCCTGGCAGTGGGGTTCCTCAGCCCCAACAGGAGAAATAGGGCTCGGTTTAGTGTGTGCAAGCACACCCGCGGTGGAGCAGAAGGCACATTGATTGGGAGTGAGTTCAGTGTTAGCTTTACATCAGGGATGCCTTCAGCCAGTTCTGGCTCAAGAAAAGCTACATATGATAGCATATGTCCATACATTTCGTATGGTTCATTCAAACTTTTATGGTTTTAATATTTTGTACCTTCTATGAAAACTGGTTTGCTGCTAGGTGACTGTGCAAGTGAGATTTGATAAATGATCATATATTAACATTATGATTGAAAGAATAGACAAAGGGTAACCGGGGAGATAATTACAAAGTCTAGTCAAGTGATTAACTAGCAATTATTCATAAGTTTTGCAGTTCTTTGCTCTTATAACTACGATGTTCCTGTACGCTAGATGAGAACAATGTTGAAACTGACCACATGTGACCGAAGCTGCGTTAAGCTTCAAGATCAAAGAATAAAGACTTCAAGGACAGCCAACAAGAACTTCAAATGGGTCGGTGGTCGCAAAAGCAGCCCTTTGACTCAAATGGATCCTTCATTGTGCATGATCGGATGTAGACAGTACTAAGATAATCAGTTGCAATTATTTTTATGTACATGTATACTAATCTGATTAATATGCAATTAGTTATTCTATATAACCTGTTAGTGCTAAAGCTGTGGTATGCACGCTAGGTGGAATTATCCCCCATGCATCCAGCACTGCAATAAAGAATGCCTGCTTTCTAAAACTCCAAAATGAGTCTTAAGAGAGTTTCTTCGACCAGCTTTTCGGTATCACATAAGTACAAAAATTTCTAATGGTTACATGAGGTTTATTGAGCTTTTTTGTGTTACCTTTTCTCCCTGCTTGCCTCCCTATTCTCCAGGTGATTTGTCTTAAAGCGTACAGTGGTCTTCTATACATTTGCCTGCTGATATCTGTATCTAAAGTCTTCTTCCAGTTACTGGTAGAGAGTTGGAATGTTCTAAGAAAGGATGTTAGGGAGCCCTTATAGCTACCAAAACTTCTCTGTCTGCAAATGAAATGTTCAGACAGCATAATACAGTCTGATCTGAGCCTTCCAGTTTCTACATGCAGGTAAACAAGATGCCATAATGGTTGTCATTTGCCATGTAACTTCCATCTTATACATGGGTGCAGTAGAAGCATCTGAAAGCCAATAACCTTGTTCTTTACCAAAAGTTTGGGTAAACAATGAAAAAAAAGCACTGGAAACATCACTGCTTTACAGCTAGACTTTTTCTTTCAGCTTCCTTAGCTGCACTGGGACCATGAAGGCTGAGAAGGGATTTCTGTTCGGCCGCACTCATGATAACATCTCCTAGGTGCATGAGGAATGCTTGAGTAATTCTGCACTGAGGACAGCATAATAGAAGTGCCACTACAAGCATTGCAAACAGGTTTTTAATGCCATGATGTTAGAAACGTAAGAAAATGTGGTTTTTTTCTTAGAAGCATTTGACTCTCATTAGTCACATCCTCCTTCTGCAGCCTTACGAAGTCACAGTATACAAGGTCTTGTAACGTTTCTCTTCGTGGATTTTTAATGGAGCAGTGAAAAGGATAGCATTGAGTACAATACTAAGGCAAGTTTGCAAAAGATATATTTGACCTCTTCTTTATTGGTATTAAATCAGTTTCAGTGTTTATGGCACAACTGCTGAATCAGATGGAGCAAGATCTTTTGCCCAGTTCCTCAGTAATGCCACCCTCAAAGCTGCACTATATAATTTAAAGCTGCAGCTACGTTTGGAAGGTGGTGATTACACCTTCTTTCTTGAATTTGCTGACATCAACCTCCCTGACAGATGGCTGTCTGTGGGCATATGGAGGGGAGATGATGGATAGCCTATATTTCAAAAGGCAGTGATCAGTCCAGCAACAAGATCCATGCATCATCCAGGTTATGCGGAAATGGCATAAATCCTTTTTTTCCTCATTGTAATCAGACCGATCATGTGTCAGAGCTCAAAGAGGGTGTGCATCCAGGTAGTTTCACACTTCAGAGTTTCCTGGAGCATTCTGTTAGTTATTTGGAACTGATGCCTTCTGAAGGAAGAAAGAAGCAGGTTAGCAGTTGAGCTTGTTGTCTGATGATGCATTTCCATATGCTGCAATCTCTTGCCATATAGTGAGGATCAGAACGTCTGTCTAGCTGATCTTCTCAGAAGCATGAGCATTTTCGCATCAGCATTTTCAGAATTTTTGTTTCTTTTAGTTAGCGTTGGCAACACTAAGACCAAAGGTGCTCTTCAGACTGAAGTTGGCATTCCTTTCCAGGAAAACCCACATTTTTATCAAGCGTCCATTTGGCTCTTCCAGAACATTTTCCATCTCTGAGAACAAGTATGATTGTGCAGTTAATTCTTCAGTCCTAAAAGAGATGTGTCAGCATTGTGAGCTTTCCTTGGCTACAGAAAAGTTCTCAAGGAGTTGAGGTGTGTTATAAATTCTTAAACAAACAAGGCTGTTCTGTTTTCCAGACACTCACCTGTCTCTCATATTCTGAACTGTGCCTTTGCCCACAGATTTCTGTGGTACCCTCAGAGCTGGTTAAGTGGGGATTGCTTAGTTTTTCTCTAACCTTTCCTGTAGACATGAATTAGTAGTGCCATCATTACGTGCCGCAGATGTCTTTAGATCATCTTCTGAGAGCAGACTGCAGCCTGTTTTTTCAAGGGAAGTGCTCTATCATCCACATTACCTCCATTCACGCACACACTCAGGAGAGGTCATAACAGTTTTCCCTGTTGGATGTGGCTGTGAGAGAGAGTTGTGAAAACCCTGGCCTTGACAGCACAATTAAGGGCATACCCATGTGCAGTAAAATCAGGTTAGGATGACCCTGAGCTGACATGTTTCCAGTTCTCCAGCAGCTATCCTGCAAGGCTGAGACATTCAGACTCACAAGCTCAGCTGCAATACTAGTTTAAAAATATTTATGCACCACAAAAACACCCTTAATGACAAAGGACATTTTCTGTTGGTTTTTCAGTGTATAAAATATTCTACCGAGACCGGGAAGGGAAACGTTCCCACCTCGTCTCAAGGGTGCTGGCCAGGACTGGAATCCCAGCAGGATTCCTACTTACCCCCTGCATTTCCTAGATTGTTGGTTCTCTTACATTCCCAGGCTAGCTAAGGAGTCCAGGACTGCCAGGCTTATACCCGAGCCCAGCAACAGCTGAAATAAAGACAGATAAATACTAGTACATTTGCATGTCATCCCGTGGTAATTCCTATACGGGTCTTCTAACATTAATGGTCTTGGGCAAACTGCCCCTTTACAGTCCCAGAGAAAGGTCACAGAAAATTCTAACTTTTGTTTTAACCCAAACCATGTAATTATTCATGTCAAAATGTGAGCTCTGGGGTCTGGTCATTTGTTTGTTTGTTTAAAATAAAATTAACAAGGTCATTCAAGCAAATCTCAATTTATGTACCCAAGTGGAATATAGCAAAGAACACTGGGCACCAAGCTGTCCATTATTTTCATCTGTGATTTAAGAAAAAGCAGTAGAGCCTACCTCATTTAAAACATAACACTTCCAAACACAGAAAGAGTGTGAGACCTTTTGCAGTGGTTTATCCTTTACAGAGACCTCAAGAATTTAGCAATCTGAATACATCTTAATAGGATCAGATTTAGCGCAAATAAATCTTCTTCCACTCCTTCACCCACCTCTTTTTTGTTGTGTGGAAAGGCTAAATGATTTGATCTAGTAAGCTTTTTTAACGACTGCAGTAATTTGATAGCAGGGATAACCTCCAAGGCCTCTTGCTCTACAGAGACCAAGTCCTTACAATCCTTTATCTGTCAAACAATTTCTAAGTGCTGCCAACCGACTACTGTCTCCTTTTGTCTAGCCAACAGTCAGAAACAGGCACCATGTGCATCTATTTCAAGCACTACATATGAGACAGCGTCAGCTTTTCTTAGCTGTTGCCATTACTAGGTGAATCATGCCATGCCACATCATTTATTCAGGCCATCAACATATCTGTCCTGATAAATCAAATCTGTTAAGTTGAAAATCCAGTAAGTGAACTGGTGGCATTGAAACCTAATGGCCCCCAAATGAAATGCTTCATTTTTCGAAGCCTCTAATGGGCCTAGTCATTTCTTATTTCACAGGCTGTAGCAGATTTATCAGATAAATTAAAAGCAAATGGTGTTGGACTTTGAATAAAAATATTCAATAAAAATATTGGCACTGAAAGACTGAGGAAAGACATACTACCTTTTTCTAGACAGAGTCACCTCTAAACAACTGAACTGAAAGTCTGGATTGTTCATATACAACTGATCTGTGCAGGGGTGTAGATCTTGTATGAACTTAAGAAATAAAGAAACCAGCTTTGCATTAAAAATGAGAAGTCATTAAATGGTATCCATTTGCTAAAGTATTTCTTCGTGGTGATCAATAATAAATTGAGCGTTCACATCCTTACCAAGGCTAGAGAAAGCCCAAGCAAGTCATCAGAATGAGCAGTTACCAGATGGCCAGGGCTACCCAGTACCATTAAGGACTACAGACACACCTACAGACTGCTTAGTCAAGTACATTCTAAAAACTAATCTGAAAGAGCAATACCTGATGCTCAAAATCAATAGTATAAAGCAATACTTGACTTCAGGGATTTTGAAAGTGACACAGTGCAGGACAGCAGGCTTCCGCTCTCTCCTACAGTTTTCTTGCCTCAGTGGCGCAGTTTGGATTCCCATTGTTCAAATCAGCTCCAAGTTCTCAAAAGTGCCTGTTCATGTTCATTTGTCAAGGTACTAACCCACATTTTATGACTTGTTAGATGATTCTGCCTTCATAGATTTGGCATGATTTTTTAAGTGATGATCTCTTTCCCTGCCAACCGGTGGTGGGTCCAGACCCTTCTTAACAACATGCCTTCTCAGTTTTAAAAGATATATTATATCATTAAAAAAAGAAAGCTAAAAGCAGGATTGAAACCATCTACAGTATCAGCAGTTGTGTCAAAACATAAAGGTGATACAAATAGAAACAAGTCATTGTTTTGCACGCATATATGTATATACAAATATCTTAAAACTATTCCTTCCTAACTTTATCAGCACATACATTGTCAGGTCTTGAAAATTTATGTTGATAATTTCTCAATACTAATGATTACATTGCATAATAAATCATACAGTGTACTCTCCCTTTGTACTTGCACGTAGCATTTTTTCAGTCTTGAATTGCAAAGAACTAGAGGGATATGAACTATCTCATTTTCCCAACTGGAGTTCAGATACGAGTGTCTGGCTCTGTCTCAGAGGTGTCTACTTTAACAGACAGCAGAGTGCTGTTACAAGACTCACTCAAGCCCATAATGGGTACAGCACAAATTGGAATCTCCTGCCTCAGCTGACATAAAAACTATACATTTTCCTACTGTGCATTGGCCAGGAGTCAGCAGCTTTCTATTTTCTAACAGAGCATTTAAATGACAGTAGATTTTTGTTGCCATACCTTACATTTCTTAACACTGATGTTATCAGAAGAAAATTATGTAAACAAATTTAAGCTTGTATGGGAAAAAGATAAATCAGCCCCGTCTTGCTTCACCTAGTGAGGGAATTCTTGAATTGTATCACTATTTCTAGAAGTCTAGAGAACTGGAAAAAAAACCCCAGCCTTCAATACTGTGAATAAGAAAAGCTTCAGGTGTCACATAATACTTGTGACAGAGAAACCAGGGCCATACGCGTGTGATTGATTGTCAAAATACAAGTATGGGACTACCATTTTTAGGATTTCATTCAAGTAGTATATGGGACATTTTAACCTTCCATTTATACTGAATGTATTCAGCAGCCATAATGAGGGAGGGAAACCCTGAGAAGTAACCTTGGGAGCGTGATCTGGGCCCCATTTATTACAGAAGTGGTGAATTGAGGTTTTCTGTTTCCAAAATAGGTGAGTGGGTACTGCAGAAGGCACTATAGCGGGCAGGAATAACACCATCTCTACAACTGCTGGCTCTCTGGCTGTTGTTAAAACTAAAGCAGTGTGCACCAGTTTTATTAGTCATTTTTTGATCTTAATCCCTAAACAAGGTGTTTGTGGGCATTCATATCACATAGCTCTGTGTGTGAATCCCATGAGGGTTTCAGCAGGAGCTCGGAGCTTAGCTATTCAGGACAGCCACAGCCTAATGCATTTTTAGGCCTAAAATGAAGAGGCCTAGCAAATTTAGGATTAGCCAGTTCCTGTGGATCATTTGATTGATAGCAATTTTGAATTTGAAAAAAAAATCTCTTCTAGGTGCCAAAATGCTTTTGCAGTTTTGAGTTTATAAAATAAGATTGCATCACTGTGTAAAGTATCAGGCAATAACAATTTTGCTGCTCTTTCCTAAGGCAGAGATTTTTCTTTACACATTTACTAAATTGTGTGACACACCTATGTGACAAATTTATTAAACTGTGTGACACACCTTCCTCCTTGAACAATTCCTAATTAAAAGATAAGTGCTTCAGATTTAATGGTTTTGCCACTTTGGTTTACATACTCCTTATAGCCTCATGTGTCACCTCTAACAGGACTTCCAGGCAGATACTCTGAAAACAACTTGAACTGATTTGTCCCTGACCGTGAATTTGTTACAAGCATTCTTCTACTCTGTACATTTGTTGTTTTCTCTGTTTTATCCCTCTCATTTATCTCCCTGCTGCCTTCTTCACAGCCTCTTCTATATTTATAAGCTCTGTAATAGCAGCTTCTCTTCGGGTGACTGGCGGGGGCTGTGTCTAGACATTTTAAAATAATCTGAGCCTGGCAGCTGAGGAGACTGGACCTGAGCTCTGAATCACCCTTTGGGTTCTGTATCTACCCTCCCTGCAAGCAGCTGCTACCCCTCAGCTCCCACCGCTGCCAAGTCCCCTCTCCTGCTCCCGCCATGGGCAGGCAGGAGGTGGAAAGAAGATGAGCAAACAGCTGCTGCCCAAACCAAGCCCCAGGAGACTAGGCAGGGAGGCTCCATGTCAGCCCTGCTTTTTCTCAGTGCTCAACAGCAGAGAGGACAGCATCAGGATCACCCCACTGCAACCACTCCTAGCTCCCCATCAGGCCCAGGCTCACGTCCACGTCCACATATCACAGCCCTACACTGGGATGTCACCACACCTACTGCGCCAGCCACACACACCAGGAGAAAAGGACTTATATACATTTCTCTGCTACTTGCCCAGCTGCGACAGCACCTTTTACGGAAGGCTGTTCCTTTCTCAGCAAAATAACATGAATACTTCTTTGCTCAGAAGCGTGTGAAAAATCTTACTCACAGTACCTGTGATTTTCTTCCAAATCTGTGGCTCTATTCTAAGGCTTCCCCACAAAGTGTAAGAAACTGACAACGTCAAATTACTTCCTAAAATTACCGTTGAAAGGATTTAGGGTGTTGTGCTCATGGGAGCAGTGGGAGAAGCAAGACTGAGTAACTTGTCACTCTGAAAGTGGTGAGACTTGCTCAGAACAACTGAGCAAAGCAGGAGAGCATACTGCAGTTCCTACGGGAAACTGGAGACTGAAAGAGCAAAGAAAGAGGGGTTGGGTGTGTTTTGTTTTGGTTTGGTTTTTTTAGGGAAAAAAAGACACCTTTCTTCCAGTTTGTTCAGTGAGGCAAATTACATTGCACCAAGACATGCACAGGAACAGAGATCCATATTCAATGTTATACAGTACATAGGTCCATCAGGTTTGCACTAGCAGCAGGCATATAGCTGCTTTTAAATCTTCCTTATGCACCAGGACAAAAGCAGAATCTGTCTTCCCACAGTGGGGAAAACAGTCCTGACTCCTGTGAGAGGTGGCCTGCAGGGGGGATTATAAAGCAATCTGTATGACACTTGGCAGGTCAGAGTAGTGTTTCTGGCTTTGGGTGTCTGTGTATCTCCTTGACACAACTTGTTGGGACACACTACTTCTTTAGACTCATTTCAAACTGTTCTAGTCCTGCCTGTTTTAACCTAGCCCTAGACAATGTTATTCAGGGCTTTAGTTTCAAAACAGCACAGAATACTACAAGCAAACCCAGCTCTCACACCTACCTTTCCTTGGGTCTCCTTCCCATCAACCTAGTTAATTTAAAAAGATGTAAAACTTCCCATTAGTATTTCCTCAAGGCAGATCGTCTCTTCATCCCCAATAGATGTGGTGGTAGAGTAACCTATTATTACTGTGCCTTTAGCCTCTTCATCTCCCTCTTCTATAGAATCAAGATAGTTCGGGGTTTGTTTGGGTTTTGTGGTTTGTTTGTTTGTTTTCTGCAAGACTGACTCAGTCCCTTCCCATCAGTTTTCAAATACCATCATTTGGGAGGAAAATCTGGCATGCTTCTACATTGAGTCAAGAAACCCTTAAGAAGCCTCTCTCCCAGGACATGGTTACTTTCTCTTTACTTAGATCTTTAACTGTGGTAAGCAAAGAATGATTTTAAATCACTTTTGTTGCATAAGTGAAGAGATCACTTTTTAATGGTTCAGGTATTTATATTCTGCTATAGTATACACATTAAGCTACTGCACTCCTAAAGCGGTAGTCTTGTGTCTTCAATGTTATTAACTTTAAGAATTACTTTAAAATTCAGTCTAGGCAGAGAAAATGAAAATTCAATATTCAATACTAAAAATGAATACAAAATTAAGACATTTATTTTAGGCAGTGTAATCTTGAGCATTTGCTGTCTCATACCCTTTGACTGCACTCAGAAATGAACACCCACAAGAACATTATTATTCCAAAAGATGTAAAAAAGATATGGCTGTTTTTCTTACCTCCAGCACATGCTGTGTATTTTTCTTCTGCAGTTTTTCTCAATCATGTCAGGAACTGAATGTCTATACACATGTAAAGCTGCTCCCCGCCCCCCCACTTAGGAAATTTCAAGGGACAGGTGCTTTGAATTAGTTTGGCTTGCAATGAAAGACAGCTATTCCAATTCAAATCACTTGTTAAAGTGCAATAGCAATGATAAGTTTACCATAGATTAGTCTGCTTTTAAGTACCTTGTTGGCAAGCCTTAAAACTGGGAATACAGGCTTTTATTTAAACCATAGATATTAAGAGTCAGGATGACTGTTTAACTTGAAAACTGTAGCTGTAGGTCAAGGCAGAGTTTAGTAATTCAGGATCCTTAAAAAAGGAGGAGATGAGTCCGACCACAGTATTTCTCTAGAGGGTAATGGCTTCACTTACACCTGCTTTTTATTTCTTTTAATAATTCAGACTCTAAGAAAGAACAGATTTCCCCTCATATGCCAAAGTCCTTTCCTATTGTTTTTCAAAGATAATTCTATAAATATAATTTCAGTTAGCTTAAAGACATTCAGTTGATCTTTCTACAAACTGGCTTAAAAATAACTATCTGCGTCTGTTTTACAGACTTTGTGTCCCATCTAGGTGACCAAGTGATACCATGATCAACTGTCATTGGACCTCGTTTTTAGAGAGAGCTCAGATATGGATCGCTGACACCTCCCTACAGCCAGTTTACAATAACAAAGGAGGGAAGGGCAATAGATGAAGGGACCCTGATGTGCACCACTTTACAGACCTTATTCCGTTAGTTGGGCTTCCAGGTGTACCAACACGAGAGAAAATGCTGGGAAGTGGGGAAGGTGAGTGTAGAGCTGAATAAACTTGGGAAGTGGGGGATACAATTAAGCCAGGGAACACAGAGGAGAGAAGCAGGGACAGCAGGTGATAGACAAGCAATGTGATGAAATCCTGTCTGTCTTCAAAGTGTGGATGACCTCAACAAGCTCAAGGCCCTTGACAGTATGAAGATCTGAGGTGAATCTGCTGGACGTCCAATTCCTTTACGAAGAGGATGTTCCGCTATTTCTACGGCTGGATTAGTGTAAAAGTGCTGATAAGAAAAGGCACCTTTCTCAGATACAAAGATAACTGGAAAAGGTGTAGGAGTTTTCTGTACCAACAATTTCTCTCGAGACCTGATTTATCTAGATCCCTAACATATTTAAGAAGTTAAAACCATAGTGCAACTACACTGTGGTTTTAGTGCAATGCTGTCTACTTACTAAGTTTGTCTCAGTTATAACTGATGTTTTTTCTGAAAAAGATCTTCCATTGTCTGCACACAAATCCATATTCCTCTCACTTCTAAAAGACTTCAAGTGTGGCGTGACCAACCTGTCTTTCCTTGACAAGAAGCTACATTTCCAATGACCCTCTTGGGATTACCTATTTTCAAATATTGAAAGTCTGCTGTCTTACTGATGTAAGACCCATCTCTGCAATGTACCAGAACTGTTTTCTGAAGCAAAACCCTAACAAACATATGTCTGAAGTCTTGCCTTTGAAGGACAATTTCCGCAGCAAAACTCAAGCTCCACGTTACTATTTTCTCAGCAGGGTAAGATCCTTCATCCCCATCACTCATTCCTGACTTTGGTAGCAGATTTAGCATTTTTTTATGGGAATGATTCTGTGGCAGTACTGTTAATGAAATCTGCTAAAAGAGTCAAATAAAAAAGTTTGTGTGAGCCAGGAAGAAGGAGCTCTGTTTTTTTTTCCTTTTTAAATCAATCATTTAGCAATCTGGGTACATCTAAACTGTTGAATCAGCCAACTGAGGGGACTGATAACATCCCAGAAGTGATGAAGGAAAAGGGTTTCGAACTTCTTAAACTAGGTTAGTCACCAAAAGAGTCATAACATGGATCTACATTTTCTTTCATGCTTTTGTAATATAGAAAGGAACTGTGCCTCAGACAAAAATCATGGATAAAACTGTAATATATATTCATAGGTTTTTATTATGTCTCTGTAGATGTGTGTCAGTCACTCACTGATCCCTATAAATTACATTTCAAAAAGCAGCTGGGCATGCAAATAGGATCTCTAAGGGGAGCTAGTAGCACAGCTTACAGATGGCATTAGTGAAGCAAGTAAGAAAGATATTACTAAAGAAATCATTACTTTTTAACTGTAATATTACCCACCTCTACATACAAAGATAATGTGGTAAATTGCTGTGGCTGAGAGCTGCACAAAATGAAAAAAAGCAAATTGAATACTTGCTAATTTGAGATTTAAATGTATATATTCATGTAGCAGAATGATGGCTTTTTCCAAAAGTTCCAACTGTGAATATCTTCTGTATATTGTGCTGTGTATACCATGGGATTAACCTGAACAATACCATAAAAAACACTAAAATGCACTTATTTCCTGCTAAAGGTCAGTGTTAGCAACATATATTGGTGAGGAATTGCCCCTCTGCATATCCCAAGTGGCAAGGATACAGCTGCCTTAATGTAGGCAGCTAGACCCGGCTTGAACATTCATCCCCTCACATTACTGCTACCCTGTTAGCACCTGTACCTAGCAGTGTAGATTCTTTCTGATCATATATCACAATTCTCTCCTTCACCCACAGGACATGCACAGGTTGTGTCTAACCTGTGATTAACAGTTCCCAGCCATCTTCATCCCTGACATTACTGTTTACAGGCCATTAATTCCAGGTGAGCCCAGATCACAATTTGACTACCAAAAGACCTCAGATGTGGCACAGTGCCACTCACCCTGTATTGTAAAAGCATGAGCTTTACACAGCAATAAGCCTAAAAGAAACCTCATTACATAGCAAGCTGCTCTCAAAAGGTCTTTCATAATGCAAAATATTTGTATGCAGTACTCTTCATCAGAATGTAATGGAACAACACAGAAATGCCTAACTGTGCATTGAACTCAGGTGTCTGGCTTAGAAATATACTTCATACAAGTGCCAGAAAGTCCATGAAGTCTACAGAGGAAGAATCCAGGTAATTGTATGAATCATTTTGTATTGAAGCTTCAAACTAAGTAATATGCAATGGGATCTACAATATGCTCTCTCCAGCAGGTGAGAGTTAGTTATTAGGGCCTGAAGTCAAGATTTAAATTCAATGACTGGGGGGAGAGGGGTGTGAGTGTGTACAGTGCTTCTCAGTGCTAACTGAACTATAATTTAGCAAGAAGCATAGCTGAAGAGCAGGATGGGAAGGCATAACAGCAGCTGTACAACATTTTTCTTAGCATCTCCCTTGTATGCAGTCCCCATAAGTAAAAAAAAGGCATCAGATTTCTCTTCTGACTTCATTCTCTTTCTCTGAAATTTTCCAAGGTCTTATCTTGCTACTCTTTCAATCCTTCTAAAATGCTGCTGTTATGTAGGTGCTGCACTGGGGCCAGACTTTCAAAGCTGTTTCCTACATTCCCAGTCCCACTTGTTTCTTTGTTCTCTTCCCCACTTTTTTCAAACCACCTTCCACATTATGTATTATTCCATCCTTCAGTTTTGCTCTCTCCCTGATGGGATATCTTCATCTTGCATGTTTCTAAATAATTAATACTTTGGTACATGTAGCACTTTGTAATATATTTTTCATTCTTGCACCATTCCAGGAACTTCATTAGCATAATGGTAGGATAGATGCACATTGAACTAGAAGTTGATTTAGTGCAGTGCTCTCAGTTCCTATTGTAAGGTCACAATTGGATTTCATTAGAGACTAAGAGTAAAGCTGCTGGCATACACTGTCATTGTTTGGTTCTCATTTAAGCTTTTGGATTTTAAATTAGCATTTAAAATGCTGAGAAGAGTAAATTACTAAGCCCCTAGGCACCAGAGATATTCACCTAGAAGGACTCAAGGTAGGTCAAGTCCCTCAGCTATACTGGTTTACCCTGGATTACCTTGGTATCTGCATTCATGCTACACCATGCAGTGGGATTCTTTCCACACACAACTTTGTTGACACCAGCAGCCAACTGGTGTGTGCTTTTGCACAGCAGTTGTGCGCTCAGATTGGATTCCCTCCAGACAGAACCAGGGCTGGCACTGAATCACAACTGCACAGTGGCAGATCAATCCTAAAGTCATTCCTGAAGAAATCTCTGTTCAACACATCAGTGCAACCCCATACCTAGAGGTGATGACACACCAGTGCTGAATCTTCCCCTGACCTCAGGAGCTTTGGATTTACTTTTTTTCTTTCAAGGCACAAGTTTTTGCCTCATAGAAATGTAATAAAAATAGTGCCCAAATAAAGATTTCTGGTTGCTAATTCAGATCACAGAATTAGGCTTTAATGTTGTTCAGTTACTTATTCAGTGGCTTTGACTTATGGCAAAGTGACTGATAAAACGTCTTGACAGAGTATAAGATGATGGTGATGCTAGGTCATGACCAGGTAGTAGCTCACTGACCTTTTAAACTAAAACAGGGATGTGATTAATTTAAAGAAGTCCTCAACATGTTAGTGAATCTGGTTTTAGCTTTGGAACAACCCTGTAGCAGTGGCAAGGTGGCACAAGAGTGAAGTCTTTCTTTCCCCTTCTGAGAAGCCTGTGTAACATGTCACATACTGCTAGACCCCAATGGGAACAGTGACAAAGCTGTAGCAGTTGGCTGCATGTAAAGCCCCTGCAGAAGATGGCAGTGCCCCAGCCTGCTAAAATCTTTCACCAGTTTCTTTGTACAGGACACAAAAGACTCCAAAATGCACTTTCAATGTTGGCATCTCAATGATCTTTAGGTGGCTCCACCTTGCTGATAGCTTGACAAGTGCATGCTCCACCTTGCAGCTTCATGAGGAAAAGACACTGTCAAATTTTTGTCAACAGTCTGCCACTGTCCAGGTATAGTCTCATTATCCACCATGGAAGTGGGTATGCAGGTGCTGCCATGATGCAGGCTGTCATCATGACATGTATTGCCCTCTCATTCTGAATTCTGGAGCTGGTGCTCCCCACCCCCTGCCCTGAGCACTGCACAGATGGGCAGTTCTGGCCCAGATTTTGCTGTTCACAAGATAAAGCAAGCTGTATGGCCATATATTCAAACCACATGGAACCCTTGCTCCGAGACACAAGTTTGCATAAAGCCATAAACTTACTCATGACATTTGATTGAAAACTCTTGCCAGTCTTCCCAAAACAGAACACCGAGTCTCGAGGATTAGCATCAATCAGATCATTGATCTCTGTAACCACAGCACTGTCCTGAACACATGATGGCATTAAAAGTCTGCATAGTACGATCAAAGAGGGGAAAGACAGCAAAGGTGAGTTTTTCTAATTCTCAAGAAACTGAAGAGACTGCAGAACAGACCAAAAGAAAAGAAAGCTTTGGCTAGAGAGACATGAGTCAGAGCCCGGCTGCCTCTGAGCAAGGCACGCAGATGAATGCTTTGCATAGCCTGTTAGGTGGAAACACAGGGTGTACACCCAGGGCCAACTGCTGGCATGCACTTCACTGCTGGAAAATGCATAAGGAGGACGTAGAGTCCTGAATCAAAACAGTTCTCATGAAATTGAGCACAGGTCACTCCCTTTACTGCCTGAGGTACAGGCACCCTCTGGGATACACTGTCAACTGTTCAATCAGTACACTACTCTTCCTTTAAATATTGGATTTTTGGATTATTTTTAAACAGAAAAGACTCCACGAGATGTACCATCTGAATTACATACAGCAGAAGGAACACAAGTTTCATCCAGTGTAGCTTGCATGCATCCATTATTTCTAGGGCACAGAAGAGTTTATTCTTCAACTTCTTTATTTAGATAGGCAAGCCGAGTGTAAAGGATTGGTAGATTTCTCATAGGATAAACTGGTATATGTTACATATTTTTTGGCAATTACCAGTGGTCTACCAATTTCGCATTTTAGAACAAATCCCTGAGCACTTCTCCAGTACCTGTGGGTAACCCACATTTTCAGTTTTTTATGATGATTTATTTCTATTGATATACTAGAAATAAACATGATTTGCTTATTTCTAAATAGATCTCAAACTCATTTCAACACAGTTTCTGTTAGCAAAGGATTTAACTAAACAGCAAAGGCTTCCATCAGAAACCTCAGCTGTCTCCCCTTCAGAGCAGCACAGTTGATGAAAAGGCATTCTTTCATATATCCTTGTAGAAATAAAACATTCCTCCCATTTTCTCAGTACTCAATCATGATCATCTTCATCTTCACTGCTGGTGAAGTGGAAAGACCTGGAAATGGGTTCTGTTTCCTTTCTGACGGTGCAGATAAGTGATTTCATCTTATCTGAGCATCGCCCATTACTTTCCCTAGCTTTGTAGCTATCCTGAATCATTTCCTTCTATTCTGTGCTTTCACCAAAATTAGAGAAATTGAAATGCTTTGAAGGATCAAACTTAAAGACACTTGCACTGATGCTTACAGTTACATAGGTTATTTGGCACTCATGAAAAATTATTTGCAGCAGGAAGTGACACTAAGTTTTCTTTCCCTTCCTTCCCTCCTGCTCTGGCTTTGTAGTCCTTCTGACATATCTTTATTAACTCTTCAACAGTTTGAGAGGAAGAAAAACCATTGCAGTTTTTCATCACAAGGTCAAGAGCAGTATTTTTCTCTTATTCTTTATAACAGATTTGCAAGTAACTTTTTGTGGCTGCAACTTTCTGTACTTTAACCATAGCTCTCTTGCAGAAATGTTGCAAGAACCAGAATTGTTCTTAAAAAAAACCACAAAAGATGAGAGGGATGGCAGAGAGAACCATTTTAGTGCTGAGGCAGAAGTTACCTCCCTCTGTGATATCCCATGCACTTCTTTTCACTTCACACACAACTCCTTCTTCTAGGCGTTAAACTAAACCCTACATTCAAAGCTTTTATGTCCTACTTTCTTTTACTATGATTTTGGAGCAGTTTCTGTCTCTACCCTGTCTTTGTTAGCTGGGTCTCAGGCCCACTCAGAAAATTATACCTAATGGTTATTGAACAGAAAAGGTGAAACATGCTTAATATTCTCAACATGCAGCTAGCCAGAAAAATGGGAAAAGCAAGCTGTTGTTCTTCTCTTACACAGAAACGAGGAGAAAAAAAACAAACTTATCAAGACTGAAAGACTGCGACCTGTTTTGTCTAGGGATGGGAGAACTGAAAGGAAACATCACAGTGGTCTTCAAAGAGAAGAAAGGCTTCTGCAATGACAAAAGGAATCCTTGATGCCACGACCTTTGTGTAAGGAGCAAATGTAATTGTATCAAATTACACAAAGTGGAAATTTAGGTTAGACATCAGAAGAGACATTACAATAGCAAGGATAATTGAGCACTGAAGGAGACTATGAAATAACCATCAGAGAAGGTTTTAAAAAACAGGCTAGACAAGAAACAGTCTGGAAAGATATGGCTACAGCTGAAGCTGAGTAATGGACTAAATGGTGTCTTAAGGTCCCTCTGAGTCCAATACTTTTTAATGACTTTGTGATTCCACATAGACTTATGGCCTATTCATATGGCCCTGGATTATTTCCCAGAAGTAAAACTAAACACCCAGAATTATTTAATCTCTATTCTATAATAAAACAACACATCCTGCAATTTTTCCTCCTGATCAAATACACAAGTGGGAAGCCTTGATCTGTGTCGTGTACCTGGAGGCACTGGCAAGTACCTTTCCTCTTGTAGCTCACCTTCAGCACCTGCAGTATGCTATGCAGTCCACTGCATTTTTTGGCATGAAGACCTCCCACCACATTTTCCAGAATGTCTCATTTAGCCCCAAGTGGTCCAAATTTGCTCCTGGTATGGAACATGAGGTAAGTGGCAGAGACAGCAGCAGAATGGTCAACAATTCAGCCATTTTATTAATGACTATATGAGTGTTTTATCACATATATTATGCAACTGTACTTATGACTGCATAGCTTCAATGACACCAGAAGAGAAAGGACAGCACAATACAATAGCAAAAGAAGAAAAATAAGTGCTTCCTTGAAACATGATCAAAAGATCTCGATTTCATGGTTGGGTTGCTGTTGTCTGAAGGGATCCTTATCATACTGCAAATTACATAAGCCAGCACTAGCAGCAGCAAACAGTGGACTAAAAAAGCACTCTCCAAGCTTTCATACACTGAGTTTGCACAAAAAGTTCACATAAAAATCTGTAGGTAGAAAAAGCATTTTAGGAGAACACAGACTCCTATGTTCAGAGGAGCAACCCAGAAAATCTCTGCCATTCTTACCTCGGTTCTTGAGAACTGCAGAGCACAGCTTTCTAATGTCTTGGTGTTCATTTTATGGCTGGAGTTGTTTGCAAGCCAGAAAGTCAGCATTCAGAAGCTAAATCTCCTAAGTGCCCAGTTTGCTGGGCACACATCTGTCTGTGCACCTTGCATTGCTGATGGACTCTTGATTGGCACTAACACCTACAGAAAAAGCCCAAGTGACCACTTTTGAGACTCACCACAAAGTGATTATCTGTGATAAAGGTGCTATAATTTTACCCAGCTGTAGAAAGGAGCATAGGGTATTACTGAGAGATCATCCCAGACCATGTGTGTTACTGGGAGACCAAGGGATTTGGGCACAGCAGGTCAAATCTCGGTGAAAACACTGAACTACCTTGCACAGACCACTTACCAGTTTGAAGCCCACGGCAGCCTCTGTGATTTCTTTTGCAGTGATTTTGCCGTTTTCCAGGGCAAAAAATTGACTTTATCAATTAAAGTTCAGGGCTTATCTTAGCATTTCTGCTGCATCTCCAACACATGGCCAAAAACCACCAGTATAAACTTGCCTGTAACTTCAAGGAGTCTGAATAAGTTCCTGTAAGAAATAACCCTCCAGCGACAGAGTATCTGAAACGCTTTTGTCCTCCTACCTACAAAGCAGCAGGAACAGCGGTGTACGATTATGTGACTGTTTTCACTGGACTGTGGCCTCCACAGCCAGGAGCACAGGTAAACACAGCCAAAAGGCCAAAGCTTGCATCAATATGCTGATAGTCTCGAATGACTGTCACATATCATGTGTATGTAACTGTGTCAAGAAGAGAGTTTTAGTTCCTCATTGTCCAGTATGTGGTTTCCACAGAAGTTCTCAGGTTCTGGACATTTTTCTCCCCCCCAACTGTGAAAAAAATACCAAACACCAAAAAACCCACACTTTTTTTAAAATACCACTTTTTTTTTACCTTTTTTTTTTTACTTTTTTTTCTTTTTTTTTACGTCAGAAATATCCTCCTAGGATGATGTGTGCATCCCACTTTTAGCCAACGTCTGTGCCATAATAACATCTCCGTGACATAGCATTTATTGAAAATGACAGCCTGACAGATGGCAGGGCAAACCCTTTAATCCTAGTTCTCGACAGCATAGTACATTGCACATCTGATGCCAAAGAATGTTTTCCTCATGTACGCAAAGCCATGTGCTCCCTGAAGCCTTCAAAACCCTAAAGCTACAATGGAGGTGCCTCAGTTGTTGTAAAAAGTACCGTGCATCCTCAGATGTTTAATAAAAATTCTTTGGTACGATATATATTGCATGATATAGCACCTTACTAGCTGAAGAGCTAGACAGAAAGGAAGAGGGTAAGGGTGTAAGTGGAGGAGAAAGAAAATGATAGATTTGAGGAGAAACTGTCAAAAAGTTCCTTCCATGCAACTGCCAGGAAACAGCGGCTGACCACTGTAAGAGGCCACAAGAGAAAAAAATGGCCTTTTATGGAACATCTTTCAGGTCACCAACTGCCAGAACTAGGAAATCAGAAAAATGAGATGCACAAGCAATTTCTATAAATTATGCACTACAAAGAAAAATGCACATTTTTTCCCAGATAACAATAATTAGGCCCAAGGGGGAAAAAAAAACCCAAAGAAAAAAACCAGCAACAACAATTTCTCAGTTTTTCTACCTATTTCCTTATGAACAACATGGATAAATTAAACATGTAGGCTAGGAAACATGGATTACAAATGATTTTACAAGCCTTTCTCTGAATCAGAATTTTACTTTACAATTCCTGTCCAAAATAAATTTTCAGACTTAAATAGCACAGCATAAAATTTCTTTGTGATCCTCTGCATTGGAGGATCATCAGAGGACTTTCCAAGCCAAAAGTCTGGGGTCTCCCAACTTGGGAGACATGCAGGAAAGATGTACAGTTCAAGCAAGTGCCATGCCTTTCAGAACAATCTTGGGGACTATGTAGTGAAATATGTAACTGTTTAGTTGCTGCTTGCCCTAAATACATTGCTTTACCAGGGTGTCAGCAGCTGGGACTCAAGTGAGGGGCACCAGATTCAGAGGGTCTCTTGCCCAGCCCATTACCTCTTACTGCAGTGAGGGACATACATAGCTTGTTGCGTACATGCATTGCCCCACAAACCAATATGGTCATGCAGACCAGCCACCCCATGATTTGGAGGAGAGGTGGAGCTAGGAGGCACTTGAACTGGGAATTGGGGAAGAAAAGAAAACCACTACATTTGGGCTTTGATGAGGAAACAGAAGGGTGAACTGGAAAAAGAGGGCAAGCAATCTCTCTTGGGGAAATTCACTGGATGAGGTGGGGTAGCACAATGCACAGCAAGAAGCACAATGAAACTTGTACGGATAAGAGGCTTTGCAGATTGAATGCATGTGCACGACTGAAAACCTGTAAGAGGCCACTACGTAACTTAAACACTGACAAAAACTTCTGTTTGGACCATTGTGTACAGAGATGACACCCCATGCATACATGATGGGCTTTCCATTCTGGAGGCAGTAGGACCATTCTTCTTCTCTGTATTGCCTCCTCTCTCCAGTGGTTCTCTCCTGCAAGCCCGTCTTCACTTTTCTCTTAGGGTCTCTCATCTTTTCTTTGTATTTCCAGCTTACACTGTTTTTCCACAGCATTGACCAACTTCATCTCAGTTGGCTTCTGCTGCATCAAGAATGCTCCCCACCTGTGGATAAGTTTGCAAGCCAGCAAATTTTAATTTCTTTTTTATAAGAATACAAGAACAGCTGTACTGGGTCAAAGCAAAGGTCCATCTAGCCCAGAAGAAGGTTTTATGATGGGAGAAGGAATTTAGCATTGTGGGTGCCATTTGTTTTTGAGTTGGAAGCAGCTGAAAGGATGGAGGCAACTGTCCCTTATTCTTAGTCAAAGAGCATTTGACATATTCCCAGAATGAACAGAGAAGGTCTTTCAAGTGGTCTTGCAAGTGGTCATTTGTATGCAAAAAAAATCTGTGTGATTTGTTCTTAGTACACTCCTACTATACATCAGCAAATCAGTTAAGAGCAGACTCCTTCCAACCATTTGTAGATTCTTGTTTGTGGATTCATGCCTTGCCTAAATTGAAATCAGCAGGAGCATCTACTCCTAGACATAATCTGGCTGTGTCAGTTGCCAACAGCAATTACAGAAACTCATGGGGAACATTGGCTGCAGGTTACAGAAACAGATGTCAGTTGTAGCAACACAGGCATGAAACTGAATTTCAGAGTGCAAGCAGCCCAAAGTGCCACATGTAAGTTCCAACAGCTCTGGCCACAAATCAGACCAACAGCTAAAAATCACAATTTTCAACCATCATTCACATTCAGAGCACTCCCTACTTTCATTTGCCTAGTGGAATCACATACATATCACAGTATTAAAACACTTTTTTATTTCCTAGTAAGGTTTTATAACCTTACCAGAGGTATGAAAATTAGGGAGGCAGAGATGTAACAAGCAAATAGAAACACAGGCTCATTTCTGTTAGAGGAGGAAAGTCATTCTTGAAATAAGGCTAATAAAATTTAGAGATTAATTGTACTGGCAATTTTTTTTTAATCTACTGAATATTAAAGCAAATGGCAAGAAATGTTTGTGCAAGTTCTGTGCTGTCATCACTCACAAACGTACACCCTTTTTAATTCACAACTTCTGCATAGGTGAAGAGAAGAAAACATTTTGAAAATGCTGAATAGGCTAATCCAAATAATCAGTATGGGCAGGACTACCTCCATGTTAAGATCTGGCCTGAGCCTGCCCCACCTTGTCTTCTATTCACAATCTTTTTGCCACAAGCACAGTCTCCTGTCCTTCCACGGTAAAAACCCTAAGATGAGACCAGGATCAACACAGCAGGGTGAGTTTTACCACAGTTTTGTATGCAGCACAAGTCAGGCCCAGGATCGCAACTTCTTCAAACACTTTACAAACCTGCAGGTCATCCCAACTCCCAGAGTATGTCCTATACTCTCTCAAAGTATCCCTTGCCCCTAAGAGAAAGCTACAGGAGGTAATATGCAGCCTGTTTTCTGCATTATCTAAATGTCCTGGTGGAGTGCTAGAGCAGCCTGAAGCTCCCCACATACTAGCTGTTGTCCAACTAAACACAGGCAGCCACCAGCCTGAAACTTCTGAATGGAGTTCAGCACAAAGCACAAGTTTTCTACTAACAAGCAAAACAGTCACATCACTGATAACACACAAATTAACTGAAATTGGGCACTGTCATAAACATTGCCTAACAGAATGAAAATAACCTGATACCAACAAGCAGTGTGACAGCTCCAGAAGCCTGGGACTAGTTTTATATGGAGCTAGACAAATTACTCGCTGAAAACTGTCTTTAGCAGTTGTCTACATAGTTCAAAGCAAGACTAGGAAAGGCCCTATCCTTCCTGCCAGAGGAAGATGTCAAGCATGGTAAAACCCCAGCAGAGGAAGACTGTGAGAGGAAGGTGGAATAAGAATAGGTGTGATCTTTAAGGATAGCACACTGATCACGGAGAGTCACACTCATATAAAGTCTTGTGTGCAAATTCTTAACCAAAGACCAGTAACATACCATAACTCCCTGCTCGGGTGAGTCTTTTGGCCATTCCTACACCACCCTTACATCCATGCCCACAGGGAGAGAGGTTACTCCTTTTGTCAAATTGTCTGCAGGTGCAACTCCAGGTGTTGAGAGCTCAGCAAACAGTAGACATCCTGAGCATTTGCCCATGCTTTCTTGCCTTTCCTACTTTGTGACTATGTGATTTGCCTCCCTATGCTCCTAGAAGATGCAGGAGATGCTGGAGTGGCAGATCCTTTCTGCCTGCTCTGCCTACCTAAGCCAGATCCTGGCATAGTTTCAAGCTTCCACGAGTGGCTGCTGAAACCAACATTTAAAGTCAAAGGTAATGTGAACCACAAATTTATTTCCCTTCCCAAACTGCACTAACCTTGAGGTGAATTTAGACATGCACTTTTTTTCATATTCTGTCTTTTGTGCCAGTATTATCCCACCTGTAGATTATGAATAGATTTTATAGGTTTTGAAGTAAATGGGTTGCATTCTATATATTTTTAGATTTTAAAAAAAGAATATGTATTTGGAAAGCCTGGCTCTACAAGGACTTCATTAAAGAAAGGATACAGTGTTAGAGAGTCAGGGACAATTCTGGCCTGAGGTCTTTCAAATCCTCTGCCTACTGATCACCACCCCCTTAGCTTGAGAGGTGGCAATAGACATCAAATGAGTCAAATAAAATAATGGGCTATTTCTGTTTGGTACAATAAAAGATACTTTGTGGGGGCTTTGTCATGTCCAAATATCCTCTCTCATCCCATGTTTCATCACTCAAACCAAACAGACTATGGTAGCTTTAGGACATACAAATAAATTTCCAAAGGGAATATTTAACTTTGTAACATTTTTTATCTCTCAAAGTGCAAAATTACACTAACAAGTTGATAAGAATGATCAATCAGTACTTTCCAGTGCCACAGTCCGAGGGAATTCTTGACTGGTCCCAGGATGGTGGTAGGATGGGTGGGAACGACCCCAGCCACACACCTGCATTCCTATAGGTGACCCCTGGGTCCTCATATGAGAACAAAAATCACAGGCAAAAGGAAAAAAAAAAAAAAAAGTCAGCTATGCATTAAGAGAGAAAAAGGCTTTGTAATCGGGGCTCACCTGGAGGCCCACTGTTCTGTCTCTGGATCTGCATGAAGCAGGTAGGTACACAACCACAGACGGACATCAGCCTACCCTCTGGGGACGGGCGGCCGCTCCCGTTTGCGGGGATTAAAAAAGAATTCTCCCGGGAGAAGAATTTGTGTAAGCCTTCTCTGTTTTCCCAGTTCATTCGTAACATCTCCAGGCTGGGCAAGAACCATTCTCTTCCCTTTCAGGAAATAATGACCAAAGTTGATTATTACCGTTTCACACCAACCCGAAGCAAAGAACCAAGGCAGTAAGCCTGTAAAGAGGACAAGGTATTTAACGTGGAGTATGTCACAAACTGCTGATTTGCAACGCCGAATTCAGAGGTTAGGACCACCGCAAAACCACAGCAGAAGCAGAAAGACGCCCCGTAAGGGAAGGCAGCAAGCTGAAGCGGGACCACCGCACAAACCGGACCGGATCGGACCGGTTCGGCCCGGCCCTGAGGCAGGGCGCGCGGCGGCGGCCCTCTGCTGCCACCTGCCGGGCGCCCCGCGGCAGCGCCCCGCGCCCCCCGCCCCACCGCAGCTGAACAGGGCGGCTCGTTCCACGGCAAGTCAGCCTGCTGAAATAATGACATTTTAAGAGGGGGGGGAAAAAAAAAAAAAAAATCTTAAAACGAAAATGCAGAGGATGGTATTCGAAAGGTGTACTCAATACAGAGAGAGATAATAAGTCCAAACTACATTTCTTGGAGCTGTTTTACAACTCCGGTCTTTCCAAGCTTTTCTTAAAAAAAGACAACGTCGATTTCATAAAAAGGGGCAATATTAAATAGGATCCAACGTTATTCTCCTTACAAGTACTAATAAAAAACACTGAGCATGATTTTTCTGGTTATCTCCCATCGTATTCAAAAGCCTAGCATGAAACTTTAAATCCTGGGTTAGTTTTGCACAAACCCTGTCAAAGGAGAACATTTTCATGAGCACTAGGGACTCACAGAGTTTCTCGATACTCATAAATTACATATACCCAGAAACATGCCCAAGCACTGAGCTGACTGGCACGGAATGGCCTGTGGGTAAGCTAGTAAAAAGTTTGCTGGCTGCAAAAGTAGGGAACGTATTTCCCATGCACGTGGCTGGAACAGGGTGAAGTATTAAACAAATCCTGCATATTTTTGTGCCCAATCTCATTAATATCTCTACCTCTGCTGCTTTCTCACTGGCTCTGTGCAGCACATGGCAATATGCCATTCTGGATGCAGCAGTCGAGATCAGGGTTAGTCCCTCCTGTTCCTCCGTACTTTACCGTGGCCTCCCTATCCTCTCAAAACATGATGGTAGAGGAGGCAGAGAAGTGCAGGCAGCTGCCTATTTGCCTGACAGTATATTGTGACACAGGACTACAGATATACTGTGTGCCTGTGTTGTGACTTCCTGAGACAAGATAATCAGAATATTGATTTTCCCATCATGTGTGCAGTTAAAATGGAAAGCCTATTCGCATAAGAATCTGAAATGACCGATGCTAGCTAAATTTTGAGATGCTGCCACCTGGGCTGCAATTCATTTGACTCCATATTCATATATTCACTCCATATAAACCTCCATATTCAGGCTATTCAAATTTTTCTGAAGGAGATGTTTAAGATTAGCTAGAATTCAACCACCCAGGACAGATGTCTTATTCCCCCCATCACTCAGCAGATCGCATTCTGGCGATTGTCCTGCAGATGGTGTGAGTCAGCCCACCCACGCTTTAATCAGGCTGCCTAACTGGGCAGACAAGTCAGCACGCTGAGCAAATACCCATACCCAAATTGCTTGTCGTGCACTCTTGCTCCTTAACAGCTCTCACATAACCCCATGCAAAGACCTCAAAAAAAAAAAAACCAAACAAAACACTCTTCTTCACTTGCAAAACTTCCATGAAGCACCAGACCAAGCGGGATTCCCTGTAGAGAATCAGCCCAGGGGACGAGCAGATTAGGAGAGGGGAGACAGATAAGAAAGGACAGAAATGGTGAACATTTAAACTGTGCACTGTGAAAGGAACAGGCTCACACAGCAGTTGAGAGCACTGTCACAAATTTCTCTCGACACTCTCCCCGCATACATCAAGAATGTTCCCCACTACAGGGGCACATCTAACCATCAATTTATGCACTCATACCTGTGAGGCAGCTGACACTCACATCAGTAACAAGGGAAAGATCTGATCTGGAGGGAATGTAGCACGCAGCTCTGCCTGCTGGTTCAAGCAGAGATGCTTGTGGAGAAATATCCTGGCACTCCAGACACACATGGGAAAATGATCAGCATCAGCTCTCTCTATGCGGCAAAATGAAGTAGTACTGAGTAGCAAACTCCAGCACTGAACCCTTACTCTGAAAAACTGAATACTTTACCAGCAATGAGGTAACAGGGTGAGGGTACAATATTTAAATCACACGCCTCTCCCCTCATCACCTTTATTGCTTACTCTGTAGTGATTGACTCTCATGTTCAGAACCAGCTGGTACTGGGTAACTGTTTTGGTACAGGTTCTATAAGAATCCTCGTAGGAAGCACCAACACACGGCAAATAAGAACAGAAATGGAAACCAAAACATAGGGCACTTCTCTGTTACTGTGTATAGTTTCACAAGCTGACTCAAAGCCTTGCCTATGAAAATTAAGATGGTGCTAAATACTAGCTAGATGCTTCATTTGTGTCTCTGTTGGCATATTCCTGGCATCACAGAATCTGATGTTTCCTATTTTACTGAAAAATCGTTCCAATGGGATTGTTGCAGAAAACATATCCAAAAGACATCACATGCCACGTACTCCCTGGCTCATAGAAAGGTGGTGAGATCTAACCAAGGCAGCTTTGAAGAAAGCTGTTGACAAGCACAGGGATGCATGAGCATGTGAAACTATCTTCAGTCTTTGTGAGCAGTAAGCAAAGCTGCCAAGTGGATTTAGTCCCCTCAGGCTTATGTCCAGAAGACAAATGAAGTTACCAGAAATTCAGCATGCTTTAGTCACAGGAAAACAGAAGGCTGTTGACCTTGTGGCATTACATGGATTACCAGGGGTAACTACCACTGTCTTCACATTCTTTTAGAGCTCTGAAAATTTTTAAGAAAAACACACAAAACCCCCCTTCTCTCCACAGCAGTTTTCCTCCTTCTCCCCACACAGTTATCACCCTCTAAAAGTTTTGCTATGTTATTTTGTATCCTTGTTCTTGACTTGCACACTTCTTACACAGCAGAGTTTAATTTGGCAAGGTGATAAGAAGTAGTATTGTTTTTAAGTCTCTTCATCAATTACTTGGTTCTCAACCTCTACATTTAATGCCTTAGCAAATACCTTCATTGCAACCTTTTGGGCTTCTCCTCAGAGTCTTTCCTGCATGTCAATGTCCATTTGAGTAATTTTCCTTCTTAGGTCCCAACTTTGGGCAGGATCCTTTGTTCTTCAAATTAAAAAGGAAGGAATCTGAAGGAATAGCTGCCTTGTTAAGACTGGATTCAGCCTAAGTTCAGGTGGCCCTCCTTACGTAAAACTCAATGCAGCTTGGTTACTATGGAACTACATCCAGTTTAAATTCTTAGACACTTAAACACAGGTTTAAAAAAAGCAGCACAAAAGCCACCTGATCACAGCAGATATATAAAAATAAGATCACCATGACTAGAGTAAATTAATTAATACTTAACACAAGGGGCCACTAAGAAAGAAAGGAAAAAAATTATCACAGAAAGACTGTTTCCAGAAGCAACAGAAAGACTCTGGGATTTTAAATACCATGACTGTAAGGTTTTAAGACATCTCTAGTCATGCTACTCAATGAGACTTAATAAGGAATTAAGACTTTGCCTAATTGCTAGCAACAACATTCAGTGCATATAGAGCATTTTGCATCTGCTACTAATTAGAAAGGAAAATCTGAAGAATGACTTGGGGAAAAATCATACCCTAGGCATTAGCACGCTAGCAAGGAGAGGCAGAATTGAATATGCTCACAAAAGACATGGAATTTGTCTGAGAGTATGTCTAATAGAAGCAGTTGATAATATTGCCAAGTCTGCTAAAAGGCAACAGACACAGAAGGTTGTTCAGAATTTAGAGACAGCAGGAAAAACTGCAAGAAGATCCACTAAGCATAGAACAGTACATCACGTATTCTCTGACCTCCTGCAGAATATACAACATGGCAGAGCCTATTATCTGAATTTTAAGAGTTTTTCATTAGTGATGAACAAAGTGAATTTTCAAGTTGTGGCAATGAACAAAAGTGGTGTGAAAGATCTCAGTTTCCTATAACAACTTCACATGCAGAGTAATGAACAAAGCCAATGGACTATGGTAGGATAAGGAATATATGGTAGGGTCATATCTACAGGGTAGAGCTAGGAATGGGATCAGAGATGGGAAGCCTGAAAGTTAAATGACTCTGTTTTGCCAAGGGAAAAGGGGATATTGAAAACAGCTGCTCTTGCTGTACCATCCGTTTGGACATGCTCCACTCTTACCTTGTCAAGGTAGCAGGTAGCAAGTGTACACTAGAGTAAAAATCCTCAGAAACAATTTGCCATCTTGAGACCAGGGTAGCTGGTAAAGATTTTAAGGGAGTAGAGAAGCCCATTGTTGCTACCTTCAGCTATGAGCTAGCAACACTAAGGATGCGAAGAAAGTGAATAGACAATCCTAGCAGGATAGCAGGGAGCTGATGAAGAGAGAAGCACAGTTGGATACTTGACAATGAGAAAATAATTAAGTAATAGCTCACATTGAGCATACATTTCAGAGCATAGGGCTCACCAGGGGAAGGGAAGGATCTCCCCTACAGTTCTGGGGATATGATTTCAGGCCCATAGGTACCTAGGTGTGTAGTAATATCAAAGAAATGTGTTAACTAGTTGGCTATATGCAGAAGTAGTTCACCACTGGAATGTTACACATGGCCCATATAGGTAGGAAAACCTGAACTGAAATCTAGAAGCAAAACTTAGGTTGTTACATAGGATCTGAAAACCACCACCTCTACTGCAGCATACTCTGAAACAGCGAGAGCAGCAGAGGTTCAGAGCATGACTCAAAAAAAATGGTGCAAGAGGAAACAATATTCTTTACGACCTGGTAATGTTTCTGAGATAAAGATTTTATAGGAAGAATGGGCACAAGCTATATCAAATTGCTGTTATTTGAAAGTTAAATTCAAATAAAGGGCAGATTTTGAAACAAAAGATATTTTTATTAGTTGCCTGCTAAGCCCCAGAGACTCCAGTAAGATACATTTTTCCTCACAAGGTTGCAAACGCACCTTTCATGCTCTTGGCAAAGCATTACTCAATCTTTCTAAGCTACCTTGCAGTAGTTCTAGTCAAGCTACCGGAAAACACATTACTATGTTCATGTGAGCATGACTGTGGATTTTTTTACACCCCTCTCCCTTTAGCCTTCAAACGTGATGTTTTTCCTCAGTTATACTCCTGCCCAATAAATAGATTCATCCTAGTCTTCTAATATGGTAAGGCCTCAGTGAAGCCTACAGCACGTGCATACACGTGCATTCAGCATTATGTAGCTTGCTCTTTTACATTTGCTCTCCTGTTTCCCTACTCAATTCTGAAGAAGCACCCTTTAAGACTATTGACCCTTTCCCAACCAGCAAGATATATCACACCATAGCTGTTTAGATTATAGCTTACTAGACCTATAAAGTTACTTGACTGTTTTTAAAGCAAGAGCAAGAAGTTCATGCTTTACCTATTATTTTCACAGTAACTATGAACAGCCTCTTCTGCAGCTACTTCAAGCAAATACCTAAGTTAAAGGGGAAGCTTTTCTCATTAAGATCATAATGTGCCGCCTGCTTCCAGCAAAACATGGGCTCCAAGAAGAGGGCTCATGCAAAGGCCCTACTCTAGTTCAGTCTACGAAGCAGCCAATTAGTGCTTTTGCGGCAGTCTCTACCCACCCCACACCACCAGCAGCTTCCTAGGCCCCTCTCTGAGGGCAGGCACCTCCTTCACCCATACCCTACCCTCACAACGGGCGCCCGGTGACACACGAGAGGCCCCCGATGCCCTCCCAAGACACAACACAGCCCTGAGGGCCCCCAAACCCGCCTTGAAGAGGCCGCTGCCCCCGCGCCTGCGCGGCCCCGCCCACTCGCGAAGCTATTTCCGGTCCTCGCCAGGTGTTTCCGGGTTGCGTGCCGGGCTCCGTTGGAGGCGGAGGGCTGGGTGGCGGTCCCCGTCGTCCTCCCTCCATCCACCCCGGTGCCGCTTGTGTGGCTGTGGTGGGCTCTCCTGGGGGTGAGCGGGGCCGGGTAGGGTCGCGCTTGTTGGCGGGGTGAGGCTGGGCCCTGCTGCCGGCCGGGGGGGGGTGTGTGTGCAGTGGTGCCCGACAGGCCCCCGGGCGGTGGGAGAGGGGGAGGCCGCGGGGCCCGGGGCCGGCGGCGGGGGGCGGTCCGGCAGTAGGTCTCTTCCCCTAACAGTGTAGATTCACCAGTTCCGCCGAAAAAGTATCAGCCGGCAACCCGCGGTGGTTCTGGTGCCGTTCGCGGGTCGCTCCTCTTGGAGAGCATCACCGTGTTCTCAGGGTAAAATCGTTAAAGCTTTATCAGGCCGCCCTACGGCCACGGGGTCTCTTTCTGGTGGCCTGTTTTTCTGTCCTCCTTAAGGAAATGTGAGTGTTAACTTTTTCGGTACCTGTGGAATAGCGTTTCCTCTGCAAAGGTGAGTTTGACTTGTCATGGTTTTACTGTCCCGGGAGAGGAAGCAGCACAGTCAGCGCAACACAAGGTGGTGTTCGCTTCCTTCCTTGTTTAGTGGGACAAACAGAAGTTACCCTGTTAAGCACTACTGTGGTTTAGTTCATATTTTTTCTAAAACTGGCATCTCATTTTGCCTCAGCTAAGAGTAGTGTGTGCTGCTGGTTGTTTGGCACTTAGTTGGCCTTAAGCTTCCGACAGCTGTGCTGTTTTCTGGCTAATGCCAGGCACACTCAGACTGGGGAAGAGTAGAGTAGTACATCGCGAACTGGCCAAAGAGCCTCAGTCTTTCTGATAATTACCTGACTCTGTTAAGTAGAAACTTATGGAAAAATTAGTTTTACTTAAATGCAAGAGATGCTCACATACTTTTAACAGCCAAGCTTGTTTTCTAGATATTCATCGTAATAGTTGATATAGCTGTACTCAGAATCAGACCCTATAAAGAATGACTGGCTGACTTATGTTTAAAGTTAGGTTGAAAAGAAAAAAATGTGATGTCATAGGTATTTTTTCCTGTGAATTGTAAGGATTTCAAATATCTCTAATGCTTTAACTTTTTTTTTTTGCAGATTAATAAACTTATGGAAGCGTTGTTGTGGAGCTAGAATAGGAGTAAAAAGAGTTTTAATTGTTTAGTTCCAATTATGTATTTTGCATATAGAAGCATGGGGTTATTCTGGACCCTGTTTTTGAAATTTTAGGCATTCAGCTGGTCATAAGAAACAGGAGTTAATCTCAATGTTTGTTTACTTAGTTGTTTGCTTTTATTTCAGTCAGAGTATTTCCTCTTTTCTAACACTAACAACTAATTAAAAGATTGAAGTTCAAAATGGCTTGTTCTTGTTTTGTTTTAGCTTTTTCCTACAAGTTACTTCAAATTAGTCTGTGAATTTTAAAAAATATTTTGACTGTAATCTATCACTTGGAATCTCTAGCTTTTCTTTTGATTGTCCAATAGTCCAGCTTGAACTAGGACTGCAAGAGTGCAATGTGCTTATGCAATTAAAATATTCTTTATTTAGCACTATGAGTATAAAAGTTCATTTTCTATCTCTTCTGGTAATCTAAGAGTTTTACAACTATTCATATGGTGCTTATTTTTAACACTTTGGCATTTTCTCCAGGTTTAACTTTATTTTATCATACAAGTTCCTCACTGCCATAATGAGGCTAGTAATTCTTGAAGATTATGATCAGGCTAGTGAATGGGCAGCAAAATACATCTGTAATCGTATTATCCAATTCAAGCCAAGTCAAGGAAGATATTTCACGCTTGGTCTACCAACAGGCAAGTTTTATTCAAAGCTTATGTAAATGACTAAACCTGGAACTAGTTTGTATCATTGCTAACAGACAGAGTATTTAAAAGAACACAAATATATTTTTGGTATTACTCCCAACATTTTTCTTTTTAAATATGGATTTGTGTGTAAAGTTGTGATAAAGTTTGAGAAGCTGAGAAATACAAAAAGAGAAATAACGTTTCTTTTATGTCTAAAAGCAAAAATTTGACTATGAAGACATTTGAATACACTGAAAATGTTGTACAGATACATAGAACAGTAGAAAAACTTTATTTAACAGGGAGTACACCTTTGGGATGCTACAAAAAGCTGATAGAATATCACAAGAATGGAGATCTCTCTTTCAAATATGTAAAGACTTTCAACATGGATGAATATGTAGGTAAGATGTGCTAATTTTTTGAGAACACACTATATTGATGATTTTTTTCCATTATTAAAACTGTTAAATACTTTGCCAAAGCACAGGGTCAGTCTAGTGTGTTTGTACTCCTACGTTAGACTTCTGACCATGAGGTCATCTTAAGCATTTTTCTCTATTCCTTTGTCCACAAAAATGCAAATAATAAACAGGTAGATCCTGTGCTAAATTCAGTGCTTCACAATACTTCTGTAAAAAGTGTGTTGTCATGTAATACTGTGACTAGATTACTTTTGAAGACTTTACACTCTTTGTGATGTATGTGAAAGGAATGTAAACAAATTACCTTGTGCAATCCAACAGGAAATAATTTTCATCAATATAATTTCAAATATTGCTTTATCTGACTGACTTAGGTTTGCCTTGCATGCCCGATGTTGGTTACACATAGACTAGAATTAAGGCTGTTTGGTTAAATCTTGAAATACTTTAATTTCACTCTAAATTATTTCAGGGCTCCCCAGAAATCATCCAGAGAGCTATCATTCCTACATGTGGAATAACTTCTTTAAACATATTGACATAGATCCAAATAATGCTCATATCCTTGATGGGAATGCTCCGGACTTACAGGCAGAATGTGATGCATTTGAAAAGAAAATTGAAGAAGCTGGGGGGATTGATCTGTTTGTTGGAGGTATGAGGAAATGCTCTGTGGTTAGTTATGATTCAAACAAATACACTGACTCTCTAATCACTGTTTTCATAACTTAGCTAAACCCATTTTTTTCAGTTATGGTGTAAGAAAGTTCTGTGACTAACAAAGAATCAGTATGAATGCCAAAACAGAATGGTTGGTGTCCAAGTTTCTAATAACTTAATTTCAAGTAAGTTTTGAATGTTTTTTTTATTGAAAATGGGGAGCCAAAAGGAAAGAATGAGTCCTGAAACTTTTTTATTAATTTACAATGTTTGAGGATATTTGTTGACTCGCAGGTCTGGAATGATTTACTTTTTTTAACTTTGAAAAGGCATTGGTCCAGATGGCCACATTGCATTCAATGAACCCGGATCAAGTTTGTCTTCAAGAACAAGATTAAAGACTTTAGCAATGGACACCATTTTGGCAAATGCCAAATACTTTGATGGAGACTTATCTAAAGTACCAACTATGGCGCTAACAGTTGGTGTGGGTACAGTGATGGATGCTAGAGAAGTAAGAACTCATTTAGTTCTAGTTGCATGTGTCTCTTTTCAAGACTAGTTGGTATTGATACTGGCATTGAAAGTAAAGAGACCTTTGTTTTGCAGGTGATGATTCTTATAACAGGTGCACATAAGGCTTTTGCATTGTACAAAGCAATTGAAGAAGGAGTCAATCATATGTGGACAGTTTCTGCTTTCCAGCAACACCCTCGTACTATCTTTGTGTGTGATGAAGATGCTACTTTAGAACTAAGAGTTAAAACTGTGAAGTACTTTAAAGGTGAGCACTGAATCAGAGGTTACACATATTTAAAAAAAAACACAACAAAAATTTTAAATTATATTGATTTAAGTCTGGGCCTTCTAACACTTTACAGTAGCTAATGTATAATATTATATATTCAAAATACTAAATGTTAACTTATTTCTTGTGAATAGAAAAATGCTAGGAGGCAGAATGTGTGTTCCTTACATTCCTGACAAATCTACTTTGGAAAAATATTTCCTTTGCTTCCAATTTGAAATGGTAGTTTAGTAATCTTCAACTGTATGTAAAACAGCAGCAGTCTGGTGTTCCAGAATACTGGTCTTAAATATACTGGAAAGTTTCACTTAAAGAAAACTTGGTACACTTATCCTGATGTATTTTCATGCTGCTTTTGCTGTGTGCAGTAATGTGCTGTCTAGTAAACTTGAAATGTGTGATACAGACTTTGAAGCTACCTGAGGACATTTTTCATCCAGTGCAATTAGCATAACAATCTATAATGACATAGAATACATTTCAGCATTTTACTGTGCTTTTCATATTTGTAGTAGGTATATTGAGCCAAACTTAAAGTTGAGATTTTTGATAGTCGTTCAAGACTTCCTAGATATGAATTCTGTTTCACTGAGATTGTAGAAGCTGAGAAAAGTCATTTTCTCCTAACTATATTAGCACAGCAAGTGCAATTGTGTAAATCAGTCATCTTTCTCACTAGCACGGATACCTGTAGTAGTTGAGGCATCTGAGATCAAGATTGCGATTTATGAAATTATTTTTGCGAGCATTATATCACTAGTGTCCATATATGTATTGGATTGCAATTCTGACATTAATGTGATTTTTTTTTTATCCTGATATCACTTGTGGCCAACTGGTTATTTTGGATTTTTTCAGTATGCTGTTCTCTGCTATGTATTGAGGGGGTGGGGTGTGTTAGTCTTTACCTGTATCACACTGCTAGATAGTACTTGTTGTTTTCAAAGGTAAACTTCTTTAACTGCTTGGGTAAATTTTAAACATTATCCTGTATTTCATGTAAACAAAAGCTTGCTTGAGAAAGATACAAACCTAATGTAGAATTACTAGGTATGAATGACACTGAACATTGTTTTAAAAATATCAAGGGCTACAGTATATGAATGTGTGCTATTGTGTCACACTGTATTTAATTACCCTGTAATACAGAGCAATAGAGTTCTTAAAGAGATTGCTTATTTTAAACTTGCTTAATTTTACCAATTCTCAAATCGGTGAGATTTCCCCCCTTGAAGATAGAGGTGAAATCAATGTGGGTCAAATTTGGAATTATTTCTGAATCTTGATCTTCAGATCAGACTTCTTAGGAAGCTAGGTAGTTCTTAATACTGCTAATTATGGTAGCTATTTACTGTGATTTTTCACCATTTAAAAAAATCTCAAGGTACTATATGAAACTTCAAATTTTTTTGATGATCAAGTACCACACTGGCTGGTAACTAGAATGACTCTTATTCCCCTTCACTTTTTTCTAACTTCCTGAAAACTTATTAGAGGCTAGAATTATCAAGTGTACTTCTTATTGGAAAAGGGAAAGGTAACTTTCTTGCAGAATGAAGCAGAAGATGAATTTTGAATTTACTAACTAATCTGCAGATAAGTCAATTAGGGATAGTTTTTTCCATACTTGTGCATGCTCTTCTTAAAACTGTATGCGGAAGTCTGTTTATTCAAAGCATACTTGAATATACAGTGAGACTTTCCTTTGAAATAATTATTTTGGCATCTATCAAGTAAGGACTCTGGTGCATACCTTTAAAAAAGATTTAAATATCCTTCATTAAATATGCCAGAGGCAGTACTTTGTAAGCATTTTTCATGTGTCTAGGAAGTGGGTAATTATCTCCTCTTCATTTCCCTTTTTTAGAAGAGAAAAACACTGTTAGGAAGTGAAATGCTTTAAAGTTCAAAACATGGTTCTAGTTTGAGTAGTGTGTGCAGCTGTTACTCTTTCAGTACAAATGGCTTTTGTAGCAAATGTATACTTAATATTTTCTCACTGTTAAACTCCCGAAAAAATATTAGACTTGATCTTTCCCATGTACATCAACATAATAGTTATCCTTCATGAAATCTAAAACCATTTCCTTTTGTCATGTTGCCTTCTAAGGTTTGGTGCTTTTGCACAAACATCTGAAGCCAAGTCGTTAACCTCTAGAGACAAAATGAGCTAGGTTCTTGAGTCAATTATAGGTGTGTTGGCTGTTTAGTATGGCTGAATGTGTCACTAAGTGGAGAAGGAAATAGTAACATCTGCATTTATATTAAATCACAATCACATGCTGCTTAGAAATAGATGCTGCATAAAATGCCTTTTGTTGTGGTCACCTACAGTAATGACCTCAGATTGTATAATTATTCAAGTTTCATATTGCTGCAGTGACACAAAGTTTGCCACCAATGCATCATGTAGCAAAGGTATTTGAATGTTCTTTGCCATAGATAATCACTAAAATGTATGCTACTGTCAGACTTCTTTCATGGTTTTTAAGACAATTTCTCTACTTTTAATATTGCATATTACTCAAATCTGTAATTTTAGAAGTTAATCTTTAGTTTGGTGCTAAAATGGACTTCTACTTTGCAGTTTGTGAACACTGATCAGTTACTGTTACTAGTCCTTAAGGTGAAATGAGGTTAAAAACATACCAGTTACCAAATGTCATACCTACCTAGATGTAGGTAACACTTTTACTAAGTTGTAACAAAGTAAAGAAACACCGTTTTTTTTTTAATTGCTCTTCTCTTTGGCACTTTCCAAAATTAAAGTACTTGAATAGGAAAAAAATACTCCCCTAATCACAGCTACGGATGACTTGTATATGACAAAAAAAAAAGCCTAGCTAGAATAGAAGACAGTTGAACTACTGAAGTTCTTAATCTGCATGAACAGTCTGGATACTTCTAGTTTGGTTTTGCCTGTCTATAGGACTACAAGTACACTATTAATTACAAAGACAGTAATACCACAATGCTAGAACATTGCAACTCAAGCTGTAAAAGTATCAGTATGTGTACATCTGATTTTTATGACAAATTGTGCTATGAGGGAATTTTATGTTGCTGTTACGGTTTTTAATACAAAGGAGAGATGGGTGGATCTCATATATTCAATTCATTTGGAAGTATTCCAGATCTACTTTTTTGATGGGTTTGTTATTAGAGAACTGTCTCATCCCTGTTCACTTTATACTGAAGATGTCATTAGTATGCAAGTGATACAGGAATATATATGATGTCTTTAACTTCTGATTTTAAACTACTTTAAATAGCTAGTGCTATTCTCTTCAGTGAACTATTTAAAATGTATACTTTGAAGCAAACTCCAAATAAAAATGTGGATAGAAGGACATGTTGAAAAAGTATAACTTATGTAAAGCTGGCATTGTTGCTTTCCCCTCAAGGTTTAATGCATGTGCACAATAAGCTTGTGGACCCACTATACAGTATGAAAGAAAACTGAAAGAAGACGTGAAGAGGAACTCCATGTGGGTCAACAGCAACAGTTTTAGGTAGCAGATGAGTTCACTGCTATGCAATATGCTGAAAACTGTTTAAAATGGGGAATCCTAGGTACTGTATTTTTTAAAAGGTCCAATATCTGTACATTCACATTCCATCTCTTTGCTGTGTTGTGCATTTTGCTTTAACATTTGGAGCTCTGTTGTTGGCTGGTACATAACTAAATGGAACAGAACAAACCTGTGGGAGACTGCATGTTATGTAGGGGGGTGGGGGGGAAGCAGAGCACTTATTCTAGCACAGCAATGTAATGCATCTGCCTTGTGTTAGAGAACATGATATTTTATTTCCAGGAATTTGTAATTTGGGGCTTGATTAGTGTAATTACATTTTGCATTTGTGTCTCTAGGCAGAATGGTTTTGGCCTTTGTCAATACTATGGACTCATAATAGTTGTACAATTTCTACTATGAAATGTTCTGTTTACATACATCTAATGTACACTGAGCTTTCGCACTTGGTTGCCTTAAATTAATCTTAAACAGTTTTGGGGCATCTCAAGTCCTGCTGTACAATTCAGGCAAATAAAAATACAAAAAGAGTGCCTAAAAATGCACCAAATTCTTGAAAGTTATAACTTCACAGAAAAATATTGAACTTCTGCCATAGCACTTTTTCCTCTCATGTTTTTCAAATTACTTTAGGATTTTTATATTTTTGGTAATTGAGCTTTATATGTAAGGAAAAATCTAAATGTTCCTTTCTGGTGGTACCTGTTTAATTGTACCATTGATGTTACCATTAAATGCCTGAAAAGAGGTTAATTTACAGGAATATAATGTCTGCAAGTTTAAATGATCATGTATTAAAGTCAACTGTTAATCACTTTGCAATAGTTACCTCTCATTGTATCATTATAAACGTTGAGCTGTTACAGGGAATGTTATTTCCTAATTTGAATATAAGTAAAACTTAAATCTATCATTTCAAAATTGTTTTGTTTCTGCTATAAGTTCTGACATGAATAAATACTGCAGCGTTTTATGGAGAGGTTAGGTGGAAGAAGGCACAAAATTCCTAAAGAAAAAGTTGAGTTTGACTTTTGGGGGGGGGGGGGCAGGGAGCAGGGGAAGCATGCCCTTATATAAAATACTCACTGGGAGAAAGTGCAATAAAGCATAACTTCAATAATTTAACTTTTCACCTAGGTAATAGGCAGGTAGCCTTTATTACAAACCACATTACCTCCCTAGGGATGTGGTAGAGTCCCCACTGCTGGAGGTTTTCCAAGATGTGATTAGACAGGGTGCTAGATAATCTCATCTAGGCTCACTTTTCCCATAAAGGGTTGGACCAGATGGTCTTTCAAGGTCCCTTCAACCCTGGACTGTTCTATGATTCTGTGAAATTACAAAAGGAGGGAAGATTTGGTCTAGAGCAGTGTAGGAAGCCACGCCTAGTGTTTCAGTTTTTAACAGTACAAGCACAGATTTAAAACAGGCCTTCAGGTTTAAGACTCAACTTTTGCACTTGCATTTTTGACGCATAATGCAGTGTTGGGGGGAAAAGTTTAAAAGACTGTGCTTCAGGAGAATGCGGTTTCATGTAGTATATGACCCACAAAATGCATTGTTAGGCTTGCTATTCTTAGTCTTTACAGCTAAGAAAGACTTTATAAAGTAAACACTTGTATTACATAAAGTGTGAGACTAAAAATAATCCTGAATTTAGGTTACTATTACTATTAAAGGAATTCAAGCACATTTGTCTTGATGATCATGATCCATCCTCTGGCAAAACTGGGAATTCTGTTGAGGAAACAACAGAATTTAGGTTCAAGCATGAGTGGAAATCCATAGTGCTTATATCCTTCTACTTCTAAAAGCTTTTTCTTCCTTGCAACTCCTCATTTTTATTCTTTATTACAGAGCACCTTTCAGTCATCTGCCTCTCTTGGCAACCTTACCAACTGAAGCCCCTTTTTTGTGTTCTGTCAAGACATGGGAGAGCACAGAATTAGTATCTCTTCTCCCTTCATAACTACTAGAACTTCTGTGAAACACAGGCCATTTCATAGTCTTCAGTTGTTCTCCAGTATGTTTCTGTTGTTAAACTTTTTTCTAACTTTTAAGGGGAGGGGGCCAGGAATCTTGCTTTAGTTCCTTTGCTCTTAGCATGTATTGCTCTATCTCTGCTTTCTTAAAGATATCTGTACTTTCTTAAAAGCTATCTTTAAAGATAGCATTCCTGATAGCTTTTTTAGGGGAGGAATAATAATAGTGATAGAGATACTTGAATTGGTCTTTTTGGTGGAGCAGTTATATCTTGTGTTTTAATATATTAAAACTTACTATTTCTTTGGAGATTAGCATAGCTAGGCTGTATTAATGGTAAACTGACACACTTTAACAAGTTTAAAATAAATAGTGTGGTACATTAAAAAAAAGTCATGATTAGTTTTTCCTGATGCAATGTCCCAGTATCATCATGATTTCCTGACAACAGCAATTTTAGAAAGTAAAACAGGAAGTAGCTTGAAATTTTTTTGGCAATAGTTCAAACTTTGGGTTGGTTTTTTTTAGAAGAAAAACCCAGCACTGTTTGTCTATACATACCTCTCATACAAAGACTTGCAATGCAAAAATAAAACATAATTATGTTAAAATTTAAGTGTTAAAAGTATGAAAACAATGAAATACAATGAAAAACAATACAATGAAATCTTCTGGATTCAGTCAAGCGAAATAACTTTATTTTCATAATAATCTACAAGTATCTGTACATTTTAAGTACATAGTCCTTTCAATTTATTTCCCACATATATTTAATTTACACCACTTAAACTCAAATATGTTCCCTCTCACAGTGATAAATTATACATTAGCTCATTCTGCTACTGTCTACAAAAAGTTGAAAGAATAATCAACTGCACGTCACTGATCTCTATTTGTCAGTTTGTCTCTTTAAAACACGTATAAAGGCATCTCTTGGTACTTCCACATTGCCAATTTTTCTCATCAACTTCTTCCCTTCTGCCTGCCTCTTTAAAAGCTTCATTCTTCTTGTAATGTCTCCACCATACTATGAAAAGGAAAAGATGTTTTAGTAAGCTTAAATGCAACTACAGTACATTTCAGCAACACTAAACTCAAGGGCTTAAAAATAGTTAGAAAGGCTAGTTGTAGTAGGACAAAGGATTATTTTATACTCCAAATGGTCATGCCAAAAGGCTACTAATTAACAAGGGAGCAAATAAGCATGTTCATTTGGACAACTGAGGGTTGAATTCAGTTACCTAAATGTATACATTCACATAAGCCTGGCTAACATTAGACACAACCTATAGGAGGATATCTAAATCCCTTTGGAATAGCAGCAGGATGCCAGCTCAGATGCGCTGTGGCATCTTGACTAGCACTAGGTGCTTACATCTAGATAAATTAACTGAACCCTTAGTACAATGCTGAACAAACACCATCCCACATATGTGCCTAGCAGAAGAATTCTATAATAGTTGTGAGAAAGGGACACTTGTTTAATTTTTCCAACATGTTTGCTTCAGAGAGCTACATATAAGACAAGTAAGAGGCATCACACTTTTCTATAGCTTTGTCGAGTCTTGTTGATAGGCAACTATTGCATATTTAAGGTCTTATCATGACGTATTACTGAAAACCCAAGTGAAAGTCTAATCACAATCAAGTCTCTAAAAAAGCACTTTTACAGTTTCTTAAATCACCTGAGAAACATAATTTAAGAAACGTGAAGTTACACATATGTTTGTGTACACACACACATTTATTATATATCTACAACTATTAGAAAATGGTGAGGAGACAGGAGTGATCACAGACACGCTCTGCCGAGTTCACTCTAAGTGTGTAATTTTGAAAAAGCCATTACTCTTTCTGATCCACTCTTACTGCAAGCTGCAACTAGAGGTTACATGAGTTGAATTTTAAAATGAAAGCTTAAAAGTATCTGTTAATATTCCATTGGCATTCAGGAGCACAAGCAGAACATGTCCTTGCTGTGTTTCATTTAAAAAAGTGAAAAAAAATACCTACACATTTTGCCACAACATTTTTTCTGTAAGCTTTCAGCCTGTAAAATAGAGTACAATATATACATTAACACATTAGAACTTCTCCTATATGTGAAGCTAAATACCGAGTTGTCAAAATGCTAAGCATTGTTTTTCCACTAGTTTTGTAAGATGGATTGGAATCATGACATTTTCATGTTTTGTATACAGAAGATGAAGCTCTAAACAGAAGTCTTAATTCACATTTCTCAATTCTAGCAATACCCCCTTAAGGTGTATAATATTACATAAAAATTACAATCTTTCTTTTTTATCTAGGATTTCTGCTGTGATTCACAGTGTTACATATGTGTGTGCATATAGATATGTACACACAAATTCTTACAGCACCGCTGCTTAGATCCCTACCTTTAATTCTTTTACCACAATTTAGATCCTATTTTAACAGCAGCAGCAAAAACGTGACAAGAAACACAACATCAAGGAAACGGTTTGCTCTAAAAAAAGTGAGTGCTGCTAAGAAATAGTTGTGTGTTCAGCTTGCAACATACTTCCTTTGGAACAGCACACTTCAGTTCTTTTTTTTGCTGACTCTCCCAGAGATTAAACTATTCCACAACTAGCTAATTTTTTTCAGCAGTAAGAAACTTTTTCCACTGCCAAAGAGGAAGTGGACACATGGGTGTTGCAAGTTATACTCTACCCACTAAATGCAATGATGACCATAAGCAATGTAAAATAAAAATACTTTTTTTCAATTAAATTTCTACAAAGTCCTTAGTCATAGTAACAGCTCAAATGTTTGGTGTTTCTTCCCTCCCCACCCCCCAAGAGGTCCAGTAACACATACAAGAGCGGGAACAAAGGGGCTTCACTTACGTTTCTCTTGCAATGATTTTCTTGCCAATAGCAGCCTGGATGGCTATTTCAAACAACTGTCTCGGTATAGCATCTTTTAAACGTTCACACAGGAATTTACCAGTAGCATATGCCTTATCACTAAAAAAGAAAGTCACTAGTTGTTTTCAGAAAGAGTTAATACAACCCCAAAAATATAGCCATAGACCAAACTGTTTAAATGGATTTTAGTAGAGGTTTTCCTCTTTTTAACTCAAAAGATAAGCTGATCAAATAATAATTTTACATCTAATGGGTGGTCTCTCTATATCAGCTGTTTGTATGAAATGGGCAGTAACACTGCATTAACAGAAGGTCTTCAAATAGATTTAAAATATTTATAATAAACACCCTGCTTACCTATCACACTGAAGCCATTTTGAATACTGTCACAGCTTCAAATGCAATTTTAAACTAGAAGGTTAAGGAGGATTTTCATTGGTTGTAGGCCCGAAAGGTCAAAAGATCTACATATTACAGAAATATTTTTAAAACATCTGTTTTTATATAATAAGGAAAAAAAAATAATTTTAATGTACTCCTGTCATCTGCTAATAAAAATTATCCAACTATATTCAGCATCTGCATATGCTTCAAGGTTTTGGAAAGAGAAAATGACAGAAGGTCTGAAAAAGCTACTAAACAGATACTTTCATAAGGCATTGGAAACAAATGGGTCTCTTCTCTCTAAACACATCCATATTTAGCACATATTTTTTAGCAACATACAGCTGCTACATGAAAACATGTACAACTATTTTCAACAACGTGACTCCTTGCTACCTGTATAAAGCAAACAGTTTAAGCATGAATACTTAAGTAATGTTCATTAAGCAATACAGTTTTAGAAGATACAGATATTTATTTGTATAATTAGGACAAATAAAAACAGCTAGTTTAATACTGAACTTACAGTAATCTTGGTAAGTCTTTCTCTGTAAATGTAATTCAGAATAATTCTTTTTATATAGACAGATGTAGTCTATTTACAGTGAGAGGACGCTGAGAATAACTGAAGCAGGAGCAGAATGAATTCTGACTACAAGTTAAAAAATAATTTGTAATCTAAAGCTAAAAAAAAGGCTATCATCAGCTTTATTGAGCAAAACAGTTCAGGAGTGTAAGCTAAACTGATCAAGAAACACATGTTAAAGCAATAACTAACTTTTGCAAGGCTGGCCACTCTATTTTGCATCTTTTCAAAGAGATGCAGGTAGACTGCTAAACACTGCGTATTTATGAAAAACACGTTAAGTAGCACATATATAAGAGAGGGTTGCTCCACTCCAGCCCATGATCTTTCTGAACAAAGTAATGGTTTTATTTTCCTATGTTGACCTTCTGAAATTAAGGAATTCCATGGATTTCAGGATTGCAGTTATGTAAAAAATATGAAAATATACAAATTTTTAGCAACTACAAATTAGTATTTTAAGAAGGACAAAAAAAAACCCAAAACAAAACCAAACCAAACCCTGAAAAAGTTGACCTCAGGATTACTAGAAAGGGATGCTGAAGTTACAGAAGGGAGCCTTATAAAGACTTTGTAAGAAGAAAGCAAGGGGAGAGGCTGGAAACATGAAGATATTATTCTCACCAGCAAAACAGTAATTCCTGAGAAACTTAGGGAAACTGAATCATTTTAGCAAAAAAAATGAGTTAATTACATCCAGTAAATATTTACTTACTCCTGGTGCTCTGGCTGGAGACAAGATAACAACACACTTCCATAGAACAGGAATTATTGGGAGCATAAAAATCAAATTTTTTTCCAGTTTTTCAGCATTAAATAATAAGTACCATAAACGATTCATGTGGCATCTCCTAGACTGGTCTGTATTTAAATTTTTCCAGCTCCTTAAAAGATAGGCATTTTGCATTTCCTTCTGCCCTCTGCTCTACATTACCACAAAAGTGTATCTAGCACTTAAGTGCCTCTCTTTTTCAGATCATCTCCAAAAGTGGTGATGTGGTGAAATCCTCAATGCTCTTTTCATACATATTTGTCATATATTAGTGATACATATATATGTTTTCATTGTATATTAATAGGAAGTCTTATTTCTTTGGAGCAGAGAATCCAGTCAACCTACTTGTGTATGATCGTTGACAGTTCTTCAACTGGATTTCCATTTAGAAGAATATCCATTTTGATAAGGTCTGCTGCCTGGTATCCTGCATCTTCATAATCAAAACTAAACAAAAGGAGTTTAAAAGTTAGTGATGATTTTGTAAAAAATTATATTCTGCATTCTTTGTTCCACAAATTTTAAATTTTAGACACATTTCTTAATAAAACACTCACACTTTGTATTAAAATAGGAGCACAGTTTTTAATAGTCTCTCAGTACATCTCCCTTATGCAAGACTGGACTAGAAATTTACTGCAGATGAATCTCATCTCCAAGGCAGCAGAAGACATCATCCTGTCTTCCAGCTATTGAGCGAAGTTAAATCAATCAACAATCTACATTCTTGCTACAATCTCTTGAAGTGTTTATTCAAACAGTTCTTTTCTATCAGCTGGAAGTTCCTTAAAGCTCCAGGCAACAGAACCCTTCAACACAGCTTTTGAACAGTTAAACATCCTTGATGTCACACAAATCAAATACTAACACTGGATTGTTTTCTTTTCATCCTCTCATTTGACAGACTTTTTATATGACCCCTATTATCATCCTCTCTGACAATGAAGTTTTCCTCTTCATTTCCAAACCCTATTTCTCCTTTGGTAGGTATGGGCCTTGCTATCTGTGTGTCAGTTTGCAAAAGTTCTTAAAATGGAGGAGATGCAAATATACATGTATTTTTTACATATATATTGATATATATAGATACATATCTTGTATGTAAGTATAAACGTGGAGAATGCCAATACCACTAACCTGGTCAGAAATACCAGAACAAAGGGGGAAAAAAATCCTTTGAGAGTATTTGAAAGTAATTCTGTCTTAATTGGCTTAGATAAACCATAGTTGTGTGAATAGAACCATATAACAGAAGTATGATTATTGAGAGCATTAAACACACAAGCAACATGAGGGAGTCAATTAGGAAATAAAAATCAAGAAATAAGACAAGGCAACATTGTTTGCAATCATGCCTGTATCAAAGGAAACCCAGCATTGTTCTAGCCTCTGAATTTATAGAAACTACCCACAGCAGAACATTTTGTCTCAAAATACAGATGATTTACTTTATTCCAATAATAAAGCATGTAAGTAAAGTAAGTGTCATTTTAAATATAGTTAATTGATTCTTTTTACTAGCTATAGAATCAGTATTTGGTTATTTTCCCTTTTCCACCAAGAGACAATACAATAAGAAGTAAATTTTCAGTGATTCCTTTGATAGAAAATGCCTATTGTCACTTCAGACAAGTAAGAACCATCTAGATCTTACTCATATGTGCCACTTCATATGTCACACCTGAAAAATACATGTATCACCAAAGAAAATTAATATTAGGTAGTGATGCACTCTAGTGTTTTTCAAGATGTATTTCCATCAATTTTCACAGTGAGTCTACTTCATTAAAGGTGAAGTAAGACTTGATTTGCAGCATCATCATAAAAGAATATTCTTCACTTGTGCCCTTCCATATCTTCTCCTCAGATCTTTTTTTTGTCCCACCCCCCCCCCCCCCCCGCCCCTCCTCAGGGTCCAGGGTGGGGGCAAGGTGAAGCAGGTACAAAGGAGGTAGTTACCTTGCATAACCAGAAGACAGAGACTTAAGAGCATCATAAAAATCCACCACAATTTCATTCAGTGGGAAGAGGTATTTTAGCATAACCCTGCGTTCATCAATGTACAACATATCCTTCTGGACTGCCCTACGATCCTAGACAAATAAAAATTGTTTCAGTTTCCCTTAACAGAAGTTTTCTAAAAATAAATACAAAGCAAATTAAAATAAACAGCTATCCAGTTACACAAGAGAACTCCTGTACTTCAAGCCCCAAAGTAACTTTCTTATTGGTAGTTTGCTAAAGTCCCAGAACAAATTGCAGCACTGCCGTAAGTGAAGTGGTTGTTACTTAACTGGACAAATTATTCAAGTCTACCCTCTCTAAAACCTGAATTTCTGAAATCCTTAACAGCTTCTGCTTACTGCTGCCTTTTAAATGTATAATTATTTGTCAATAAAGTCTCACTGAAGTTAGATTTTCACACACATTGGAGTACTACACAGTAGGACTCACAGGCTCATCTTCTTTCCTGCCAGGAGGGTGTTCTTCAAAGTTATTTTAGGAATTCTTTTTAATGGATCTTATACTTCACTGTACGGACATACAAGTACTGTACTCTTATGTATTTTGAAAAGTTAAAAGCTAAGAAAAATATTGTAAGAAATTATATAAATTCAATATGTATAACAGTTAAAACATTTTGTTAAAATTATTCCAAATACACTTGGGGAAATGTGTTTGGCCATCACTATCATAAATGTACTCCAGTGAAGTACTGAAAACATATATGAAGCCTCAGTAAAGTATTGACAGAAGCTGTATTTCCATGAATATACTTCTAAAAACCAATAGATCTTATTCCCCTGCTGCAGATTCCATTCTTTCAGGAAAACAGAAGTAGCTATGAATTTGTCTAGTGCAGGATGCTTGACTAAGTACTTTACTGTAACTGAGCTTCATCACTAACTTTCACTATACAGAGTTTGTAGTTCAGAAGAAATTTTACACTTAAAGTTTAAATATTCTTGAAATAAAAAATACTTTAATTATTACTGTCAAAGATATTATTTAAGTACAAATATCTAGTATCTTCACTTTAATTATGATATGGCGAGCTTAAGAAATACAAATGACAAAACTAAAACTATATACCAACCTGACACAAAGCGATTATTTTTCCAATATATTCATGAGGTGTTACAATAGTACCAAGAACAGTTGGCTCTAAATATTCAGATACTGAAAGTTTATCAGGAAACTGAGCAGGGTTAATAATAGTAATCTCTGCTTTACCATACTCCTGAAAACAAACAAATAAAACAGATACTGTAATCTTGAAATAAGTAGACTGAACACTGAAGAAGACAAAAACAGCACTGAAAAAATGCTAAAAAATGTTTCAATTGCTTGGAAACACATGCGAATTATGCAACCCAAATTTATACCACGCACAATTTTAAGAGATTTCAACATCGCATACAGAAGTCCCTCATCAGCATATCTTTAAATATTATTATATAGAAGGATTATAGGAATTACTTTCACTAGGAAAACGAGTTTTTAAGCATTTTATCCAGTGAATTTTAAACAGAAGAATTGCTTAGAACTAGGACTACAACCTAGAGTTAGAAATAAAAAAGCCTTTCTGTCCATCTTTCGACCTCTCTCTTGCCTGTAGAGCAAGGATCTTTCTTCTTACTCCATCCTGATCCTGTGAGGTATAAGACACAGCTTCAAGAAAAGACCTGCTCCAAGTATTCTGCAGTTCGGTGTTGCGGACATTCTTCTCTAAATAGGACTTTGGGTTCAGGCTCCCTTGCAGGCTGAAGTGGGCTTAGAAATTAAGTTTTCGATTCCTGTGCAAGTGCTTTCATTACCTATTTCTTGTAGTCCAACATCCCGATAGGGGCTGGAGTTATCCTTCTGAAGTAAGGATAAAAGGAAGGTCATGCTTCTTATGTACATACAACTTCCTCCACGCACCAAAGCAAGTGATTATATCACTTCCACTGACAAGGCAGTGTCCTTGAACAATGACCTAAGTTCCAGCACTGTTTGAAAACAGCATCCCACATCAGCAATCCAGAATCACTTATGCACCAAAGGTGTCAACTACTTCATTCATTGCTGCTACACTGCCTAAGGAAGAAAGCAAAACAACTGGAGAGAAAGGGTCTATGCCTTACACCTTGCAAGTACAGCAACCTTTCTTATACAAGCTGTTTCGAATTTACAGATTTTCTGTCATGTTTAGAGGTACATGTTGGATAATAATGAGCCAGCCTATTTGCAGCCTCCTTTCAGCAGGTGTTCGTAAGTCCACCTCTCTCTCCCAAAATCAAGCGCACAGTAATTTTTTTTGCACCCAGTTCAGTGAAGTTTGCACATGGCTATTTCACTGTGATCAAAAACTTACTTGTCTTCACCAGCCCCTGCCAGTCTTACAGTAGCATTACAAGCTATTCCTAAAAATGTTAATGTTTTCTGACTGATAAAACCTGGAAGATTATTTCACCTGCTTTAAACTCGGTCCAGTCAGTGTGCACTTAAAAGAATACAGCAAGAAATGTGTCCTTTATTCCCATTTGTATCAAGGGCAAGTATAAGACGTAAAAAGAGAGTGCTTGAGGTGGAAAGAGGAAGGAAAGTTAACATTCTTTAAAAAAAAAAAAAAAAATTAAAAAAAGTTTTAAGTTAAATATTGGTGTTTCTAACATTTGCCATAAAATAAAGTCTACATTAAAAGAAGAAGTGTACATGTTTATTATAGGAGGCTTTTAAGCTGCTATTTATATAAAGCTATAATAACTTTAACATACCTTTATCAACTTTGCTGAGGAAAGAATAGCTTTATATGGAACTGTAGGTGCAGTCAAAATAACAGACATGTTATACTCTTGCTCCAAACGTTGATTAAAAACTTCCATATGTAAAAGACCAAGGAAACCCAACCTGGGAAAAAAATATCCTGTTGGTGAAAGTATTTTTATATCCCCTGGAATTTCACAGTGTTGGTTCCCCCCTCCCCAGCATGTTTACACTGCTAGTCTGGCAGTATCAGGCACAGCAAACAATCTCAAAATGATCCTACAGTTGAATAGTATGAGTCTTTGAGAACAAAAACTATCAATCACAACAAATTGCATACTCTGCGTGAGTACAGAACATAAGAATGCTTTTGATCTTTACCTATCATTAATTTGAATTAAAGCTCCTAATCTTGAATTCATTTTAATTTGACCTTCGGCTAACTTAAACTTGCATTCTCAATTTATGAACCATTCCAAAAATGAAAGCAGTATAAAAGCCTCACCTCCATCCAGCTCCTAAGGCAAGGCTACTGTCACGATGAACAGTTACACTGGAGTCATTCAATGTCAGCCTTTCCAAAGCACTTTTGAGATTATTATATTCTGTTTGGTCTACAGGATACATTCCTGTCAAAACGTGTTAGATAGAATTTATGTGATAGAGAGCTTTATCTAGTGTGCACTTAGCTTTCAAATATGCCTCTTACAGTGAACACAGTAGTAAAATCAGAAATAGCTTACTTTCTGTTCCAACTTTAAAATGTGAAAAACAATGTAAGGAATTTTTTTTTTTCTCCCTCCCCCCCAATTAGTTAAAATGTAATAAAGTTCTATATTATCTCATAAAAACAGGAATTAACATTCAAACCATAATGGTAAGGATACTGTACTCATCTAATCCTTCACAGTTGTGGAAGATGCACAATTTAGTAAAACCACTGTTTTGCAGGGCTTGGGTGTAAACATACAGCTTAAGCATAACTGAATAAGCAAATTTCACTGAGATGCTCCTTCAAAGATAAGAGTGAACAGCAAAAAAAAAGTGCCATATCTAACAAAGTTGCAAATGTTTCTATATTTTTTTGAAACTAATAAAAGCAGCTCTCTGTATAATTACTACCTGAAATAGATTCTACTGTATCACTTTTCACATGACCGTGTGTTCAGAAAGCGTTCATTGCTCTACACCAAGAAGCAACACATGTACGTACAAAAAACATTATTTACAGGATTACACTTTTCTATATTCACTGACAGACCACCTAATCTCCACAAGACAGTTCAAGTGAGTTTTACACATACCCTCACAAGTCTAGAAAGTGATTTCCAGAATTTAGTTCTTTCTAAAGCCATCCTCCATAGTATTTGTAGTAGTTACTGAAGCTGGTGGAAACAGCTCAACAGAACTATATAAGCTTAAAAAGTCAAGTATTTTACAGAATCATTCCGAATATTAGCTTTGGCAGTTTACCATGTTTAATGGAAAAGAAACAGCTACTAATTTTTAAAACAAAAAAAAGTCACAATAATTATGAAAACCTGATTATCTAGGTGAAGAATTACCCAAAATGGACTTAGTTTTTTAAAGCCTCAACCCTTTTCAAGCTATCAAGAGTTTACTGGCATTAGAAGCTATTGATAATAATGGCTAAATAATAATAATAATAATCATAGCTAAAAATACATTTTAGTCTTGTATTTATATAAAACCAGTCTGCAACTATTATTAATCCTGTCTGTCAAGTCACAGGGAAAATTACACGAAGCTATATAAATGACACACCTCTTAGCTTAACTTTGCTAAAATTCTAATCCTCACAACTCTTAATATACACGTATATTCTTTTAAAAGCTCTAATAGCTCTCTTACTCTTGTTACTAGAAAGAAGTAATTCCACTTCATATCAGTTTACTCCTCACCTGCAAAAACCATTGGCTTCGCTGACTTAAAGCCAGGCAAAGGCTCCACTGGCTGTTTATACAAAAACAGTGTGTCTCCTATTTGGGCTTCTGTTACTTCTTTCATTCCAGCAATCAGGTAGCCCACCTGTCCAGCATATCTAAATAAAATTGGCATTATATGGACATGCTTCTTGGCATTATCAGTATTTCCACTATTCTTCCCACTTGACTTAGCTCAATCAGAAATGCAAATAAATCACCCCACCTAAAAGCCCAGAAGCCAGATTTAAGTTGTTTCTCCTCTGAGTTGTGAGCTTTGTCTCAAGGGACAAGCTATCTGTTGACTCAAGTAGCTCTATTTCTGTTACAGTTCAACAGTACATTTATAGTTCTGGATTTTGAATTCTGTGCTACTCCCAGTTTGAAGGCTGTAGCTGGAGGGAAGTTCTTAGGCATCTCAGAACCGGAACAGTTCCCAGCTGCCAGCACAGCAAGCCTCATACACTAAGTGGCAGAAACAACAAAAGACAAATGCCTTCCATCTGCACATAATGCCGTTAGGAGAGGAACCCATGGCTGATAGACTAAAACACAGTGTACTACTTTTGGCTGAAATGGAGTTAACTTTCTTCATAGCAGCCCCATATGGTGCTGCATTTTAGATTCATAACTAAAACGGTGTTGATAACATACCAATGTTTTAGCTATTGCTGAATAGTGCTTGCACAATGTGAATGCTTTCTCTGTTTCTTACTCTGCTCTCGCAGCAAATAGGCTAGAGGTTGGCAAGAGGCTGGGAGGTGGCAAAGCCACGACAGAGTACCTGAACTGACCAAAGGGACATTCCATGCCACATAACATGATGCTTGACAATAAAAAACAAGCAGTGTAGTCTTTCCAAGGTGGCTGTTACTTGTAGACTAGCAGGGCATCAGTCTGCTTGTGGGAGGTGGTGAGTAATTGATTGCCTTTGCATCACTTGTTTTTATTTCTTTTCTTTTTCCTTCACTTATTAAACTGTCTTTATCTCAACCCAGGAGTCTTTCCTCACTTCTGCTCTTCCAATACTCTCCCCATCCCACTGGGGTTGAGGGAGTAAGCAAGTGGCTGGTTGGGTGCTTAGTTGCTGGCTGGGTTCAACCCACCACACGCAATAACGTAATCTCACTGAGAATCTCTCAGGAAAGTCATTAACACATACTTGGATGCAAACTGATAAAGCTTCTCCACTAATTCTAAGTACCTGATTTTCTTCCCACTGCTGCCATGAGGAGCCAGTTTCTGGAAGGTGTTGAATTCATGGATTTTAAGTTTTCACCCTCAAAATATGCTGCAGCAATAACTAAGATGAAGCCCCATTCCCTTCCACTCTCAAACAAGGTAGTTCCTAGAAATAAATTGGACAGCTGAATAAGAGGATCAAATGCTAGTCTTTAAAAAAAACAACTAGCTGTCCAGATGTTCCATGTACTGTAGATGATAGAATGGCTTCCTCCCCCTAGCACTGCCCAAAAGGCAGTCCCCAAAAGCTTCTGCCTCAGTATGCCCAAAATGAAAGAGACTGACAGCAAGCATTAAATTACAAACAATAATCATAAAAAACACCACCACCAAAGAACAAGAACAAAAAACCCACATATCTCCCAGCCTTTACCATTCAAAGCAAAAATCAAACAGAAATGCAGGATTTTGTATCTTATATCAATTTATGATTTGTTCCACTGTAAAAAATTTTTACTTACAGCTTATGCGTTGGCTGTTCATTTGGAGTCAGAATTCCAACTTCATTAACTTCGTATCTTTTCTTTGTGTGTGCAGACACAATTTTATGCCCTTTCTCAATCTCCCCACCAAAGAGTGCGATGTTAGCTATGACGCCTCGGTAGTGATCAAAGGTGGAGTCAAACACTAAGGCTTTCAATGGATCAGCAGTATTACATTGGGGTCTGTCACAAAAAATTTAAAACAAAATATTAAGCAGTGTGTTTTTCATTCAATATTGAATGAGCAAGCATCCCCTCCCCAAAGCTTTCATATTAATATAGATAAAACAACTGAGTAATTTTCAGTAAATACCTACCAGACATAATTTCAGTGTTTCACCATGTATTATGCAGCAAATCTTTACATTTTATTTCCCCCATATACAATAGCAGTACAAACAGAACAAAAACAAATGCATATCCATCATACCCATTTCACAACAGGTGAAACTGATGCTTAAAATATCATATTATGGGGGACAACAAAAATTCAACAGTTACATTCCAACAGCTGAGTTTAAAAACAAGAAGTCTACTGATATTTTGGGTTTGCCGTCTTTCACAGAAACCTGATCTCAGATTTTCATTGTGGGTTTTTTTTAACTATAATTATTAACTAATATGAGGACTACAATTATTAGCTAATAGTAGGAAAAAAAGAATGAAACACAATATGCTGATTGAAACAACTGTAATTTAGCAGCTTTGTCATCAAGTTCTTAGATAAAAGTCTATTTTAAAGGTTGTGTTCAGGATATGAAACTCTAAACACCACAGATTTCAATTACCTTTATCATTTTAACAATGCAACGTTTGAAAGGAGTAACAGCACACATCCTCAAACACTGAGTTTCATGGAAGCTGTATAAACAGTCATAAGTATCACCTTTAGTGGCCTACCTCTCATCTTTCATTTCAGACTGAATCAATTTTCCTCTCCCGCTTTTTAAGAATAAAGTCTACTGACATTCACGCATTCATTTTTTAAAAGGCATCTCAAATCTGGTGTCATTTTTTCTGATTTGCAATTTGAAACTGACTTAATCAGCTCCAACATTAGATTTCTCTCACATCTCTTCCTAAATTATTAACTTTAAATCAGATGAATATTAAGTACAAAACTACTGCCATGTACATGCAACTCACGGTTTCCTAATTAACTTTACAATGGTTCATAATCAAAATACAGACTTACGGAGGAATCTTCTCAATGACCTTTTGAAGAACTTTTTCAACATTTGTTCCTTGTTTAGCAGAAATCTAAAAAAAAGTCCAACAACAATTTTATAAGACATGCATCTACACTCATTCAGTATCTACTAAATAGTGTCATGTTTACTTAGACAGTTTTGGTGGCCACAGATATTACTACCCATAAAAGCACTCTGAATAACACTTTAGAATGCTATTACTATGAAATGGTTATTTGACTATAAATTATTCTGTAACTTTTTTTCCTCTTCTGAATGGCAATTGTGGTTAGGATAAAAATGAAAACAATTTATGGACCCACAATGAGAAATAATTTTAAATGTATCTGATGTCATTCATCAAGACATACTAGAATTTTTAACCAACAAGTATGTTCTCCACTCTTGTTTTCCAGGAGACAATCTTTAAAGAAATTAATGTATGTCAGACAAAGACAGGCAGACAGATGACACCCTGTTGCTTTACTACGTGTACATGTCTTTCATTAGCTAAGAAGTACATATAGTTATACAATCAGCCATGTTATAAAACTGTAAGAGATCTTACCCTTACACATTCTTCTGTAGGGATATCAAACAGCTTCTCAATTTGTTTTTCAACTCTTTCAGGGTCTGCATTCTTCAAGTCAATCTGAAAAACAACAAACTGCTAAATATACAGGCAACCACATCTTCCATGTGATCCAGCACTGTAGCTTCCAAATATACTAGTCAAGGAACCTTTATGTATTTATGAGTAAATACTGGATGTCTTCAGGAAAAGATCTTTATCAAGATTCATGTTAGAAAAAGTCTTCCTTGCTTGACTTCAGGAAGGATCCCCTCTGTAACTAGACTACTTTTTGTTTCATTAGGCAAAACACCTTTGTCCAAGAGCTGGTAAAAATCTTTATTTTACAAAGTAATTTGAAAGCATAAGTGTTACCTATACTGTTTATAGGATCAAACATTAAGTACAATATACATCTACAAAAAGCAATTAATTTAAGCTAAGCAATAACTAATCTTGTGATTCCAATCATACAGCCCACAAAAATTGTATAAACCACAACATTTGGATTCCATTTAAAACTAAGACTATACTTTTTTAAATATCGAGCTGCTACTCATGGGATCTCCTCTGTAATCATTAACAAAAAGAAAAAAAAAAAAAAACAAAAACCAAACACTAAAGCACATGGAGAAACATATGGATTATCATAGCAAGAACGTTTCAAGTTATTTCTGTAAAAAGCCACTCAAAGATTCACCAGAAGAAAAAAATATTTTAAATGGAAGGAATTTCAATGTTCATAAACAGGCACATTTAAATTATGATAGGCTACAGGATTGTTACATATATTCCAAATTATTTAAGTCCTTCCTATCCACACACCGTCCTATCCACAGATAGGAGTCTTGAGTGTTCTCAGGTTAAAGAGTCAACTAAGTGACACAGAAATTACACAAGTTACACATCACTAAGGCAAGTGTATATGTACAAATAGAAGACAACCTAAGGTCACACTGACAGCCTTCTAAATTGCTCTCATCTGTAATCTAAAAAAAAACCCCAGCTGCCAAAAATCTGTCAAAAAGCAGGATTAGTAGAATCATAGAACCATTTAGATTGGAAAAGATCCTTAAGATCATCAAGTCCAACCATAAACCTAACACTGCCAAGTCCACCACTGAACCATGTCCCTAAACACCACATCTACACGTCTTCTAAATACCTCCAGGGATGGTGACTCAACCACTTCCCTGGGCACCCTGTTCCAATGCCTGACAACCCTTTCAGTGAAGAAATTTTTCCTAATATCCAATCTAAACCTCCCCTGGCACAGTTTAAGGCCATTTCCTCTCATCCTACCTCCAGCCACCTGACAGAAGAGACCAGCATCCACCTCACTACAACCCCCTTTCAGGTAGTTGTAGAGAGCGATAAGGTCTCCCCTCAGCCTCCTCTTCTCCAGACTAAACACCCCCAGTTCCCTCAGCCGCTCCTCACAAGACTTGTGCTCTAGACCCTTCACCAGCTCCGTTGCCCTTCTCTGGACACACTCCAGCACCTCCATGTCTTTCCTGTAGTGAGGGGCCCAAAACTGAACACAGGACTCGAGGTGCGGCCTCACCAGTGCCCAGTACAGGGGAACAACCACCTCCCTGCTCCTGCTGGCCACACTATTTCTGATACAGGCCAGGATGCCGTTGGCCTTCTTGGCCACCTGGGCACACACACTGCTGGCTCGTATTCAGCCAGCTGTTGACCAGCACCCCCAGGTCTTTCTCTGCCTGGCAGCTTTCCAGCCACTCTTCCCCAAGCCTGTAGTGTTTCATGGGGTTGTTGTGACCCAAGTGCAGGACCCGGCACTCGGCCTTGTTGAACCTCGTACAATTGGCCTCAGCCCATTGATCCAGCCTGTCCAGATCCCTCTGTAGAGCCTTCCTACCCTCGAGCAGATCAACACTCCTGCCCAACTTGGTCTCAGCTGCAAACTTACTGAGGGTGCACTAGATCCCCTTGTCCAGATCATTGATAAAGACATTAAACAGAACTGGCCCCAATACTGAGCCCTGGGGAACACCACTTGTGACTGGCCGCCGACTGGATTTAACTCTATTCACCACAACCCTCTGGGCTCAGCCATCCAGCCGGTTTTTTACCCAGCGAAGAGTACATGCATCCAAGCCACGAGCAGCCAGTTTCTCCAGGAAAATGCTGTGGCAAACGGTGTCAAAGGCTTTACTAAAGCCTAGGTAGACAACATCCACAGCCTTCCCCTCATTCACTAAGTGGATCACCTTGTCATAGAAAGAGATCAGGTTGGTCAAGCAGGACCTGCCTTTCATAAACCCATGCTGACTGGGCCTGATCCCCTGGTTGTCCTGTATGTGCCGTGTGATGGCACTCAGGAGGATCTGCTCCATAACCTTCCCTGGCACCGAGGTCAGGCTGACAGGCCTGTAGTTCCCTGGATCCTTCTTTTGGCCCTTCTTGTAGATGGGCATCATATTAGCTAACCTCCAGTCAACTGGGACCTCCCCCATTAGCCAGGACTGCCGATAAATGATGGAAAATGGCTTGGTGAACACTTCTGCCAGCTCCCTCAGTACCCTTGGGTAGATCCCATCTGGCCCCATGGACTTGTGTGTGTCTAAGTGGTGTAGCAGGCCGCTAACCATTTTCCCTTGGATTATGGGGGCTGTACAAAGGCCACATCATAACCAGCCTGCTCAGAGCATGGCAGAACAAATGTAGGTTAATCTGCACTTTTCTGGCCATTCATGCCCAAATGCCCACACCAGCTAGACATTCTCACCTGTATTTAACATCGATACAATCTGAAACCTTGGAATGCCACAGCTTCAGCTTGTTCTCATTAGGATAAAATACACAGTACTGAATATTACCTAAGTGGTCAGTTGTTTTTCATACCATAAGCCCTTGTTTGCATCAAGCTTATTTGTTTGCAAACGATAACTGGTTCAGATTTCCTTACCAAGATACAATTTACACAATGCTTCTGATCTTTATTTACCATACAGACTCCAATATTTTTTCAGTGCTGCTTGTAAAATGCTTCTACATGTATGTTATGAAATAAAAACTGAAGTTTCCAGCAATTACTGTAAAATATTAAACAGACAGCAAATACACAGTTATTACATTGTAGTTATTTTTTCATTATATACTTCTATTTGAGAATACTTTTCTTATCAATCTTCTAAACATTTAAACAACCTTTATTACCTTATTTATGACAGGAATTATTGCAAGTTGTGCTTCAAAAGCAAGATAGAAGTTTGCCACTGTCTGAGCCTGAATACCCTAGAAAATAAGCAATAAAAAAGTTTAACATGGAATCTTCCTGAGTTTTGGTGGTTTGGGGTTGTTTTTTTTTATGCATACTATACAGATTACTTCGCTAGTCTAGCCACTCCTCCATGTGGGGGATGGAAAATAAGTAAAGGTTATTGATTATACACATTGCTGAGAAAGAAAACCACATTCCTAATTATCATTTCTTGTAATCTGAATATAAGTAAATGAACTAATAATGCTTTGTGTGATCACTTACATGGAATTATTTATAGATAGCACAGTATTATGCATACATTATGCACCAAGTACATAATTTTGTTATTTATTTCTGAATAGCAAAGATCATAACAGGTACCTCAAAAAACAGATGCTTTGTCCACAACAAACTATTCAGAAATGGACTAAGACAAAGGGATGTTTATCATGGTAATAAGACTGTAGTTGCTCCAGAGGGCAGGAACGTACCTTCAACTTACCTTACAGTTATTTTCAAAACAGAAAACAGATTATAAGGTTTGTACCTCACATTTCTTTCAGAAGGATGGAAAAAAGAACAGCTCTCATTAGAAAAAAAGGAAGATTACCTTCCAGATTCAAGTACCAGGTAAGGGAAAACAAAGAGATAGAGATGCTAATGAATGAAAGTATAAAGCCTAATATCGCAATTGGACAGGAGAGGGCAGAAGGGGGGATGAGGGGGAAGAGAAGGAAAAAAAAAAGTTGTTACTTGTTGTCTTCCCCTTTGTTTACAACAGATCAAGTGGAAAATTACTTATATGGGGATATTCACTATGGAGATATGGGCCTAACTCTTTAGTCAATGTAAAGAAGAAGCAAAGAACATTTATTAAACAAAAAACCACCCCACCCCACCCCAAAAAAAAGAAAAAAATATATAGAATGCAAAGAATGGAAGACCTAAACCTTTAAAGTTACTTCCAGAATTCAGGCTGGCAGAAGAAACATTAGCAATTATAATGAAAAAGTTGAGTGTGTAAGCATTCTGACTTAAAGGCAAATACTGAATACCAAACAATCACATAATATTTAAACATAACATAAAAAATATATACACAATAAATATAAAAACATCAGCACATTTAGAAAACATATTACCAAAGCTTACTTAAGAAGTCCGCTTGCTCATCAAGCTAGGAAGGAGCAAGTGTTCATAAGCATTGAAAGTTAGTTAGTTGTTGGGGTTTTGGGTTTTTTTTTCATCTAACAAGGAAAAAAGTAGTATTCATTTGACCCTTGTACAATCCAATAATAAATATGCCATAGAGAAAATTATCAAAATACTTTGTGAGAATGTGTCCATATTTAAAATCATGATCCCATAATCCTCATATTCATCTGTTAACTGATTCTTTAAAATGTTTCTAGCACTGTACAAATAAAAGTACAACTAAGATCTCTAATTTCACTTCGCTCCTAGTATAGACTTCATAAATTTATGAGCATCACCTTACAAACATTTAACTCCCTCACTCTCCTGCTTCTCCTGAAAGATCAGTCAAGAACCCATTAATCCAGTGGATATAAAACTTCTCAAGTTTCCAGAATAAATTTATTCACATTTGGCTTATAGTGTCCTTTAGCTTTAATGTTGCCAGTATCAGTTTGTATTACAGATGATCAAAAACATAAAACAATGCAGATTAAAGAAATTGCTGAAATTCCAAGTAGAAAACAAGAATTAAGAACTCCACCTCATTTGCATCCACTACAAGTATGACACCTTGACAGGCAGACAGTGATCGTGATACTTCATAGCTGAAATCTACGTGGCCCTGTGGAGAAAATAAATGTTTACAATTTCAGGTATTTCTAGAGTCTTTTGCAAAGATTTCTATATTATGATGTTTTCATTTGTACATATATTCACAATTCTTACCAAAAAAAAAAAAGAAATTGAATAAACACAAGAAGCTAGAAATCTCCTACTTTTAAATATAAAGACATTTAGCTTTGTGCAATTTAAAAATTGTTTATACTTAACTTACTGGTGTGTCAATAAGATTTAAGAGGTAGTTTACTCCTTCATGATTGTAAAAGATTGATGCAGATTGTGCTTTAACTGTAATTCCTCTTTCACGTTCCACTTGCAGTTTATCCAGCACTTGTTTATTACGGTCAGTTTTAGCAATTGTTCCTAAGATAAAAAAAACAGTTTTATTACCTCATTTAGAACATTAGCTCCCAAAATAAATATTCTTGAAAATGCCATTAACCAAGAGAACACGGGACTTGCAGCTGCAAACGAAGCTTTTCCATCTGATTAAACTAAACTTACATTTTAATTTAAGAATAAAATTATGCTTCAACTCAACATTTGTTAAATAAATTTTTACATATGAAGTTATATAAAATATTGAATAAGCAGGATACAAAACATCATGTAAGTCTAAATCAGATATTAAGAAGTAGCAATGATTCCATTCAGTGCTACATAATTTTGATGTTTAAAGAAACTTCACCTCCTATCACTTGAGAGGAGCTCCATGGCCCACAGCTCCAACCAGTGCCAATCTCAAGTGCAAACAAAGCATTACCATAGAGCTTGACAGACCTGAATTCAAAACCCCATTCTATCACAGGCATCAGGTAAAATTGCCCACTGTGACACATAGGAGCTAATCATAAAGAATAACTTTGATCAAAAGCTTCTTTCCCAAGTTTTGTTTTGCTCATCCCTTAAATGAGAAAATCAAGACTCTTCCTAAAGAGTATATTGAAGTAGCTAATTTAAGCTCTGCCCTGAAATTAGTCTCCACTTGGGAGATACAGCAATTGCTTAACAGCTTACCTTAGAGAACTGTCTAAAGCAACCTCTGCCTCTCTCTTCTAAGGAAAGCCTAGTTTCAGAGTAACTTACAGTTACAAAGATCCCTTAGCACTTCTGTTTCTCACTTTCACTTTAAAAGGGGGATAGTTTTCCTTATGCTCAACAGTAACAGAGAAATAAAAACACTTAAGTCCAAGAAGCACTCTGATGAGGACAAAATAAATACCTCTGAAGATGAAAGTAACACAACTTCACCAATACTCAGAGTGAAGGAAAAAGCAAGTCCGTATAGCAGCTGAGAATCCATGGATTTTACACTTAATTACTAGCAGTTATTCTACACACTAAATCTAAATCAACATAAGGCTGTACCTTTCTAAAAGTTACTACAGAGCATCATATCAGCTTCAGTACCAGTGAGCTTCACCACCATGAAAGCCAGCTCTTCATGGTTTGCTCACAAGAGGACATATCATTACTTTCATCTAAGTACAGGCAGCTGAAGTTCCTCCCTGTTTCAGTAACACTTTTGAAAACTACTCTGTCCAGAACTCCTAGGTCATGACAGTTCCGTTCTGTCCACCCCAAACACTGGCAGTAAACATCATAAACATGCTGTGTACCAGTCTAATGGACAATTGGTCAGGAATTACAGGAGTAGCATCTTGAACAAGGAGGTACACTCCTTTTCAGTCTCCTTCAGAAATACATACTTCCTTGAGTGAATTACACACTTCCCAACCCCTACTGGCAGGCAGATCTCAACCAGAAAGAAAGTATATCATATTCACATCTGTAACACCACACAACTGGCAGCCTAAAAGCACAAGCAATCTGGCACTAGAAGACCAAAGATATTAGAAATTTTAGTAATAGTCAAAGCTACAGAAACTTACACACCATCTTACACGTCAAGAAAAGGTATCATAAAATGAGAACACTTACCTGTAATTTCCAGCAATCTGTCTGCTAGCGTGCTTTTGCCATGATCTACGTGAGCTATAATACTGAAGTTTCTAATGCTTTCAACAGGATACATCAACATATCTAATTTTTCCTGAAAATCAGAAATTCATTTTCGTAAGCCATGGTTACAGTCTCTATGTACAATATGACTTGGCCTTTAAAAAAAGAATTAACTCTCTTCTCTAGAAGAGGCATAGGTTGAACAGAGATACAAAAACTTAAATTGTCATCAGTGTTGAAAATGCTAGCATTTCATTTTAGTCATACATACATATATATTTATTATTACTCTGAATAATCAGTATGTATGCTGGAAAGCGTCGTGAAAGGTACTACATTCCTATGCATATAGGGAGTTGGAAAACTTAAAATGGTTTCAAGTTTGTTAAAATACTAAACTTAGGGATTAAGAAAAACTGGATTCAAGGGACCACTATGGACATCATTCTTCACAAGCATGATAAGAATAGAGTGACGTTACCTAGCAGCTCAGGTAGCAGTGAACTCGTCATAAGGAGCAAGCAGACTTTGTGGAAAAGGAACAGATAACAGTTATCTTGGCTAAATTAAAAAAAAAAAAAAAATGCAGAAAACCAGCCTGACTTCCTTGGTTTGCACACATAAAGGTCCAACACTAAAAAACTTTTCTTTGTGTTATTCCTGCTCATTCCAATTAATACCACACTTTAAAGAAAAGCGACTCCTTTGCTTTTCAAAGCTTCCAGCATCAAGACCCAGGAGGCCCCTCATAGCAGTCAGTTAACACTTTACTGAAAAACTCTGGTCGCCCATTTTAGAGATACACAAAGCTCCTCTCTCTCACACAGGCTACGCATGGCAGCTCCGGGCCAGGCAGAGAAGAAAGCAAGCCCGGAGCTCTTTGCTAGCCTCAAAACGCAGCATTATCTGGCGTGTCCCTTGCAAGCAGCAGGCCTCGGCTCCCAACGGCAAGTCCTCCTACTGCCCAGGGGACGCACACATCCCCGCAGCGGGAAACGGCTCCTCCAGGACGACATCGCCTGTCGGGAAAGGCCACCTTCTACACGCAGGACCGCCGCCTTGCCTTTGGGGACCCGCTGCAGGCCGGCTTCGGGCAGCCCAAACGACTCCCCGCACCCCCTACCCCTCCCGGGCAGCCGCCCCGCGGACTCACCTTGCCGCGGGAGCTGTACAGCCGCTCGCACGCCACGGGCCCCGCCGGCAGCCAGGGCGGAAGGCAGAGCGGGGCGGCAGCGGGGCAGGGGCTGCGCAGCCGGGCCCACCATGCCGCCGTCCTGCCGGCGAGGGCCATGGCGCTCGGGGCTGGGCTCACGGGCTCACAGCGCCGAGGGGCGCCCGGCAGCCCCCGCCACCATCGCGGCCCGCCGACGCGACGCGGCGCTCCGCTCCGCTCCCCTCAGCCCGGCCCCAACGGCTCCCCCGGCCCGTGCCCGTGCCCGTGCCCTTCCGGCGTCGCCTAGCAACGCGCCCCACGCGCGGGAGGAGAGCGAGCTCCACGGCACGAGGCGAACACTAAACCGTCGCCACGCTGAACGCGGCGCCTCACGCGCCGGAAGCGCCTCCCGGCGGCGGCAGCGGAAGTGGTCAGAGCTCCGCCTGCTCTCTCCCGTGAGGGCGGTCCGGATGCCGCCCTGCGCCGCTCTCCCGGGTCCCCTCTCTCCCGCCGCTGGTCGCGGTGTGCCTCGGGAGCCGATTTCCAGCCTCGCCGCAGGAGGCTGTGGGCGGCTGCTGTCCGCACCTTCGGTGTCGGCTCCCCGCCGGGGAGGCGGGCCCGGCTGAGGACCCGGCCGGCAGGGGTTCTCGTCGGGGTCCGAGCTGTGCCCGCAGGGCCTCCTCCGTCGGCCTCGTAGTGCGGCTTCAGCAGGGCAGAAGTCTCAGAGGAGAGCCTCCGCAGGGCTTCCCCCTTGGCTGTTTGTCCAAAAACCAAAACCAACGCAGCAGTTTGGTCCCGTTGCTGTTACGTGATGGCCTAGCAACAACGGTGTCTGGGATATCTTGCCTGTGTATTTTTTTCTAGGCACCATTAATTATTTATAGAGAGCACAAACTATTTTTACAAGTTTTACAAGGTTTTGGAACTTTTTTTTTTTTGGTAAGAAACTGCTCACAAGAGCAGCTTCGTTTGTGATTGCAAAATCTCTGTGCTGCTGCAAGGCATAGAATGCTGTTGTCTTGAGATACTTGTTTACTGGCATTACAGAGGGATCTGTTGCCTTACGTGTCTGCTGCTTTGCCAGCACATGGCTGTTCTGGCCTTCGCTGTTGTGCTTTGAAAATTCTAGAAGCAGAGCAATGTCATGTTCTCAGCTATGTTTTCCATGTGTTACTCTTTATCAAAGTCTTCGTGGGCTGGCATTGTCTGTTCAGGTATTTTTCTAGCTTGTATTTTTCCTAGTTTAGCTTTATTACTGCCTACATGTTCCTCTGTTTTTTCCTTACTTCACAATTTTGCATTAAGGTTTCACAGACCTGGGAGAACACGCAGGTGTAGGGCCACTGCTCAGTTTATATGTATTGGCTTTATATTTCTCAGTTGCTCAATCTAATCAGGATTTCAGCTGTAGCTACATAAAATATTTCAGAAATGCCAGCAGACCACTTAGCTAAGAAAACATATTTTTATCAGATTCGCAATCTAGAGGTGTGCTAAATAAAGCAAGAAGGAGTATATTTTGAGGGTGAAACCATTTAACGGAGATTTAATTTCAGGATATCAATATAGAATTCATACTCCTTTTTAAGTTACAATGATTTGGTTTCAAAAGGCTGCATAAAAGTATCTGATATGTAGTGCAGAGGGTGCAAGAGTTCTGCATATACCGGCATGGGAGTGTGCAGTAGTGAATTTGCTAGCATAGTTCACTGTGCTGTGCTGATCACATTGAATTTGGGTAGTAATGGGCAAAGAGAGTCCTTCAGCAAATTCATGAAAATATATAGGGAAAGAGAAGTATGTTCTTGAGTGGAGAATGAGTGTGACAGGAGCCATGAATCCCAAGTCATGATCCAGAGCATATATAATAATATAGCGGCCATATTTGGAGGAAAACATCGTTCCTGCTACACACAGATTAAGTTTGATGCATTATAGGTATTGGCTTACCCATGTGCAATAACAGAGAATGTAAATAAATACATAACAATCCTATAATTCCTAAATGGATATTGTCTTCACTGTCCCAAGAGACAAAAATACCAACCAACAAATCCAAGAGGGTGCTCTATTAGCAGGAATTAAACTAATATGCTTCACAGACTATCTTCAAATATCGCCACCACTGAGCAAGGTATATAGATTCCACATCTGAGCAATTCCAAAAAAGCAACTGCAGAGGTAGCTAAATCACACATTCGCACTAGCAACACATGTTGTTCGTTATGTGTAACGACATGCACAAAACCGCATAGTCACAAAAATACCTGCGAAAGCAGAAGTTACTACAAAACAAATAGCGTGACTAAAGGTTGCACTTGCACTCCATATCTACTCCTTAGAGCGCCAAGGCTTGTATTTGCACCACTTGCACACCAAGCCGGCCGAATACAGCCAGGACTCGAGGAGGTGTGCCGGGGTAGTTACTGAATGAGCTTGTGAGCTGCCTCTTCGTGCTGGCACTTGTCCTGTTGGCACGGAGTGAACACCTGTGGAGTGAGTGCTGGTCCGTGCGGGGAGACATCAGTCCTTAATGTTAAACTATTGGCAGGTCCACGTGTTTCAGAGTTCTGAAATAAATGAAGAAAAGCAGGAATGGAACTGCGTTTCAAGTATGACTCCTAGTCATGTGAATACAATACATTAACTATAAGTTCAGACTGGTAAAAGTAAGTCAGGATAGATAGAGCACAGTAAAAATGACAGTCTCATCTGTCTTTACCTTCACTTTTCAGCTTGGATAAATACATGAAGCAAATATTAAGATTTTTGATCAATTTGCTTTGAGCTGCGTATGCAATGGAAAACACATACTAGAACAATTATGGAAAGTTGTCCAGTATAGCAGAATAATAAATGTTACAGTATTTACGGGACAGCAGATCAGTAGCATAAACATGGATTTTTCAAGTGATCCATTTATGCGTCAAAATGTGATGGATGTATTACACAATTATAATTTCCTGTGTTTCAAAAGCCATTAGTTATAATGGGGATAAATTAAATGTACATATCATTAGCTATATTGGGTAACATTGAAGCCAACCACATAAAATGGTAAATTCAAATATTTACAGATTCATGACTGAAAATATGAAAACAAAATATAAGCATGAATTTCCTGATTCCCAAGTATCTTATTATAGCTACACATGAATGCAGCATTGAATGTCCTATCAATAATTATTTCAGTTGAAGACAATGTAATTCTGTCATAATTGCAAATCAGTCAGTGTTATGTGTTACTTCTTGGCAGTTGTGTTCAATAGAAACAAGCATGTTCCCTAACCGACATGGTGTCATAGCCTGAGTTTTAACAGGAGTTGTATGTTTTCCCACAAAATGGCAAAATTGCGGAAGTAAGCATTTACACAGTCAGTGATCTGAGTCATCTCCTAAACTTCCTTTAAGTGTGACAGTTGCACAGAATGGAATAGCATACCATAATGCAGTGAATAATAGAAAAGGTAGAGAAGCATTTCCCCGATAGTAAGATATGAGCTGATAAAGTGCAGCTGATTTCTTAGCGTAATTTATGTATATGCATGCACAAGGCCAAGCAGATCGGTAATCAATGGTATCTATGAAACACAGCAAGGAGTGTACCGCTTGCTATTCAATCAGCAATGCACCTCATTTAGAAGCAATCTTTGGTAGCACTGTGAGACTGTCAAAATATAGAAATAAAACCAGAACAAGATTCCATGGTTCTATTAAAAAAAAAAAAAGGCAGGGAGAAGTGGTATTTCGTTACCTCATTTGCGAGGATTTCTGTAACAGAAGCATGGGTAAATGAAATCACAGATCTGTATTCTGTGCAAGTAGTTACTGTGCAAATGGACTAGCCGTGACAAAAACCTTTCCCGTCACTGGGAGGCGCTGCTGCCAGCAGATGCTGAAAGCGAGTGACTTCCTTAAAGGTAACATTAGCAGAAATCTCCCCTTTCTGTAAAATGTATTCTCCTAAGCCAAATTCACAGGGTTTACATTGCACAGTAATGAACTGAATTAAAAGGATAAAATTTGCCCTGAAAAAAAAACAACAACCAACAACCCAAAACCAAGCAAACAAAACCAAGGTTAATGAATTTCAGCCTTGGAACTCCTAAACTAAACACGTTATAGAACAGGTCACTAACACTCATCTTCTCAATGCATGTCTAGGTGGCAGAGTGAGGTGCCTGAACAGACACCTGAATTAACTAACCTGGTCTGCCAGTTTCTAGCCAGAAGATGAGTCACACAGTTTGCCTCAGGTTATCTATTTGAGTTTGACAGGCCCTTATTGTTCTTGGGAGGACAAAAGCTGGCAAATCCTTTTCCTTTTTTCCTTTTTTCCCCCTTTTTTCCCTTTTTTCTTTTTTCCCCTTTTTTCCCTTTTCACTTTTTTCCTTTTTCCCTTTTTTTCCATTTTTCTTTTTTTCCTTTTGCCATCAAAAAATGCCAAGTGCAATGCCCACATTGTACTTGCCATCGTATCTGCTATAGACCTTTCTTAACCAAAGTTATGATGAAGGGAGAACAGTGCAAAGGGACAGCAGTGACTGGCATTAGTATTTTGCTTCAGGCTGACCGAGAATTTCTGGTTTGGAGCCTTTCCTTGACATTGACTCGCCACATTACCGCAATATGTCAAGTTCTCCAGTTACGCTTGAAAATGCAGCTTAAACTTTTATTTCTTGGCACTTTGTGGTGATGATGGGCAAACACTTCTGTCATAGCCAAGCTGACAAAATAGAAGACGTGTATTTCTTGCCTTAAAAGTAAAGCAGAAAAGGTAGTTAGAAACTTGCTGTCTAATCTTCAAAAGTCACAGCAGAAACTGAGTGAAACAGCAGTGATTTATTCTGTGAAAAAAAACCCCACCCTGGATTATTATAGTCTGTCTGATAAGAAGAAAAAACAGAATGTTTCCTTTTTTTCTGTAAGTGATGCAAAATTACTTGCTTCTAGGCCATAGCCTACAGAGGAAAAAGAGTATACACTGAAATACGTAACTTAACAGAATAATTGCTTTTTTACTTTGCATTGGAAACCTTTGTCATTTAAGATATTCATCTTCTATATTCTACTTGCTAGAAAGACAGTATTTTAGAATGATATTCTGTTTACTTCCCTGGGTTCATAATTCCAATGTATTTTAATGAGCAGTGATCAAGAATATTTCTTCCCCTTCCTCTCCCCCATATTAAGTTCTCAGTATATAGACTGTGATTAGCAGCTTTGCCTGAGTTTACCAGTCTAATGGAGAATTGTTTATTTTAAGATCTTCTTGAGAAGGCTTAATGAATATTAGATGGATTCCTGTTAGCTTTGTTTGTGTTTACAAAATAGTTCAAACATGTTTAATAGGTTGCATCATTTTAACAAACTGCATCTTGACAAAAATGCTTGAATAGTAAAGATTACTGTTGAGGAGAGTTTTATTTCTAATGAAATATCTTCTGCATAGAAACATGGCTTTTTAAAATGTGTTTTCACCCTTGTATTATCCAGTTAGTTTTAAAGGAATGTTCTAAATCTTAGAGGATACTTTGTAAGTGATACATTAGAGCATGCTGACTAGATAAAGCATATATTTAATAAAGTAAATTGTCCTACAGGAGATATGACCCTGAACTAAAGTTCAGTCTAGATATTTCAAAATACTGAAAAAGTGTCATATGTATCTGGATAAAAAGACAAAAAAGGGGAAGATGTCCTTTATGATTCACCTGTACCTATTAAAGTTTCTAAGACTTTCTGGATTTAATTCCTCTTTGCACTAGAATATGATTATTAATCAAAAGCAAGGAGTCTTGATTTAGAAGGCTGTCAGTGATGCAGAATCTTTTTCCACATGGGACAATTACTGTAACAGCTGCCTAGTATTAAATCTTTAAAAACGTGGATTTATTTCTATTCTGAATTACCCTATTATCAGCTGCCTGTTGCCAAGACTGAAAAGATTATCAAGAAAGTTTCTCTCCCATATAAGTTCTTACCTGATCAGTAGCCCTCCCTTAATCTCTTCTTTGTAAGCCAGGCTAAGTTCCCCGAGTTTTTCACGGCAGAAATTACATTTTTTTTCTTGTTTTTCTTTCTTTATTTCCCAATTGATTGATTTTCCTATTATATTTTCATCATTCTCTACAAATGATTTTTTAAGGAGCAAAGGCTAGTAGCATAGCCTTCACTTTCTCATTATTGACGTATTTATGTGTTCAAGGATAGTTGTTTTTCCACAAAGCTTCTGAAGCTGATGCTGCCACCATGTAAGCAGAGACCACTTTCTTTGCTCCTAAATGTGTAACTTTAGTTTTGGCTATGTCATAAATACCTGGTTTTATTATGCCCACCTTACAATACAATTCAGATTGCTTTGCATTATCTAAAAAATCCTCAATCCTTGCCTTATTTTTAAGTCTATTAGAAATGACTTTGTCTCCCAGAGGTAGTAGAATTGTTAAAATGTATACAGCCAAGGAAAAACTCTACCAGACTTCTGCTAGAAACACAAGTACTTGATGATCATACGTTTATGATGAAAACCCTCCCTCTCACCATACGTTTGAGACCTAACAAGTAGACCCTAACAAGTAGACCAATCCATTTGATGTGCAGTGTAAAATTTGTTTTGTTGCAATTTCTTAATCAAATATTGCATGTTATCAAAGTCACATACTGTATAGAAATCTACATTTTTTATATTGAGGGTGTTATCTACCACCTCTGTCAACCTAACTTGTAACCTCATTTTAAATAAGAAATCAAGTTACTTTGATGGGACGTATTTTTCACAAATCCAGGTTGATTGGCATTAATTATGTTATCTTCCTTTAATTCTTAATTATAGTCCTGGAGCATCCATTCCATTATTTTGCATATGATTGACATCCAGCTGACAGGTCTATAATTGCCCTCCTTCAAAGCTGAAACACATTTGCTCTCTATCACTCTTTTGGAACTGACAGTGTTTCAAGAGTTACTGAAAAGCAATGTTAATGGTGCACAGAGCTTGTCAGGCAGCACTTTCAAAAGTTTTGTATGCAAATTATCTGGAGACAGTGATTTTAAGTCTGCAACATTTTCTGGTATTGCTATTAGAATGTAAAGAATTCAACCCTCATTAACATGTGACAGATATATATTTCTGGTTTGTACTTCAACAGAAATTAACTCTTCTGTATAATAAATATTATTTTTCATGGAACAATATGATTAGAGTTTTTTTCTCCAGAGGAATGGAGTTCATTCCCCAAAAACATTAGAGTCGGCACTTACCGTCTTTAACTCTGCTAAACAACTCTTTTAACAAGTATCTGTACTTCTTATCTCCTTATTAACAGTAATTATTATCAACTTGCATTTTTTTTCATTTCAGGATTATTTTTTTCTTGTATCTTCTCTTCCCTTCTAAGACTAATGGCTTGTTTAACCAGTGTGGCCTCTGTCTTCGTTGACTGCCCTGTGGGTCTGGGCACCTAGCAGGATGCTTGTCGGTGTTCTGGATTGCAGTCAGAGCTCTGTATCCAAGGCCCATATATTTTTTTCTGTTATTGTTAACAGGTATTGAAGTCATAGTTTCCTACAAGTTCCTTTGTTTTAAAATGTTTAGAGTAATCTTCTCCTTTCAAAACCAAATCAAGTCTATGAAATTGCCATATCAAAGCAGCCCAGCCCTAGCAATTCTCCAAGGAATCCTGGATTTAGGATGCCACCCTGCACTTCTTCATTTCCCCATCCTCTCAAAAAAGGTATGAAAAGACTGTTGATTTCCCAAAAAGCCATTTTCTTTCTCCTCCAGGGAAAAGTAAGTGGCACTGACAGAATTCGAGAGCCCAGATTCACCATGCGTGCCACTAGTAATCTGGTCATGCTGAAGAAGATATAGACTGATTAATTTTGTGGTTCTGGCTTCTGTTAGTGTGAAGAGATGAAGGACAGCAAAGTACTTTTCAAGAACCTCTTAAAGTGCCTTACAAAAATAGCATCTTGTCTCTACACTTTGTTTTGTTTTTAAAAAGCCTTTAATAGTTGTAAGGTCCTGAGTTACATTGCCTGTAGATACGATAAAAGAAAACTAGTTAAAAAGCCTAGCAGGCTGATGAGTAATTGTAGAATTGTTATGTTTTGGGAGGCCTTGACTAGGTAAATGACAAATCAATAAATGGAATATTATTTACCTTGTATTTTCTTCTATTTATATGATATGGACCAAAATATTGTAGCTTGTTTAGTACAGAAACCATTTTGCTCTTTCCCTTTGTTAAAGCTGTTCTGTTTCAGCTGACGTTGTGCTCTTTCTATAATTCAGTGATTATTTATCTGAGTTAATATTTAATAGGAATACTGCAAGAGACATTCTGTAATTAGGTATGAGTAAACAGAGTTAGGAAAGGCAACAGATTGGCTTGTTACTATAGAAGATTGATTTTCTGTGCTTGGCTAGCTCGCTTGTAGAGCTTAAAAGTGAGCCTTGGTCTATCACAACTGTTTCTTTTAACCATTTAATAAAAATGTTGCTTAAACTTTTGAAAATAATAAGCTCTTTTAAGGATGGTGCCTCATAAACATAAAAAAATGCTATCTTTTTCATACTGCACATACATTCCTTATCTTCCACCAAGATGGAGAAATTATATGGCTTTTTTACACTACTTACAATTTGACCTGATTTTTACCATATTAATGGCTCCAATTCTGCTTTTTCATAGGGGCATCCAACCGATGTAAGTCAGTGTGAACTGACTTTCAGGACAAAATTAAGTTCTTTGTATGAAACCACCAGGTATAACATGTTATTTTACATCTATATCATCACAATAATTGCCTGGAAAACAAGTGATTCAATGATTAATAGAAAGCAGCAAAAAAAAAATAGAGAATTATTAAAAAAACAACCAAACAAACAAAACAATGCTGTATGTATGAAAAGATGAAATAAATAAGTAATTTTATTGAAAAATATTACCTCAGTCAGACAAAGAGTGGGTAAGTCACTGAAGCAGCAATACCTTTCAGCTACCAGCAGTACGTGAGAATGAGTACCGACTAGTTATAGAAGTCCTGAATAGTACTGAACCTGCAGCATCAAAGTGATAATTAATTCCACATTCTTGTCTTATTTCATACTAAAACTGTTTCTTTTTCCCCAAGTTTGTCTTTGATATAACACTGTAAGTGCCTCTGTACATGTAGTGATTTTAATTACCACTGCTTTAGTGAGAATAAACATTGCTGCTACACTGTATTATGCTGTACAGTATGTCTGCAATATGCAAGGCCTGGAGATGCATTTTCAGGATGCCAGTGGTCTACTCAGTGATGCGTTGATCAATCCGTTTTACCTATTCCTAAAGTGACTTTTCCATGGCACTAAAAGAATAAGTGTATGAAGGGAGAGAGTCTACAGAGAAGATAGTCTATTTGCATTACTGTTTTGTCTTTGAGATGTCATGGAAGACAGCCAGGTCTCATTAGAGAGGGACAGACCTAACAAGGAGAAGAGGAAAGCCTGATAATCACTCACTATGATACCCAGAAAAACATTAGTGCTAACTATTTAATTTATAATGTCTGAAAAAAAAAAAAATAAAAACAGATGGGATGGATTAATGGAGAAAATTATGTCAAATCAGACAGCTATCTTTTCACAGGCTGCTTGGCCTGATGAATACAGGGGGAAAAATCAAAGGATGCAGCTCACTTTCAATTTTAGCAGGGTTTTTGACAATCCCAGCTTATAAGAAGCTACAGCTACATTGTCAAAATCAGCGATTCCCAGGCTCAGGTATGAAGGCAGGAGGGGAACTTACTCCCCCAGTTTCCATGAGCCTGTGTATTTCTAGTTAATATCGACAGCTATCCTGTGAAGTGCTCCTGTCCATCTCCACCTTCAAAAGAAAATTTCTGAGCTACTCCAGCCTGTCGAGCGTTTGGTATCTTTTCAGTTTTTCTAAGGCATCGGCCTTTTGGCCCGATTTGCATTTGAAGTCTGAGCAAATCCTGTGTTACTAAACTCCCCATAGAGATAGGTATTTCCTTTGGTGTCACTGTAAATAAGTCAGTCACTGTCTGCTGCAGCTGCTAGTTCATTAGGCTTCCTTCCAAAACACATGTCTGCTATCTGTTCCCGTTTCAGGGATTCCTTGATTCTGTGCTGTAGGAACAAAATCTCTGTGTGCCACATGAAGTATGACGTGTTATGGCATATTGTCACATCTCTGTTTCTCCCCACCCGAAGGTCTTTCATCTTCTGTGGTTGGATCCATTCCATTCTGCTGCCCAGCTGCTACCTGAGGTTAACCCTTCCGTCGTAGGAAGGAACAACAGTAATAGTAAGAAGTTTAGAAAATAACTTTGCCAAAATGTTAAAAGAATGAGTTTAGATTCTTCTAGAAAAGGGAAGGCTAGCCAGCCTGTGATTGCATGGCCTGTGCACTTAGCAATGTGGTTGCCTGTGCACAGAACTCATATCTGATGGGTTTGTGTAGTGCAAATCTAAGTTTCATGATTGCCTTCCCGCCATCTCAGCCACCCTCACAACCATATGACTGATACCTCTCAACACTTTTGTGAACCCGGAGCTGCTAGGTTTTTCTCTCAAAAAAGCATCAGTCACATCTTGCAGCCCAAGGCATACTTTGTAATGCAGTATGCAGCGGTAGCAGGAAGCTGGAGATTGATGGGAACACTAGTGTTTCTTAGAAAATCAAAGAGGGTATATACAGCTTAATATGGCTAATTTCATTATCCACAAAAAATGGCCTCACTTTAATTTCCACATACATCTAATAGAACAAAACCTTACATAACTCGATAGACTTAACTCACCCCTATCTTTCCATTGATTAAATGTATACTTTAGGATAACTTACAACTGTAGCTGAAAGCAGTAAGAACATAAGAAACACTTCACTGGGTGAGATGAATGATTTGCCCAGACTGGTATTTTTCCTTCAGCAGCGGTAGCAGGAGATGCTATTTACTGGGAGCATGCAGCCTTGGCCAAGGCCTCCAGTGCATTCCCCTTGTCCTCAATCATGCCCCTCTTTGCCTTCCCTCCAGCGTGAAGAATCCCATCCTCCATCCCTTTTATTGTTTTTCTCGTCTTTCCTTATATCCTCTTTAACTCTATTGGCTCACCATCTCTTCTTAAGGTCTTATTTTCTGGAAGCAGAAAAGACAATTTAGTACTTTATCGTTTAAACATGAGGTCCCAATATACGGGACAGTCCCGAGGATGATAACAGTATTCATCAGGGCATATGAACCATATCTGGAGGAACACAATCCACACTGCTTGCTATTTCTATTCAGTTCCCTCCAGACATGGATCAGGCCAAGGTCGTTAATCCCAATTTTAATTGCTTTTCTCTCTCATTAAGTCTGTGTTAGAAAGCTAGTTCCATCCAGCTGTGGAGAAGGGACAATTAAAATCTTTTTGATGGTTATTGCCTAAAAAGAGTTGCAAGTAAAGAAAATGTTTCTGAGCAGAAGAGAAGGGATTGTTCATATTGGACATTAGTATTAAAGGTATTCCAAAAGGACAGCTTTGAGGATTTGATCTTTAAAACATGGTATCTTGTGAATGACAGTTATATCCCTGCTTTTTATTTTCAATGACAATAGAAAGATACATGCCTTCTGTACCTTTGTGCTTAATTTTTTGGTCTACAGAAGTTTCCTGTGAGCTAGCAATATCTATGTTGTGTGACTTGTCCAGCCAGATAAATGGATGTCTCTGTTTGAAAATTACATGATATATTTCTGGGTACTTCTTCAATGTGCAGCAATAAATAAGAACTACTTACTAGTACAATTCATGACAGGCTTTTCTTTTTTATCTTTCAGGAAGGAGTTTTAAAAGGAGTGAACTGATATACAGCAAGCACTGTGGTAAACCTTGCCAGAAAACATTTACGGTTTTCCCTTTCTTAGTTATCCTAGCAATACTGTTTTATTTTTTTTTCTCCTTATTTAGCTCCATGTTAAAATAAACTTAATAGTGAACAGTGATCATTTTAATAAGCACTTCCAAAAGCAATTCACCCATTAGAATTTTGCCTCCTGTATTTGTACACCTATAGTTGTAGTATTTACTTCTTATTTATTTATTCTGCTGTGAATCTTTTCTTGTTGAGAGGAAAAAAATACCTTGGCTCCTTGTTTGTTGAAATTCTGCTGTTGGCTTTTAGGCAATAAATTTTATCCTGTTTCTGTATCCATCTCTTAAAATGGCTACTGTGATATAGAGTAACAATACATAAAACCTGGGCTAAGGAAATGTCAACTATGAAGTCTGAAAAGTCTGAAAGCATTGGAAGTGAGATTCTCTTTACAGATATGATTTGAATTAATACTGCTCATTCATTTTCATACTTGATCAAATACTTTTCTTTCATAAACCATGTCTTTTTTTTCCTAAAATGATTCTCAGAAAACAGAGAGCATTTTTGTCGCTGAATTTCCTTCACCTTGAAAATAAAAGGCATGGAGAGTCTAAGCTCAAATACTTGAGATTTTACAAATTTATAAGCAACAGCGTCTTTATATAAGGTCTTTAATTACAGCGTGGGCTGCGGCACTAATCTGTTGCTTGGATTACAACTGAGTGTACGCTCTGTGTCACGACAAGCCTGCACCCTGGATGACCTTGGCTGGGATGAATCCTGAATTCACAGATCCCTGTCGCTCCATTTTGGCATCCAACATTCTGTCAGTGTGTGGAATTTGCTTCTAAACAAATGTGGCTCATACATGGTTTTCCTATTCAAATTGGGCTGATCCCGGGAAGGGCTTATCTGCAATGGCAGATTTGCTGCTCCAGGATAGACCCCATGCTGTTATCCCCTTTCTTCCTAGCAATAATTTGCAGGATCCATGTAGCATCTCTCTGACTTTTGGCAAGGTCAGGATATATTCAGCTGAATAGAAATTCATTAGGAGGTCCAGATTAATTATTAGTAAAGGCTTTCTCTGGTGATTTAGGTTTATTTCCAAGATTTGGATTTATTTCCTCTTCCCTTTCCTCCCCTCCTCCAGAAGCAAAATAATGACAACCAGCAAAGGCTTTTACCGTATGCTTTTCTCTTAGTTGAACATTTTTGTCCTATGCAACCCCTATATATGTAAAATAATATGAGCAAAGCAGCATATCTGTCCAGAGGTCTACTGCATGTTTTACAAATCACCAACACCTTTTTTCTCCTCTCTAACTGGCTCTAAGCCTGCCTACGCTCCTCTGTATGTAATTTCTCTGGGCACAGAAAGGAAGCTGAAATTTTGCCTGAGAAGCCCTTTAAGGATGCCAAATTCATCTATGTGTTTTTCCAAAAAGTAAAACTTACTTTCTGGAGTTAACATTCCCTTTAGACAACTTGTGATCCATAGATTATTGACACAAAATGCTGTAGCTGCTCTTTTGAAACCTTTATAGCTTACAGACCCTGTGTGTGCTTATTCTAAAGAAATAATTACAATTTGTCCTTAGGAGCTTTGTGAACTCCAGACAGAAGAAACTTTTTTGCTGAAATGTTACCACCTCTCCTGTTCCCAGTCCAATTTCAGAAGAATCATTATGATTATGCAGGGTGCAGTGTTGCAGTTTTGTTACTCTAAGAGTCCTGTGAAAAGTAGGTATTATGCAACATACTTCTTCTCAAATGTTGACTATTGTGTTTGAATAATGTTACATTTTATTTTAAAGCTTGTCCATAGTCTTATATCAGGCTTGCCACAGAACCAACATTTTTATGAATAGTAGAAAAAATTCTGTCCTAGGCCTCAGAAATTTAAGATTTCATTCCCAGCTGTACTGCTGGCTTAGTGAGTTTAATAAGGTTGCCTAAACTCCCTTTTCAGTTGTATAACAGCAATGATACCTACTTCCTGTGTAAAACACTTCACAATCTTTTGAGCAAAAGCCCTACAAAACAGTAAAAAAATTATTGTATTTTCTATACGTTAACTATTGTTTCAGTATTCCTGGAAATTATCTTCTCTTAATTTAATGCAAGGATAAGCCAATATAATTAGATACCTACACTTCAAACAAGTGTACCTCAATGAACAAGTTTTCTTTTTTTCATCCTTGATCATGATTTATTTCAAATTGAGCTCTTTTGGAGTGTAAATACATATTGTACTTTATATGCCTCTATATTTTGATCTCTCCACAAGAAGATGAAGATTTGAAAGAAACTGCACTAGACTGACAAAACAGAAAGGATACAGCAAAAAATAAAAAAATGAAATTAAAATTAAGATGTTACTGTCTTTTCTATTACATAAAAATCTTTATTTTCTATACATAAAAGACTGGTGCACCATGCATTATCTACCTGGTTTGGTATTCTCACAACAACTTTTGAGTCTGTTGGCTAATTTTGAATGTGTTGAACAGAGAGGCAGAGCTCTTAATGTTAATTAAGTTTCTACAAATTTCATGAGAATAGGCAACTACCATGAGGTAAGAAATCTTATTAGTACCTCCACTGAGAAAAAAATTAAAACACAACTCATGGTTATTAGACACCAAAGAATCAACCTGAGAACAAGCTATTATGTGTGATTCAGCCATTAAAAAAAGCTTAATCTGAAGTTGCCATCTTGGTGGGTATTAGATATTAAAGTATTCAACCACAAGACATTAATCTATCATCAAGTAGGCTCTGTTAGTTCTGATACCATAGGTTTCTCTCAAAATTATCTTTCCTCTCGTAAGAAACATCCACAATATAAGCAGACTTGTAATGGTTTTTTTGGCATATTCATATCCAGGTGGTGTCTCCAAGGAACAGAAACTGAACTCTTCAAGATATTTTGTACATAAGGCAAAGAAGCACAGAAGTTTTGGGGGTTTTTTGCAGCAATCCTAGTACAGAAGTGTTATACAGGAAAGAGATTGTTTGAGTTAAGAAACTGGAAAAATCAAGAAAAGTTCCTTTCACTTCTTTGGAAGTCATTAATCTGAGCAGGTCAGTTAACCCAATTTTAGATTATTTTTTTTTCTGCTGGAAGCAGCAGAAAAAAAGCTGGATGGGGAAGATACGTATTATGAGTCAGAAGCTGAGAGGTAGCTAACTCAGAACAGAGACGTGAGAACAAGGAGTCCAATTTGAAGTAAAAAGCTGTGTAGAAGGAGAGGTATAGTTGAAACCATACAAAGCAGTAGTTTTGGTAACTGTTGGAAGTCAACAAATCCATCCCACATAGAATTAAGGCTGTTATGGTCTCATGCAGTGGGTTTCTGCCCTTTTCTTAGATTTGAATCTATATTCTTTTGGGTTGCTTTCCTCCTTCACAAACATAAAGAATATGAATGGTCGTATAAGTCAAAACAGAAAGTCTTCCCTTCAGCGATGACAGTGATTGAATGCATGGGGAAGAATATGAGTGCTTCCCCCCAATATTTTCCTAGTCTTCTACTAATTCTAGTTTATGGACTTCTTGAGCTGCATACTGTTCCTATGCATGTAGTAATTCTTGGTGGATTTTTCTTTCATGGACTTGTTCCAGATCCATATAAATATTCAACATGCGTAACTTTGTTTGACGAGGAGTTGCACAGGTCTGTCACCCATGAACCTTCTTTATTTTGAACCTAATAAATAGCAACACTTTGTGGCTTTTGTTCTTCTTTCAGAAGAAAGAGTCAACAGTTTAATCCTACCCACCAGTTCATGTCACTCAGTTTTGCAAACCACTACTAACTGTTGCTTTTCCAGCCCAAGGACTCCTCACTGACCTGGTGGTTTTTCACATGGAGCCTGTTCTATACACACCTGGCTGCCCTTCAGCACATCACCATTCTGCTAAACACTTTCTGAGGTAGGGGAGCTAGAACTGCTCACAGTATTCAAGTTGTGAGTGAATCACAGATTTACACAGTGGTATAATGCTGTTCTCTGTTTTACTGCCTTTTCCTTTCCTAATAATTTCTAGCAGCAGAATCATGTTTTTGACTGCTAGTGGGTACCGATATGTAAAACCATTCGTGCAGGAACCCATAACTTCTCACTTGTTTGTTCAAGTCTAACAAATTTGTTCAGCATAAAGAAAGGAAAACACTAACAACTTTGGATTTCACTTTTTTTTTTTGCCTCTTACCCACCCTCTGAAGACCTGTCATAGGAAAGAATTAGGGTATTACAGTAGATGTGTCTGAGGCCTATATGCATAAAAATAATTTAGTAGACACTTTATATAATGTAAATAAGTAATTTGGTAAAAAAATATTTTGTAGAAGTAGTAAATGGTATGTTTCTTTGCAATTAAATTTTCCTCTCCTCTTTATTAATATATTTTAATAATGTTCCACTTAGAAAATTATTAATGGGGCCTGTAAATGTAAGTAATTAAGCTTAAGGCTTACTGAATTAATCCTTAATGTGATTAATTTTTACATTTGAAAAAACTATAGAATAATTGACTAATTATTATAATGGATTTGCTGTACTCATCAGTTTACTTTGAGTAATAAATATAGGGTTACATAGCTGATTCTGTACCCAGAATTCTATAGTCTTTTCTATCTTATGTCATTTAATCTTGTGCTATCTATCTTTTTTTTAATGTTTATCAGAAATTTTTAAAATATTATAATTATTACCCCATTTTGTCAAAAAAAGCTGAAAAGAAAAATGTAAGCTTATGAAAAGTGATATTTCACTTCTCCCCACATTGCCTATTTTCCTTTTCAGGAAAGATGGAAAAAGTAGGTAAACAAAACGTTAGCAATTTAGTTTAGAAAAATTTTTTAATTTCTTGTAGAAATTCTCACATCTTTCATCAACTCTGTTCATCTTTTTTATACTCATCAGGTTCAATTCTTATTTTCATTTTTGATGGCTAGACCTCATCCAAACTACTTTTCCCCTAGATTATTAACATCGTGTGTACCTGTCAGTCAAAGAAAGTGAGGTTATATTCACATTCTGTTCTAAAGCCTTGAGGTGCAACAATTTATTTTTTCCTTATGTTAACACATGTGTGACAGCCTTCTCTAATGTGGTGTGTCAGTGATGGACTGAACATTCAGGTATCTGAAGAAATGCTCAGCTCCGGCAACCCAGTTGCTCAGTGACCTGTACGGGTAAATATCGACTGCGTGCTCCTTACACACCGAACTTCAACATTAGATGTTTGCTATAGCTATTGTGATCATGGACACATCCATTTTTCCTAGCCCCTCTCTGATTCTTTTCAGCCTTATAGGTTTTTTTCATCTCAGAATGGTTTATTTAGTCTTCAAACCTGCCCCTGAGTAAAGTAATTTCTTATTTGTAGACTTTAAGACTAGAAGGGACCTGTGCTATTGTGGTGGGTTGACCCTGGCTGGGTGCCAGGTGCCCACCAAGCCACTCTGTCACTCCCCTCCTCAGCAGGACAGGGGCGGGAGGGGAGAAAATAAGATGGGAAAAACTCATGGGTCAAGATAAAGGCAGTTAAATAATGCAAAAGCAAAGGCCGCATGTGGAAGCAAAGGAAAACAAAAGATTTATTCTCTACTTCCCATCAGCAGGTGATGTCCAGCCACTTGCCGGGAAGCAGGGCTTCAGTACGCGTAGCGGTTACTCCAGAAGACAAATGTCGTAATAACGAATGTCCCCCCTCCTCCTTTCTTTTAGCTTTTATTGCTGAGCCGACATCATATGGTATGGAATATCCCCTTGGTCAGTTTAGGTCAGCTGTCCTGGCTGTGTCCCCTCCCAAGATCTTGCCCACCCCCAGCCTGCTGGTGAGGAGCGGGGGAGCAATGTTGGAGAGCCAGCCTTGATGGTGTGCCAGCACTGCTCAGCAGTAGCCAAAACACTGGTGTGTTATCAACACCTTTCTAGCCACCAATGCACACACAGCACTACGAGGGCTGCTGTGGGGGGAATTAACTCCACCTCAGCCACACCCAATACAGCTATCCAGTTTGTAGTCCTGGATAAATGAAGGTCACTGAGTGTTACTGAATTAATTCCTTACCTGAACTAAAATATAATATCTCATCAGACCATCAAATGTCCTATTACAGGAAACTTGCTAGCACTGTTGGGAAACTGCTGTTGTCACTGTGAAAATTTCCAAGTTCTTCCGCTCTGAGTTTTATTTTACCGTTCACTAATAGCTTCAAGGCTCTTTTTATTACTTGCTATCTGTTTTGTCCTAACAGATTCTGGTCAAACCACCCTGTGACTGGCTCTGGTTGGTAGATTTTGCTTCAAAGTGCCTGCTAGATAAGGTTTGTAAAGTTTCTGTCCTGTAAGGCACCATTAGAAATCCGCCCTTCTTTTACAATTACATTCGAGACACATCAGACAGCACTTATTTAATCAGTATAATGGTTGTCCCATTAAGCAGTGATGGTTCTATATTTATTGAAGCAAAATCAAGTAAAATGCCTTGTATAAATATAGGTCATCAGTGGTTACCTTCCCCAACTACAAATCTTGTTAGAAAATAAATTAGTTTGAAATGAGCTAGTTTCCAAGAGCCCATGTTGATTGGATTCATCGATTCAGTTATTTATTATTTGAGCCCATAATTTGCTAGGATTAATCTCATGGTGACAGGCCAATAATTACTCAGGGCATCTCATTTAGCCTTTTTCAAAATGGTGTATTTACTTACTTTTGATCTTCTCAAACTTTTCTGTTGTTTCACAACTCAATAATGTAGAACGTTTTTGACCAGTTCTTCTAAAACTTCTAGATGCAGAATTTTAAAATGTTGATTTGAACATTTCTAATTAAATGTTTCTGTCTTTTTTCATCTGATAGGAGAATGGCAGTACTGGTCTGATTCTGTCTGCTTCTAATACACTTGGATAGTCCTTTTTTCTATCGGTCACTTTCCTATCAATTACTTAATCTTGTATGCTTTTTATTTTTTAATCAATTGTCTGCATCATCATTTCTAAATAATATTATTTTCCATTTTTGTATTTTAGATGTCCATTTATATGCCTATATACACACAGATATCAATGTAGTATACATGTATAATTAATGTATAATATGTATAATAAGGTATATTATATTTTAATTTTATATATGGAGAGAAACATATATATGTTTCAATTTTAACATCTTTTTTTTTTTTTTAATTTTTCAGGTGACTTTCTTTTCTAACTGTGATATGTTAAACAGCTATTAAAGTATTCTTCAACCATTCTCCACTACCAGTCATTGTATTTTTTTTCTATTTAAATTCCTTCTCTGAAGTGCATTGTCTGATAATTATTCCCAGTTCTTATCTGGCAGCCAGTATGCATATATATATATATATATATATATATATTTGTATGCAGTGTCTGTGTGTGTATATATATATAAAACTTTTTCTAACAGAAAGTAGCAAAAGTAATCAAGTCTTTTTTTGTAATTAAAACAAAGAGGCATAACCCTAGCAAATTAGGATCTTTCTATCCCTAAAAAAACCCAATTTTTAATTACCCTTCTGAAGGACAGAAGTTAATCCTATATCATTCCCCCCACTGATTTGGTATAAACAAGATCAAATCATATTATCTAAACTGAGATCATTAGACATTATAGAGATTAGCAGTTCGCTAAATATCAAAGCTGAAAATTCACCTTGGTGGGTGTAAGAGCATGAACTGTTACTCTGGAAATGGCAGGAGAGAAGTTCAAGAGCATGAGGGAGGCTTAACAATAGCTGTAATAAATACCATAGTTAGATTACCCTTAATTAGCAGAAACAAATGTTATATTTTTCTACTTTTCACCATCCTTCACTTCTGGGCTCTTTTTTGGACATATATACTGAGTGAAGACTTGGTATACTTCATTTTTTCTTATTTAAAAATACACCTATATTATAATTCTTTCATAGCATTGTAGGTCATGTACTAACAGGGCATGATTATTCTCCTAATGAAATGGAAGTCATTTGGCCTTCAACTTCACAAAATTTAATATGCACCTGAGGCATATATTAATGGCCTGATAATACATCCCATTTAATGTCCCATTCCTTAAATTAACTAGCCCAAGCACTCGTTGGGAAGCTATCCTATAAATAAGTGAAAAAGGCAGCACCTGTTATGACTGGAAAAGTATCTGATACTAAACCGTGTGTAAATAGAAAAGCTGTCTTTGAAGTTTAAATGCTATTTCAGAATCTATACCGTGCTACAAGTTTTCTAATAACCAGGACTATAGAACAGAGGTTCTTAATATTGTTTTTCATAACGGGTCAGGTAACGAAAGGGCTATCACGCTGAGCATTGCATGAAAAAAATTAACCATGAACTGATGCCCACACATCCAACGAAGGCCCTCAAAGAGCAGAGCAGGGTTCCCTGCCTTTGATCGTGGCGCAGCGGGCAGGAGACTGCTTTGCCAAATGGACCAGAGCTCCTGGAGAAAGCAGCGGGGCAGGGGGGTGTGCCTGGAGAATGGAGCCCTGGCCTTGGACCAGGGGATGGACCTGGCCTCATGGTTTCCCCCCCTCCCCCCCGCTGCTGTTGCAGTCGCAGGGAGCGTCATGTTCTCCCCAAAAAGCAGGCGGCCGAAAGCTCCCTCCACCAGCCGCGCCGAGTGGCTCTACGGCTGCGTGTGTCCCATAGCGCACGCTGCGGGAGCGTCTGCTAGAAACGGGTCCCCGAGTACATGTATTTACCCTATTAATTTAACAGGTATTATTACACGTTGTTAAAACTTTTTAAGATCTAACAGCTCAGCTCATGTGGGCTCCACCGAGATCTTCATAAATACCTACTGAAGAAGGAAGCGCTAACCTACAATCTAGATTATTGGGTTAAAGTGTATGGAACAGTACTTGTTCTTTTTGTTCTGCTTTCCTTGAAGATTCCTAGCCTTTTTCTACTTATTGTTGTTAGCTCTTGTTAAATGCTGGCCGTGATATTGACAGGTTGTGGGGGCTTTTTCCTTCATATGCATCTGTTCAAAGATCAAATTTAGAATCTTATAAATAGCACTAAGCTCATCCCTGTTGAAGCAAGAGGATATTTTAGGTGTTCTCCAACATGTAAATTCAACAGACTGGAGTTTTCATCAAATATCTTAAAAAGTAAGTAACCTTACCTACAAATTCTTTTGGAAAATAAATTTATCTTTTCTGAACTCTGTTGTTCACATTGTAGCTTACCTGGTTAAGTAATTATTTTATTCCTTATAGTGACAGCAAAGAACATTCAAGACATACTGAATTGAGCTATTGGGGTAGAGGTACCAACTAAAGTTTTTCAAAACATATTCCATTTAAAATCTTTGTTGGACAAATGCGTAACTGGTGTGCAGTTCCAAATAGAACCACAGTAAATAGCTTAGTAGAATTAATTTCTATTAATTCATATTTACAATGTAAAAAATATTTCTCTTCTAAATTTGGAAATCCTGCATGACTGGTCAACAGTTAAGAAAATAATATAACTTCTACTTTGAATGCTCTAACTAAATGAAGGAATTGGGTCCTCACATATTAGTCTGATTATAGGATACAATTTAGAAAATTTAATATGCAGCATTTCAAGGTCCCTGATGAAATAGTAATCTTTATAACTTTTACCTTATAAAGAGATTTGCAAAGATCTTTTCCATAAGCAGTGCATGCTTGATAAATATAGAGATACCTATGAGAGTAACCATGAGAGGAAAAGCATATTTTTGCCAATGGCATTTGGAAAGTTGGAAAAGAGGGCAAAAGTGAATAAAACAGGAAATGTTAGGAGAGGTGAATATCTTACATGAAAATCTGAGTAAATTGGATATGATTATGGTTATCAGTCAGGTTATAGAACTTCTCTGTGTGTTTTAAGAGTTTGACTACATAAATGCTAGCCAAGTGGTGAAACACGTGCCTACATCTATGCATTTTCAGGCAAATCCTGCTCAGACCTTTGCCTAAATCACGGGAGAACTTTAGATGGGAGGAGAGAGGGCTCGAGGGGATCTCATCAATGAGCATAACCACCTGATGGAAGGGATTAAAGATGGTGAAGCCAGACTTTTCAAAAGATTGGACACGGCCCTGAGCAGCCTGCTGTTGGTGACCCTGCTTTGGGCAGTGTTGGACCAGGCAATCCCCGGGGTTGCCCTCCAGCCTCAATCCGTCAGCGGTCGGGGCTCTCCCTGAACCGCTGTGCTGCTCTGAGCCGCTGTAATGCCTTTGCTGCCTGTGGCTCAGCATGAAGGTAACGCTGAGGTGAAACAGGGTCAGTCCTTAATCTTGTGGATGGTCTTGCTCAAAGCATGGAAGGTAGACCTGCGAACTTTGGAGCTGTTTTGTGGATTTATAGTCAGCCATGCTAATAAGATAAGAAGCACCTAGACCAAATCTAAGAATTAATAAAATATCTTTGCAATTTGAAACACTCTGTAATGCCAAAAGGTACACAATGTGTTACAGAACCAATGTGCTTCATTTCTTGTTGTCATGGTTTAACCCCAGCCAGCAACTAAGCATCACACAGCCGCTCACTCACTTCCCCCCACCCAGTGGGACGGGGAGGGAATTGGGGAAAAAAAATAAAACTCATGGGTTGAGATAAGAACAGTTTAATAGAACAGAAAAGAAGAAACTAATAATGATAATAATAACAATAATAAAATGACAATAATAACAATAAAAGGATCAGAATATACAAAACAAGTGATGCATAAGGCAATTGCTCACCACCTGCCGACCGATGCCCAGCTAGTTCCCGAGCGGCTATCTCCCCACCCCCACCCCCACTCCCCCCAGTTTATATACTGGGCATGACATCCCATGGTATGGAATATCCCTTTTGGCCAGTTTGGGTCAGCTGCCCTGGCTGTGTCCCCTCCCGACTTCTTGTGCCCCTCCAGCCTTCTCGCTGGCTGGGCATCAGAAGCTGAAAAATCCTTGACTTTAGACTAAACATTACTTAGCAACAACTGAAAACATCAGTGTGTTATCAGCATTCTTCTCATACTGGACCCAAAACACAGCACCATACCAGGTACTAGGAAGACAGTTAACTCTATCCCAGGCAAAACCAGGACACTTACGTTGCTTATGTGTGATCCAGACAGCTAGTCCTGCCTACACACAGGATACATGAAATGGGCCCAGTGTGTGCAAAATTGAAATAGTTATAAAAACAGTTGGTCACAATGTGGAAGGGAAAACAGTCAAGTTTTTCCTTTCTTAGTCTAATCAGTCCATAGCTACAGATCTGAACTATGGATCAGCAGGAATGAAAGAGTGTTTTAACGTGTTTTCTTTACTATTTGATCATTCAGTATGCTGTCCTTTTCAACGGCATGTAGCTAACCAGTGAGAATGTTCCTCTGGTACTCCTAATAAGCCAACTACAGTGTCCTTAAACAGAAATCACAAATTCTGTGACGATATTTGTATTTTCCTAATGTTTTATGATAGTCATATCATAAATAGCTGAATATACATAACATAAATAGCTGAATATAGTAATTGTTTTTGAAACCCAAAATACTTCTTAAAAACATTAATTTCTAAGCATTCAGACATGGGCACAATTTTTCTTTTAAAGTAGGACAATGAACAGTTTAAAACAGTGGTTTACTTGATATATATCTTCTTTCAAAATTACTTACGTTATTTTTGGTAACAGTAACAAGAGAGGAAGTCCTGTGTACCACTTGTAAATTAATATACAGTAATTAAGAGTAACAGAAGATTAATTTCTCTTGTTACAACAAAAGAAAGTAGAGAGTCCTTTCTTGTCAATTCCCAATTATCATGAGTTTCAACAGAAGGATTCTCTTAAGTTTGTGGCTTTAAGGTTTGTTATTTTCATTTAAGTTTAGTACAGTTCAAAACATAGATATTGGCTTGTTGCAAAGGCTATTTTATTGATATTTACAATCATTTTTCCAACCAGAATGTCAAATTTTGAGCAGTTTCAGTTCGACTTTTACCAGTCCAATTATACCATAGATGACCAGGAAGAACATTACAACAGTTATGGGTCTAACGAAAACCTGTGTGGAAGCAGAAAGTAAGTATGCTACAAAAAAAACCCAAAAAACCAAACAGAGAGAGAAACAGTGATATATATCAAAGCTCAAATGAAAGTAATGACAAAAACTAGCATGCAATGGCCAAAACAAGGATTGCATAATCAATAAAGTGGAAATTTTAGTGGAGAAATACAAGCCATAGCAATAGAAAGACAGGAAAAATCTTATTATTTCATTTTTTTCTTATGTTTTTTAAACCTATTGGTGACTTCTGCCCATGGAAGAGGGACACTGAGGGAAAGAAGTTCTGAGGGTTTCCCCCTTAAGGAGATTTCGACACAACTGGGGTAGGAGCCTGGGTGTTGCTGCAGCTTCCCTGTTCAGCAGCTGATGGATCCGGCTGCCTGTGGGGCTTGCAGGAGGCACAAAAAGCTTCAAGAGATCATCTAGACTTTCCCCAGGGCAGAATTACTTGTAAATGAGCCTTTCTTTATAAAAGGACTGGATTTTGTGCTTTTTATATGTACAGATGTAGCAGATTGTTTACTGAATTGGAGCGACTGAGCTTCGTGCTATTAATGTGGATTTTAGGGCACATATTTCTAGAAATTCTTTAAGCTCCTTCTCAGATTCAAGAAAGAAAAAAAATATTAAATATATGGCTCTCTTGTTAGCAGTATGGACATATCTGGGGAATGTCACCAGGCTGCTTGGTGGAAAAGTCAGGAGTGCCTAAATTTGTGGGTGCCCTCATAGCTCCTAAATTCCCTTTCCCCCCGACCCCAGGCTGGGGGCCTGTGCTATGCAATTGCCTGAGCTGGATGGGCACAGAAGTGGGTGCGATGGGCTGCAATGTGCTGGCAGGCCAGCAAGGAGCCCTGCCTGGTTTCAGAGGGGGTTGCAGTGAAGGGAAGCAAAGCCATCATCAGTGGCTCGGCATTCAATACACAGAGCGCATACTGTACCCAGAAAATTTCCAGGTTCCCCAAATTGAAAATAGGTGAAAATTTAAACTGTGGCAGGTGGGGAGCAGCTCTAAGCTGTTGTGAAGTTGCTCACTGCAGTTTGCTTGTTGTCACTTGTTTTGCTGTGATTTGTTTCTTGTCCTAGGAGCCAGGCAGGAAAGCAACCTCCAGCCAGTGCTTTTGCCCCACCAGGAATGCTTCGGTCGTCTCAGAGTTACACAGGTCAGATTTTGCAGCCGACATACAGTCCCGACACTCTCTCTCATCTCAGTTATGCTGACGGATTTGACGAGGAACCTCCTTTGCTAGAAGGTAAAAATAAAAGCATGGATGATGTGTGTGGTTCCTGGGGGCGCCTATACTTTTCTTTGCCAGCTAGTGGCAATCACTAGAAAAACTGCAGCAGAGCTGCCAAGCCTGGCTGTGTGAGCTTCAGCCAACAGTCCCTGGCCCCCAAACCTACATTTTCTTATTTGAATTTGCCATGGATTCATTCAGCCTTATGGAATATATAGCATATACTATGGCATATGGCATATACTTTACTACCACTAGATGACAGCATAACAATAAGTTTTGCAATCACATTTCCAAATATTTTTTTTCCATTCTGTTTATCCTGCATACATATTGGAACTTCTATAATTAATAAATACTGATAATAATCCTTTTTTCATATCTAGTAATAAATGTAATAGTTTGAAGATGCTAAATATCTTGTTTCAGTGGGAAAGAAATGGAGAAAGCTGCTTCCAGTTACAATTAGTTGCTCATTTAACTACATAAACAATATAATTCTTTATGATGATTGAACCATCCTAATGCTAGTGGCTGATTTTGTATTTTACAAAATACTTTTGCTACATTAAAAAAAAAAAGGAGAACTTATTTGTGATTATTTCAGCATCATGTAAAAAGAGCATATTCAGCCTGCTTTTGCATACTGGAATGCAAGTGGCATTTTTACTACTTAAAAGATACTACTACTGCCTTAAAACCAGCAAGATCACTCTGTTTGATATAGATAACTGCTAGATCTCTACCTCTCAGACCTCCAAGCATTCAACTCCACATGCAGCTCACCCTGTGAAAAGGATGTTGACGTACGACTGCTTCTGATCCGCAGGGCTTCAGAGATGTTCCTATCTGTGTACCACATAAATCTGACCAAAGACACACATTTTAATACAGAATAACTTTATTTATATAATATTTTGGCTCAGCTCGAGATGGTGGATCAGTGGAATAAGGTAAAGACTTGGCTTTCCAAACAGATCTAACACATTGTCAGTCTCAGTAATTCTGGTACCCAGTTCTGAACCTAACTTTTCCCTCACTGGAGCATCTGAGGGAAGATGATTACTCTTGCAAGCTGAAGTGTTTCTGCAGAAGTTATAAGAGAAATCTTTGCCCCAGTAAAGTTAATGGCAGAATTCCCATCAACTTTAATGGGGAATAATTTTGTTCTTTTTCTAGGGGTCCTCAGTAATTACTTTTTAAATGCAAGAAAAGCTTATAAAGCACTGTACAAAGGATTATTAACTGGGCTTGAAGGGAAGAATGTCATTTTTAAGTGCCTCTGGCAGTTCAGGCTTAAGACACATCTCTTGTCAGATTTGCCAGAATTAAAGCATATATCTCTGTCCTCGATGTTCTAGAGTATCTTGAATTCTGCAGTTACTGTTAAGTAGCATATTTTTCAACTTCTAAGTTAGTGTGGCATTAGATATATGTGTTTTAAATATAAGAAAAACAAATATTAACTCAAAAATGCTGAGGGCATTTTTTGGTTCACTGCCTAAAATTGGATTTAATAAATTAATATTCCAATTTAGAATCAGAGCTGACTCTCAGATATACTGGGTATATAGCAGGGGCATCATGTTCCTACTACAGAATACATCATCCTACAATATTATCTTCATTAAAGTGATTAATTTGTTTGCTTGTTTGGGGTTTTGTAGTATCTAATGGGTTTCTGTAAAAGTGTTTTCTTGTGAGCAATTAACAGTACTGGAATTTCTCATTGCAGAACTCGGGATCAATTTTGAGCATATATGGCAAAAAACATTAACAGTTCTTAATCCAATGAAGCCTGCAGATGGCAGCATTATGAATGAGACAGACCTCACCGGACCTATGGTTTTCTGTTTGGCCCTTGGAGCAACATTGCTGCTGGTAGGATGTGGTAGAAATCTTAAGGGATTTCTTCTCTAACAAGCTAATGCCTAGGTGATAATGCATGTGAGGTTGCAGAAGATGTAGTACTGGCATAAAATGAGTCATTTGCTGCCATTTGTTCCAAGATTATATATTATAAAGTCTCCTTGCTTTGAAAGTACTTGCATAAAGTTTAAATGTAATGTAGATGTAATATAGGTGAAGTGATGTATTACTTCCAGTGGAAAGAAAAGACCACACCATTTTTTGGAGTGGGATTTAATATGAGCAAAGGACAGATCTGTGCAGTGTTTATCCTGGGGAGGCTCTGAACACCCGAAGCATAGCAGTATGTGCTAGGTAAGGACCTAACAAGGAGGTTTTAAAGGAGGGAATAAAAAGTCATAGCAGACCAGCCCAGTTTTTCTAACCCTCTTGCTACTGTTTTGACATTATCTTCTCTCAATATTATTTTGGGGAGTGCAGAGATATAAAAAACATGATCTTTATGTAACTAGAATAAGTTGAAAAAGGAAGTGGAAACAGCCTTTTCCTTCCCACCTCAATTTTGCATTACCTTCCTATAAATTTTGCTAGTCCTTCCTTAGTTTATATTCTTTTTCTACGTCATCTGCTAAACGAAATATGGTAGCCTATATTTAACCCCTTTCCTCTTTACAGGAGGAAAGCTGAACAGGGATTGTACAGTACTCCAAATTCATCTATTTATCACTGACAACAGGGGCTCTCCAGTGCTGCTGAAGTACAGCTCTGATTGTCGGCAGCAATTCATCAGGCAGGGATAAGGTGGAACCATTCTGGGAAGGGCTTTACTGCTCTGCAACTGAGGTGAGAGAAACGGGGATCTAATTCTCCATTTCCTCTGTGATAAATAGTGCTGAATCAGAAGACTCTTGCAAGTTCTTACTCAATTTGTAATGTCAGTGCAGTACTTGAATGTGCAAACTGCAATATAAATGGCAAGTATTATTATTGTTTATGTCCCCATAAAATTAAAAATCTTTTAAAAGGGTGGAAGAGGCAGGAGGAAAGGGAATAAAGGGAAAAGAAGGTGGGAAGCTAGAGAGGACAGGCTATTTTCCACCTAGAGAAATAAAGGTATGCAGGGAATAAAAGGATATAGCATTGAATTGATTATAATCAGGAAAATGGAAGGAAAGCTAAAAGAACGACAGAACGGAAAAAATGGTTGCTGTTGATTTTGCTCCCTGAATAACAAACAATTATAATGAATATTAAACTACTATTATTGAAATAAAATACTTTAATTACCTTATTTATTCTGGGATATTAAGCATTTTAAGTGTCATTAGAAAAACAACTATTTTCAATGCTCCAGTTTTAGGCCAGCAGAACTCCTCTGATACAATCTAGTGGTTTTGTACCACAACTTCACAGCAATAAGTCTATGGGATTTCCATGGGCCATCTTATAAATTCAGGCTGCTCGTTTTATCTCGGATGCATTTGAATATTAAAGTGGCTCTTCAGCTGTGTAAGCTATGATATCCTTCTGTACTTGAATAATTCTCTTCTAATAGCACCAGGAACATAATTTGGTTGAGAGCTTGTTTCCAAAAATAATTTATAAATTTTATTTAGTTTCAGCTTTTTAACTATGGAAAAATATGCAAAGATATTCTTCAAATGGTAGCAGTTTTTTCAGAGCACAGAGAAAAAGAGGAAAGGGTTGTTAGCCTGGCAGCAGGACTTGATCTTCCTCATACTGGTGTAAAACAGGACAGCTCCATTGCAGATACAGAAACAACAGCAGTGCAAAAGTTAGCAGAAGCCCGAGTCTCAGCTGCTTTGCATTTTACATAGTCATTTGTACAAAATCAGACTTCCCCATTCACTTAAACTAAGGATAGTAGTACCCACTCTAGGCAGATGCAAACAAGCACACGAAGCCTGACTTTCTTCTAACCTTGTTCCTTCCGCAGGACAAATTTAGCTCTTTCCATTCATCAAAGCCTGCCAGACTAATCAAGCCTGATTCTGGTTTTGCTTACATCACTGTGAATTGGGAGTATTCCCGCCTGTGTGAGTCAATATATTTACATATGTTAAGAAAGACTAGAATTGGAACCATCATGTTCAGCTGCTTTTTTTTTTTATCTCTCTCATTCCACCGTACCACAAATCAAACATTTCACCAAGTGGAGGTTTCAGTTAGCTGCTAGTGCTAGTGCTCCCTTCACCTCTGTCTCAGTAATTCCTTAATCTTAAACTAACATGCTAAATAGTGCTGTGTAGAATAATTAAATACACTGAAACAAACAGTCTAAAATACTAGCTTGTAGTTGCAGCTATTTGAGACAGAGGCTCTCTTAGCTGGTCTATAGTAAAGGTTGCCCCAAACCGTTGCAGATGTTAAACTTACTACAAATCTTTAATGACTGAAATTGTAATTGATAATAATCTGAGCCAGTCTTGCTCTCCCATACTATCTCTAGCCATCATTAATTTTATTTGGTGAAGCAATTTTTCCTGATTATTTTATACCAGTAGTATGCAAACGCAGCAAAGGACTCTGTACATAAATAGGAAGCTTTCTTATGCTGTTTTTTCAGGAATAGATTATTTATGGTGGAACGCAGTGGCAGGGAAAAGGCCAACACTCAGGACATTGCAAGGATATAGGCAACCTGACTGTACCTGACCTAACCTTGAGGACTGGAACCAGATGAGAGCTCAGCAGTGAGCCAGGTCAAGACGAAAACAGGATAATGGTGCTGACATAGAGGCAGGTCTTACTAACTGAGGCTGCCTTTCACATATGTGCGCACTGCTTTCCAGCTAAAGCTGGTGAGCCATCACCAACCTGCAACATTAGGACTTTCAGGCTGTATCATCACTAGATCAGGCTCTCTCCACTGCGTTGCTTTATATCTGTACAGCTCAAATACTTCTGGTATCCAGTGATCTGTTTCCACCCGAATGGATATAGGAAGAGGGGGCAGAAAAGGAGGATCCTCAAAGCTGCTTTCCTCCAGATTTTATTAAAATGTATGGATAAGTAAAGTGTGAAGTCTTCTCAATCCTCCTTAACCATCATGGAAGAGATACTCGTAAATATTGCAAACCATGGAAGAAGCTTCAATAATATTTCCACCTTATCCATCACAAGAGAATCCAACCATAAGCTACAAAATTATTAGAAAACTGAGACCCTCTGTTAGTTCTGATTTTTATGTGGTTTATCATATGCAATGTATAATGTGCAATATATAGATGTGTGTGTATGCACAAACACACTTGTGTTTTAAGTAGTATATACGTATTGTTATGTGTTAGGAAGGTGATGCATTATGGCCCTTCATTTGAGAAGTGTATTCCATGGTCCTGAGTTAAGGGTTGAGTCCCAGGTTTGAGCTCTGTACTTCACAAATGCATGTTATCATTAGGATACAAAGTTCCAGGACAAAGCAAACAAAACTATCTTCATCCCAATCACTGTTTATTTCTGATGTACAAATGTTTATTTCTGATATACAGATGTGAAAATGACAGTATTGCATAGCTGACATTCAGTATTTCATTTGTTAGAAGCTTGAAGGGAGAGAAGAAATATTTAGCAGTCTTTCGTGAGTGTTCATTTCTGGGAGTGAACAATGCCCTCATGCCTGGAGGTGATCCTTCAAAATGATGGCAGGAGATGAAGAAATCGGTGGTGCTGTGGCCACTGTTGCCTGTTGTACTAGCTTTGTGTATAAATTAGAAAACATCAGGCTCCAGGCTGTCAGGCTGGTACCTTTCACAGGCACTAAATTCCCACAAAGGAATAAAACCTGGAAGAAAAAAACACCTGGGTTTTTTTTCATTCCTTGGAGCAAAAAAAGAACACAAGCTGACAGTTTGTGGCTGGTTGACCCTGGGTGGATGCCAGGTGCCAACCAAAGCGGTGCTATCACTCCCCTCCTCAGCTGGGCAGGGGAGAGAAAATACAAAGAAGGGTGCGTGGGTCAAGATAAGGACAGGGAGAGATCACTCACCAATTACCATCACAGCCAAAACAGACTTGACTTCGGGAAATTAGTTTAATTTATTACCAATCAAATCAGAGTAAGGTAATGAGAAATAAAACCCAAATTTTAAAACAGCTTTCCCCCACCCCTCCCTTCTTCCCAGGGACAACTTCACTCCCGATTTTCTCTACCTCCTCCCCCCACAGCACAGGGGGACAGGGAATGGGGGTTGGGGTCAGTTCATCACACGTTGTGTCTGCTGCTCCTTCCTCCTCAGGGGCAGGACTCCTCACTCTTCCCCTGCTCCAGCGTGGGGTCCCTCCCACAAGACACAGTTCTCCACAAACTTCTCCAATGTAAGTCCTTCCCACGGGCTGCAGTTCTTCATGAACTGCTCCAGCCTGGATCCCCTGCAGGGTCACAAGTCCTGCCAGCAAACCTGCTCCAGCGTGGGCTCCTCTCTCCACAGATCCACAGGTCCTGCCAGGAGCCTGCTCCAGCAGTGGCTTCCCACAGGGTCACAGCCTCCTTCGGGCACCCACTTGCTCCAGCATGGGGTCCTCCCTGGGCTGCAGGTGGAGATCTGCTCCACCGTGGACCTCCCTGGGCTGCAGGGGGACAGCCTGCCTCACCATGGTCTTCCCCACGGGCTGCAGGGGAATCTCTGCTCTGGCACCTGGAGCACCTCCTCCCCCTTCTGCTTCACTGACCTTGGGGTCTGCAGAGTGGTTTCTCTCACATATTCTCACTCCTCTCTCTGGCTGCAGTCTTCTGTTGCGCAGCATTTTGCACCCCCTTCTTAAATCTGTTCTCCCAGAGGCCCTACTGCCATCGCTGATGGGCTTGGCCTTGGCCAACGGCGGGTCCATCTTGGAGCTGGCTGGCGTTGGCTCCATTGGACATGGGGGAAGCTTCTAGCAGCTTCTCACAGAAGCCACCCCTGTACCCCCCCAAAAAAACCTTGCCACGCAAACCCAATACACAGTTACTACTCAGGTTTATGTTGAAATGAACGTGTTGTATTGATCTAACCACAACCATGTGTCTTCCTCATGGTAGTCAAGGGGAAGACAGTCACCCTGAAAACCAGCATACTTTCAGCAAAGTTTTAGTATTTTTTTGCAGGCCTTCTTAAAGCTGGAGGTTTGTAATAATATGTGAAGCATATCAAGTAAGTCGGGTCATTATTTTGCTTAGGACACTTTTCCACATCCCCATATAAACCTGTTGGAAATAATGTTTCCTGACACTAAAATGTGCTTTCCATAATTTCTTCCCAGTTTGTTACCAGTTAGACCTTCCCAAGTCTCCCCAACCAATTCCTGTCCTGTTCAGAGCCCAGTGACAGTAAGGCTGAGAATCAGCCTTATAACTTTAAGTTAGTGACAAGGACATTCTCACAATTGTACCTTGGAATTTTTTGATGCAAAGATCACCCCAAAATATCAGCTGTGGTTTACAATTGAACTGATGTGGGCGAAGCGGAGAGGGAGGGTCAATAAGTAACAAACCCAGTGCTTGCCTTCTGTCTTCTCCCCCCATTTTGCAATCACTTGCTCACTTCCGACACTTCATGCTTACTCATATTTATTCCAGGCAGGAAAAGTTCATTTCGGCTATGTGTATGGTATGAGTGCCATTGGGTGCCTTGCTATGCATGCCCTACTGAACCTGATGAGCGTCCCAGGAGTCTCGCATGGCTGCGTTGCAAGTGTCTTGGGCTATTGCCTGCTGCCCATGGTGATCTTGTCCTCTTCTGCAGTCGTCTTCTCGCTACAGTAAGTACCAGTTTATGGCAACAGGAATCATATGGAGGGCAGTAAGTCAGAAGGCTGGTGTTACACAAAACATTTTGTAATGGTTAGCTAGTGAATTTTGGCTTCCGAAACTGTGAAGAAAAACACCATTTTGTTTGTGTGTGTAGGTGGAAATGGACAAAACTGGACTGCATTTGAGAAGGGTGATATATATTCATTTTAGTATGAGCCCTTAATTCCGCAGTTTCCCATTTGAACTGAGAGTGCCTTTGATTTTTGCAGCACCCTCAAATGTGATTTTTGTTTTGCAGAGCCAACAGTGGCCAAACTTAGGTATCAATTTTAAAAGCGACTGCCGGACTTTGGTTTTATGTAGCTGGTTCTGCTATTACTTTTTTTGTTCACAGTATCAGGCTTCCATCCTTATGCTTCCTTTCCTTCTGTAGACAGATTTCTGTGTGGCAGAATGAAATAATCAAGCAACCCTTAATGATTTGGAGCATTAGAACAAGTGTTTAAGATGTAGTAGAGTCGTATACTCTGAGGTATAGTTGTGGTGTAATTGCAAACCTGAAAATAACTGAAAACTTTGAAAAAACCAAATGTGTGAGGCATATGCATCTGTGCGTGTGGGGGGAGGTGTTCAGTAATATGCCTATGAATAGGAAATTTGTATGCAAGCCTCTTCTTCCTCCTCATATGGTAAGCCTTTTGAGATACAGACTGTTTACCTCCCTGTTCACATACAGCAAAGTACAAGGAAGCTCCAGGTCTTGCCTGAAGGCGTTGAGCAGTACTTTTATCCATTGTTAACACGTTATTAATAATGGTTCCCCTCCTTAGCCTTCGTTGTTCACTCACATTTTTAACTTTCCAATTTGTAATGTATGGGACTTGGCAGCTGATGAATAAGAAAGTGCCCCTGTTTGTTTTCTCTGGAAAAGCAGGAATTTTGTATATATTATTTCTTAAGGAAATTATATAGTGGGATGAAGATTTTGGCACAATCCTTGGTGCATGGATTCTGTGGAGCTATGATGGGTTAACCTGACTATATTCCATGTATCAAAGTGTTTCTGAGCTGTCCTTGATGAGATGAACAGGAGTGACACTGAAGAAGCCTTTTATTCTCTGTTCTCCTACATTTCCCATATTTTCTTGATTAACCTGTTTAATAATCCACCCTAATAAAAAGTGCAGATACATAATCATAGGACAGATGGGGCGAACTCCAAACCAGCTGTTACAACTGCGCAGGGTACTGTTGTCTGTACAAGGAATCCCCAAGCACACGCCACACATTTGTAAAATGCTGCAAATTTACAGAAAGCACATCTTTTGAAAATCTATAAATACTATACTGTGATAGCCTTTACAAAATTAAACCATTATATCTGAAATGAATTGATAACGTTAAATGCCTATCTACAGGATTCTGCAGTCCTTTCTCATTCACTATATGAAACTGCTTGAACACAGCAAGTACCAAAGTTAACAGTTACGAAAATGCTATTAAAATTAAGTGGCAACTTTTAAATCCAACATACATTTCAATATTTTTAATTTAAAAACTTATTTAAAATGGCAAAGGAAAGACAGCAATACATATTTTTTTTTAATATTTGTAAAAATGTTATTTCTGTCTATTTCAAGGTGTAAAGAACTAACTTCAATATTTGTTTTCACAGAAAATATACATAAGATAATGTGCACATCTGTTGCAAAGATACATACTAATCCAACAATTTTCAGTTTTCATGATTAGCTATTTGACTGTAACTGAATAAAGCAAAATATGAACATTTTGTGTGGTGAATAGTACCAGAAAGAAAACCAGTTCTTTTATGCAAACTTGCATGAAACCAGATTTGTTTGTGCCCATCTATGCTGATATCATGTCTGAGCCCAAGCTGATTAGGCCATCTTTCTGGGAGAAACATCAGCAGACCTTTTTCCTGGAAAAAACAACAATTCTTTACCACCAAATCCCTGAACAGAGTGAACAAGCCATTTCCTTAACTAAACAGTGAAGGAAAAGAATGTAACAGTGGAAAAAGAAATTCTTAGACCCAGCTGATGCAAAGGACCCATTTGGTGACCACATCTGCAGGTTGTGAGAGGAGTGGAGAGGGTCCACTCGTGTCTGTCCCCCCAACTCAATCTCATACCAGTACACCCCCAGTCCTCTTGGTCACTGTGAGCATGACATCTGCCTTTGCCTGACATCTGCCTTTGCCCGACATCTGCCTTTGCCCTTCTCCTATGCCTGAGGATTCGGCCCTCGTGGACATGCCAGACACAAGGTCTCCACTAAAGCCAGACCATTCCTTTTGGCAGTAACAAAAGAATCAAGGACTGTTAGATCAGGGACTGGATTTGTAAGTTCACAGAGGTATCTTTTGGCTCCAGTATGATTTTATGTCACGTTTCCATTGTGCTCACTGCCAGTCCTAGAACAAACCATGAGAGGCCATTGGACCGCAGTGCAAGGCAGAGCAGCCACAGCTCTAAATTGTACTACATTGTGATAGCCCCCTAAAGAGTCATTATACTAGCTGTAAATTGTCATTGAACAGTATGTTCCTGTTGCATCCCATCCCTCCGCCAGCATGGGTACCTGGTCAAAGAGCCATCCATACATACCAGCTCTGAATTTCTGGCTAACTGTTTAGGTGAGGATCTTGGCATCTCCACTTGGAGCAGAGGCCAGGAACTTGGTTCACAGAGCCCAGTGTAATTTCCCTGAATGCCACTGTATAGGTTTAAAGAACACTTAAACTGAGGATATTAAATCACATGGTCGTTAATGTTTTATTTTTAATGGGTTGAAGTTGCAATGAGCTGCTGAGCCACCTTAAAATCAATTCTCTCCTTCCTCCCCCAAAGTCCCAAGAGCTGACAACACCAAGTACCTTATTGGCCTGGAGACTGGATTGCCAAGAAGTGAACCATTTTATGTGATATGATTGGATTAAGTAAACTAAGTCAATTAAATAAGAGGAGCTTTACTCATCATGGTGTAATTGCAATAATAATATTAGTGGAGATTATTTCTGAGAAATGGACCTAAGTAAGTATACGTAGTCTGTTTCTCACTTCTGGTTCTGTTTTGCTGATATTTTGGAAGAGTGGGGCACCAGGAAGTCCTTTAGCAAGTGGCAGAGGTTCGTTCATTCATTCTCAGAGTCCTTGAGACTGACACAGGGAAAGTGTGTAGCACAGCTGATCTCATTATGTACTTCAGCAGTGTATTACGCACGTGATCTCATGCATTTTACAGAAGCAGGCTGCAAATACAGAGTGCAAATAAAGCATATGTGAAGCATTATTTATTGGCAAGATTTTGTTCCCACAGGGTTTAATAGTGAGCTCTCTGTAATCTGCAGGAATATTTCAGGGAGCTTTTGACCATGGTCCCATAATCATCAGTTCTCCAGGCCACCCTGCGCCTGAGAGGTGGCAGAATGTAACTTCAGAAGGGCCCAGCTGTCACCAAGGGGCGGTGTGGAAAGCCACCGTCCTTTCAGTGTGCAGAGAAGGATGCCAGGATGAGCAAAATAGTTTTGCTCAGTGGTTCTTTTCCCATCCTTTACTTTCTACTCAATGTGCGCCCTTTTTTAAAAGACCAGTTGAGCTTTCTCCTGGGAGGCAGCGACCACCTTTCTGCCTACTCAGCTCAGGTGTGATTCTTTAAGAGCCTCATTGCCTCGCCTCAGAATCCGAGGCACGCTTAAAACCTGTGCCGTTGTTACAAAAATGCAACCCCTCCAGGTCACGAGGCTGCCCGATGGAAGAGTAGGTCTGTAGTGTCATTTTGGATCCTGACAACTTCTACAAGATGGTTTTGGCTGCAACAGGATCTTTGCTAACTTTAAAATCAAACTTTGGCTGCTGCATCTGCTGGAGCCCCAGAAGATTTATTTGGAAATGCATTGTCCTTTTAGCAGTACTTCTGATAAAGCTGCTGCTTTTATCCATGCAGAAGAAATTACCTTTTTGTTTCCTGTTACTATTTTAATTTGTTTCTCAGGCTTGACTTTCATTATGTCAGTCAGTCCTTCGTTCTTCCAGTGACTGCTACCTTATCACTAACAAGCTGCTAGACATGAACTCGAGTTTGATAAGATTTGGTGCTACATTTACTAACAAGTCGACTCTCTCCTGTTTCTTTTGTTGTTTTTTTTTTCTCCTAGGGGGATCCCGGGAACTTTGTTAACTCTGTTTATTATTGGATGGTGCAGTTTGTCAGCCTCCAAAATTTTTACCTCTGCATTGGGTATGGAAGGACAGCAGCTTCTTATTGCGTACCCATGTGCTTTACTTTATGGACTTTTTGCACTTCTAACAGTTTTCTGAGATGTATTTTCTGGTAGCCTTATTACAGTCTGTTTATGGTTGTTGGAGGGGCAAGGGGTTATTTACTTATTTTTAGATTGCCTAGAGTTGCATTAAGTTCCATTAACAGAATTAGATTATATGACTTACCTTTTATTTGCCTAATGGCTGATAATGAAATAAAAAAACAAGCTAACAGGTAGATGACTGCAATAATGGTGTTTTGAAAGTCTTATATCTTAAAGAAAAACATTTGTATTGAGGAAGTAGTAAAGGTGAAAAAATATGAAATAAATGCTAATTTAAAAAAAAAATCTGTCCTGAGTGTTTAATATATAATACATATACTAGAGAGTAACTGGAAAGCAATAATGTAAATATTTAATAGACCTAGTAAATCAAGTGAAACTACAAATTTATTTGTTTCAAAAAAACTAGCTTGCCATCTTACATGATTACTAATTAATATCCAGAATTTATGTATGTGGCTTTGGGTTTTTTTAACAGAAGAATGAGTGTCCCTGCTTTGTGATGTTGAGGAATTGTCCAAGAACAGGTTGCTACAACAGTGGGAGGAAACTAGGAATGTCATCCTGGTTTGGTTTTTTTTTAAGAGGTGCTGCTGTCCAAAACACTATTGTACTGTTTGTAATGTACAATAATGTTATATTTTAAAATTGCCACTAAACCACCGCCTGCTGTCACTGCAGAAAAGCACCACACAAAGCAAAGGCAACTCCTAAAAATGTCTCCTGAAAGGCAGAACTGTATTTGAGCAAGCAAAATACAAATCTCCACAATTTTATCTGCTCCCCCCCCCAATCTATTTGCTGCTTTTAGTTTTACAGGAACCTAACATTTTTATAATAGCAATGAAGCACAGAATGCAGCAGATGATGTTTCAAAATACAATATTAGAAGTATCAAGCCATCAAGAGGAAATGGAGATGTGTGTGCAGTCATAACAAGAGCAAAATCCAGCACACAGTGGTAGAGAAAATGAATGTAGCTGTAGAAAGGGCTAGGGAAAAGAAATAGATGAAATAAAGGGAAATGTGAAGGAAATGAATGGCAGCAGATTATTTCATCTGTGTTTTAGGGTGTCTTCCTTCTTGAGGTATATTTTTAAGATCTTGATTATCCTCCTATTTATTCATTATTTTGAACTCTTCGGTTAAATGCCTACAAAATATTTGTCTCTCTAGACAGAGGACCAATGATTCTGTGAGAGAGGGTCCTGATAGTACAAGCACTTATGCAGAAGCTTAGTATGACAAAACTGCTCAAGAATACATAAAATGAATTGGGTACCTAATCCTTTTCAGGTCAGAGGTAAATTAGATGATCAGTTTGTCCTCAGGCTAGTGATTCTGTTTCTGAATTGAAAGAGCCTTTGCTAAAAATGTTTCCCATTGCTGGCATATTTGATTTTTTTTTAAGAACTCTTGTGCAACCTATTCTGGAATTCATTTTACTGAACTCCAGTGGAACTAGTTCAGACTAGAGGTCATGAGCAGTAAAAAAAGGTAATGTGTACTTAGCCAATTCCTTAAAAAAATCACAACTCATTTATGGCAAAATTCTTGCTGCATTTATCCATTTCTTTGTTGCAAGGCTAGGAACACAGGCGCAGAGAGGCAAAGTTGGAGGCATGACCCTGGAGCAAATTGTGGCTATGACTAGGCAGGATCTAGCTGCATGTAAGTGGGAAGTGTGTGAATTTGGAAGATGATTGGCATTTGTAAGTGCGACAGATTTGGACCTGCTGTATCAAGGAGTAAATTTGCCACTAATGAGGCACAGATAAACATGTCAAGTGACTCCAGGGTATTGTTATAAAATCAGGCAGTTTGATTTACCATGCAATAATGGCATTCTCATGTCTGAATGGGGAAAGATTCATATGGTTGCACTTCTGAAGTTCAGAAAAGATGGTTCAGAAACATTTAGATCCATTTTTGTTCTACACTTCCTATTATCATTCATGCTGACTAAAACAAGTATAAAATGGCTCTATTCCACAGCACTTTCTATTCATTTTCATCCTGATCTGCATGATGTGAATGGCAGGGGAACCAGTGAATCAAGCCATCAATTTGTCTTTTGATGTCATAGACAAGTCAAATTACTTACAGGGAAAATGAACACCTTGAAAATTTGCCACAACGTTTACAAAGCAAACACTAGTCTAATTATAGTTTTATGTTTATTCTCTCGGAATTTATAACTTTTTTCTTTTCTTCACTGAGATACCTCTTCATCCTTTTGAATGCTAACTTCTTAATTCCAATAACTTCCCTTGCTTTACTGCTTAGCCATGCTGATTTCCTTGTACCCATTCCCAAGTGATTTCCAGCAAGCAGTATGCACTGGTGCTGTGCTCCCAGTATGGTGTCCTTCAGGGGTCTCTATGCCATGTGAGAGGGTTTAACTCTCTTAGCCATCCTTCTTCTACTTCTTTGAAACAAGATTCCTCATTTTTACCTAGCTGTCCTTCCTGAAGGTCAGCACAGCCATGGTGATGGTTTTGGCCCTCTTATTCCTGTGTGATTCCTGAATCTAAAAATATTATGGTCACTATTGCAAACTGTTACTTCTCCAAAAAATAAATGTTGTTTTGATCTAAGATCAGTTCAAAACATGTATATTTGGTAATAAACTCTTGTTCTGACCCTCTGGACAGGCTTTCCCAACACCACCTAGCTTTCCTGTATTTTCTTTTGCCTGGGCCATTGTATTTCACTCCCTTGCATCATTCCATGAAAGTTTAAATACAAGCCTGGCAAGCTGTTACTTTCAACTTGCCAAAGAGAGGATTATAAAATAGTAATGGGTCACAGACTGATTTTTAATTCATGCTTCCCACCCTGAAGAGTTAAAAAAATCACAAGACTTAAACATAAGCTTCAAAGCAAAAGGGAAAAAAATAATAATGGTTTTGGAGGGCGAAGGTTTCTAATCTGTCTTTGGTTTCCTGTTTTTCATAGCATGCACATGCAAGTTCAATTCTGAATGTACATTCACATACAAAAATGGGCACTTAGTTTCTTTCTGTTATTTCAAATGGTGACACCAGGGTTGGGCACAGACAATATAGGAGAGGTACAGGAGACAAGTGCTTGCCTGCTTTCCACTGCACTTCTTGTGTGCCAGATGTACTCAAGGTCACCCTCAGAAATAATCTTGCAGCATTCTGCTGTAGTCTAAACATTTTGCTGTTCTATTGCAACAAAATGCAGGAGCATATGAAAGTGAACATATACCAAGTGAGAGGAGACTATAGCATGGGTCGGACAGTAGCTGCTGACAAAACGTCAGGCTGCATCCAGAGACATGCTCTCCTTGTCAAGCCAAGGGCCACGTTTGTAGTACCAAGGTTCCACTATTTATCAAAAATCATCTTGTCACACATCACCTCTAAAAGCTTATAATACAGGCCTTGAATAGTTTAACTGTTGGTAAACTGAATTGAGGATTGCAAGCTGCTGATGCATCGAATTGGACACATGCCGTGTGTCCTTATGAACTACCTCCATTAGCAAAGGGTAATATTATTTTTCCATTTTTTAGCATGGAAGCCACAGAAGGCTTATATACAAAAGCAGTGAAACTGATTTCATGACTGCATTGTTTATGTCATTTGAGAATGAGATGTGACAGCTCAGTGTCTTGTCTTAGACCTCTCTTGCCACCACGTTTATTTCAGCTCCTTGCTAAACAGCCAACTTCACATGTTGGCATTTTCTATCCATTGAATGGTCTTAAGTGAATTTTGCAGTAATGTTGAATTACTGACCTTTATTCATATTAATAATGGGTATAAGTGAAGCACGAATTCAATAAATTGTGTCTGTTTTAAATTGCCTTTTCCTGCCCTATTGTCAGGAATGTATTTAGTGGTCTGCTGTGGGCTTTTTCATGCCTGGTAGCCAAAAATATTCATATGTATAATATACATATACGTTTGTAAAAATCAAAATATACATATATATATATATGATATGTTGCAAGATACTGGAGCTGTAACAAGTTCTGGGCACTACATCACCACTTTTTGAGGGCATAACATTAGCAATCTGGTGACCCAGCCTGGGAGATGATGTATATCCTTTCAAAGAAATCAGCAATTGCAGCATCTGATAAGCCTTATGGAGAATCACTGCATATAATGGCAAAGCTCACAGTGACATGAGGCATTTGCTGGTTAATGTATTTTCTGACAGGTAACAAAAGGCTACTGGATCAGCAAGTAATGGGTTACTGTAGTATAATGGCTACAAAAATAAACTGGATAATTAATGTCAACCTGCCTAGATCATTGTAATATGAAATTGATCTCTACCTGTGTTGGCATTACTAATGGATATGTACCTTTTCAAAATCTCTCAGTCAAAATTTGCCCTTCACTGATTCCATGTTCATTTAGCCTCTTGCATGTTCATTCTAAGCAAACTGCAACGGCGTTGTTAGAAATACTGATTTTGTAGCTGTAGGCCATGACTTGTCTGCTTAAACAACCTCACCTCTGCAATGTTCCTGATGGTGCATTCTTATGAGAGGTCAAAGCATGCACGAGGGCTGTGTTTTAGTTGCATTTGCCAAGTGATTTTGAAAGAATAACGTCTGCAACAATGACAATATGTTTGCTGTGATTACCAAGCACATTTATTAGACTTATGGTCTTATCATTAGCTTAAAAATGCCCGGTGACCTTGGTGCTGCATCACTGAACTAGATGAACGATGCAATTCACAGTGATCTGCATACAGTTGCATAATAAAGACCTTGGCCAGCACATACGCTCTGTTATGGTAGCATTTTAGTTACAATTGCAAAAAAAGAATCATTACCTTTCTTTTGCTATGATATGAAGTGCAGTGGTAACGAGTGAAAAGAGGTCACAGAAACACCACTCATAATTGTAAACATAACAGACCACATGGGAAGCCACTGCTTTGCAGAGACCAAGGGGTAGATTTTCAAAGGCACAAAGGTCAGCCCTATCAAAAGTCACTGAGATCCGAGCTCGAGTGTGTACTTTGGTGATTTTCCTGACAGCCTCTTGACAGGCGCTCCTGAGCAATCAAAGTTCAAGGAGCCACCAGGTTACCACAGGCAGTCTCCCAGGAGACTGATGACCCAGGTATAATTCTGGGCAGAGACAGCTGTAGTAATCAAGCATAAGAAGCTATCCCAATGTGTGGCTGCAAAATGCGATCTCTGGCTACAGCATTACTCCTTTGTTTTTTTCCAGTTTATTTAACCCTCATCCCTGGACACTGAGTGGCTGCAGCTTGTCTAGCTTAAGTTCTAGCTGCTTCTTACCTCGGCTCCAAACGTATGATATGGAGTTTGACTGGGCTCTGGCTTTGCTCTTCGTCTTAGTAGATTGTTGGTCGCTCTCGGTTCTAAACCTTAGCACCCCTCCTGACTATGCTTCTTAGCCAAAATTTCTTCTTGATCCTGATTTTTGGTTTCCCGGTTTCTGTTTCCAAGTTCATAGTTTTAGTCATAATCTCACCATTTAACAGTCTGCATCCTTGCTGTACTTCTTTGATAATCCACCTACCTTCTCAAAAATAAAGCACACCGAGGAAGAAGGAGTGCTATTGAACAATGTGAAAATATTTCTGAAATAAAATTCTCTCAGCTCTTGGCCATCATTAGTCCTTCTGGTCTACAGCTGACTGTGAAATTAACTGCCGTTAAGATTATGTGTCATCTAAACAGTAGTGTTGAGAGAGAAATCTCTAATGTATTTCATGAGTAAAAGGAGTATTTTTAATGCAAATACCTCGTTGACACCCCAAATATGATCAGGGCCTTAGGGGTGAAACAACTGCATATCTTGACAAAAAGGCTCCAGAAAAGAATACCCTAACATTTAAAGAGGCATAAAGTGATGCACTAGATTTTATCTCTCCATTGTAGAACAATATGATAGTCATGCATTACTGTTCAATCGCTCTTTGGAATTGCTAACTGAATGGAGGAAGTATGCTGTTGATGCACTGCAGAATGTGAAACAGTTTAGGCAGTTATTCCTTGTGAAAAGTAGTAATGGCACTTGGCTCTTCAGAAGAAGTAGGCGTGATAATGTGATCCACTTTAAAGTGCACTTGTGCATTTTGCTTGGTGAGTCAATTTGCTGGAGGAAGATGATACTAAATGACACTAATAACCACAAAAAGGATGAGTGCAGCATAAATTTGCTTGTATTTCAGACATTGTGCACATGGTGCATAGAGATCTGCAGAGTGTTGCAGGGTAGCAGCACTGCGATATATCTCACCTGCATAATGAGTACTGCTGAATAACTGTTGGCACTGCATAGGAAACCCTTTGACTGAGATATGAGCATACCTAATGCTTCCTGCCTTGTAAAAAGGACCACTTCTCAAAAGAGAAATTCACCCTGGAGACATGAATTTCTGAGGGCAAACACTGAGGTGATATGTTTAATGGTGCACTTTGCAGTTTGCTTCACCACCATCACTGCCTGTACACTTATATTCTCTCTTTCTAGCACACCAATCTGATTATTGATTGGGTCCTGCTGCAAAGGAGGAGGCTCAGATCAGTTGCTAAGGTCAGTTGCCAAGAATACCCTGAAGTGCAGCAAGGATCTTCACTTAAGTGTCCACCAGAGCCACAACCTGTGTTCGGTGAATAAGGGAGAGACGTTTTTGCTAAGATAGATCACACCTATGTTGCTCATGTCTCTCTCCCTGCTGCTCTTGGCCAGAAGATATATGTATGTACAGCAGTTCAGCTCCTGTGCTATGGTTATGGCTTACCAAAGAGCTATGGTCCCCCTATGACTACAGCCCTTACAAGTCCTTTGTCTGGTTCCACCAGCTGAAATATTACATGCATGCTACACGATCAAGCAAAATGAGAGACATTTTCCTATTTCAGACTAATTGAAACTGAACTTTCTAATTGTTATAACAGCTGAATAATCATAGAGCCGTAAAAAATCAGCACAGGAAAGAACCCTGAGCGGCCATTTAGTCCATCCTCTGCCTCAAACAAGGGTTGACAGTTACTGACACCATGATATGACAGGGTGACTTTCCTTTAAAGCTTTAGTCTTTCTCTCAGTAGATCTTTCAAATGAGTATACTGAAGATCTGCACCTTTCTTTTAATGGTAGATGGCATATACTGGACAGTGTATGGGTTTTTTGTGTATACATATATGTATGTACTGTCAGGGATCTTAAAGGTACGATAACAATAGACTTGGTTATCTGGTTTTGAGTCATTAAGTTACATCAGAGACCATGATGCAAATCAAACTGCTAAAGGACACCTACAGAGTCTAGTTTCAGATTTCACATACCAGGGAAAGAGTCACTCTACACATGCCTGGTTTCTCACGTTTTTTGCTTAAAAATATACTTTTGGCCTCTGCCAGAAAAGGGATACTGAGCTAGATGGGGCTTTGGTCTGACTGAAGACCATAATTCTTATGTTTATAATTATTATCCTCACCCTCATGATTATTCTGTAGTGCCTAATGGCTAATCAAGAATGATACCTAGGCAAGGTACAAGCAGAGAATAGTGCCTCTCTCCCAGAACAGCTTATGCCAGTAAAATATGACTGCTGTAGCAGTACACAATTGATGGCAACATTGGATTAAAACATTGCAAAGCTTTCCCTCTGTATAGCCTGACTGGTGCACCACAGAAGGCATTTTGCTCTGTAATCACTGCAGTATGGTACTAATGAGCTTGTTAGGCTTTGTGTGCTTTACTGCACAGTTTGCATACTTTGTGTACTTGGGATACTTCAATGTTTTCTAGCTGTGCCAGTGGTATTTGCATTCTGATTGCTTAACAAAACAATGGCTGCACATTTAAGGAAGGTCGTAATGCAAATACAATGCATGGCAACAATAATAATGTCCTGTGTGCCTACAAATCCCAATGCACACAATGTCGTGCGTTGAGATGTGAATGAACTGGACAATGTGAAGCTACAGGCATCAATTCATACACAAATTCTGTGTACATGTGTTTACCAACATTTTTTAAACAGCTCAAGGAGTTAAGGGAAGAAGGTTTTGTCTGTAAGAAACAATGAATTGTGGTTAACACACTGGATTGAGACTTGGTCCATGTGGGATCAACTCAAGCACTTCACTGGATTTCCTATGATACCCTGCACAGTGATTTGGGCTTTGAAACCCAAAGGCGCTTAGTGGTATATTCCACTGATTCCCTTGAGAGACAGGCATCTCTCAGCGTCTAGCCCTGTGACTTCTCAGCAAGGATAATGATACTTTCACGTTTCACAAAAATGCTGTGAGGAGAGCTTATCTCCTTAAAAATTACCAGACACTCAGGTGATGGACCCTAAAGTCAGCTGTCACAAAATAGTCAGGTCCTTTCCCAAACTAGCATGTTTTCTTTTCACTGGGACACAAGCCCCTCGTACACACGTCCCCCAACCTTTAAACCCAGCAGACTTCATATCAGAAGGGATGGCCCTAATCATGAATGACCTATTTGCTTTCTAACCTGGTGGAGCCAGATGGGCAGCCTCCAGCCAGCAAGATGCTCTCAGGCCTGCCGTATTCTCTTCCTCCTCTGCTTTTTCCCTGTCACTGTGCAACACCTCACTTCTTCCCAGTGGCCACATCTCCCTAGTGTGGGCAGGGAAAAAAAAAAGACCTCAGAGGCAGAGTCCCTGTCTGTCTACCTTTGATGATCCTCATTAAAACCTCCAGGGAGCAACCTGAAGAGTGAAAAACACAGATGTCCCAAGGCCAAGATGGGTATGAACAAATGTGGCAACTCACATTCCTCACTTGGGAGTCTTATTTTAAAATATGGGTGATGTAAACCACAGCAGGACTGGGAAAGTGTTACACAGTTTATTGACACGAAGGATGCATCCTCTATGAGGCAGCTGAGAGCACTAGAGGTGTTTGTGCCAGATTAAACCCAGCACTCACACCTGTGTACATTGGCCAGTGTACTGGCGGGCAGGATGAATTGCAGGAAGACTTAGTTCCTCTGTCCCACAACAAATGTTAGGAAATGGACTCTACCAAAAATCAGTACTGCTGAAACCCAGACTCCAAGTCTGGGCTACTGAGTGACTCTTACCCAGACATTCAGCATCTCCGACATGTGATGGGTCCTGGTTTCTTGTGGGGAAATTCAGTATGTCCTGCAGGTCTTCTGACTTTTCAGTTCACAATCACTGTCCATAGCCACGGGTTCCAGCTATGCAGCATCAGCCTGGCTGGCAGAACTGGATCCAGCACACTGCTCCCTGTTAGATGGAGCTTGGTAAATTGCTTAAATGACCTCAACAACGTATTTGTTCTGTAGTTGTGAGCTAACTCAATGAAGGGCTTTATTTTATAAATAGTCTGTAATGTTTTAAGTAATCAAACATCTGTAACTCAGTCAGTCAGTCTGTTTCTGCAGGTAATAATCAGTTCAATGAGTTCCAGCAATATTTTTGCAGTAAAATCCACTAATATTTTACTCTGCAGTCCAGTGTGACAAGACAATGCGCATGGTCAGCAATAACTCTTTACAACGGTTAATCCATCATATGCTGTTGATATTCTGTTTATTACTGACTATTTATAGTAACTTCTTTGTCCTTGATAGGGCATACTCCATTTTAGCAAATAGAGGCACAAGTGATTTTTTTTGATAGATCTGGTGGAAAGTTTTCATCTGAGATCATTTTTTTCTGACAAGTCTGCCTATTTGCTCAAAGCAGAGATACAAATCCCCATTCCATCTGAACAAACAGCAATACAACCCGAGTGCTGGAAATTTGAGGGAGAATTACGGTTTCAACAGTCATATAAAAACTTCTGAAAAACTGGAAGGTCTTTCCCTGTTTTACCTCAGTATGTCCTAGAATATGCTTAACTGGACCACATTTACAGAAAAATAATAATAATAATAAAAAAGAAATCACTGGTGGACAGCAATTTTGGTGCAGGCATAGGCACGAGTAGATAAGATGACCAGAAAGAATCAAATGACAAGGCTGGGCTGTTTTCAATTTCAGGAATACAAAGCTGACTTAAGCTGCTATGTCTCGGGTTTCAGTTAACTTGGATCACTGAAAAAGCATTGCATAGCTTTGTATTACTTAGAAGTATGCAGAGGAGGAAATTGTGCTATTCTCTATACTTTTGAATAAAAACACAAAGAACTGGGTCAATGCCTTAATCACAGGAGTGCTTGTATTATTTTGCTTAACCCTTTTCTCGTGCAGTGGGCATTTTATAAAGTTGCATTCCATTATTAAGGAATTTGAACTGAAATCAAATAGCAAGGAAGAGGAAGGATAAGGTTTTCTGTCAGTCCAAAATGTTTCTTTGATACCAATTAATCTGATCCTAGACAAATATTTCTATAACATCAGAGCAATTAGACTGAATAAACTATTTTCATTATTTTCTTTTAAAGTCAGCTGTTCTTTAGATCCATTTCTAATAAACAGAAAGCAGAGAAAATAACTTTCTACCTCATTTGGATCCTGGTCCATCCTCCAGCAAAGTCACTAGAAATTCTTTCAGTGGATTCACTGATGTTGAGGTAGAGCTTTTATTGTTCACTATGAAAACTGAGAACATACAAATTCCTGGTAGTGATGGCGGATACCATTTCAACTGTTTATAAACTGTGCACCAAACACAGTGTAATAGAGATTAGCACATATCTGAATATTATTAAAACTTTTGCACAAGAAGTCAGTGAACTTTGGAAAACTGCACAAGGGAGGAAGGGAGGTTTGTCTCTCTTTTTGTCTCTCACTTGCTAATCCACCTGGCTGGTGGATAGGCTGGGACCAGTCCTCAGGATTTTTATACTGGTGATGACTCATGATACTCTTGTTACCCTGCCATACTGGGTCATTTTCTTCAGGCACCATTAGGCATGCACAAAGAGATGCTGTGATCAAGATATATCTGGTTTCAATGTATAAAGCAATCATTCATTGTCTAATGGATGTGAGCGATGCCTAGGGGATTCAGTTTGCTGCTAGGCTATGCCAAGAAAACACCCAGAGAGTCTCTGCCAGCCAGTCTTCCTCAGTCTCCAGTTGCTATCCTCCAACTGCTTGTGTTTCCCTTTAGGATTTTATACCTTTTTATGTTTTTTCTTATAACTCTGCTACAGGCTTCCTCACAGCTCCTTCTCACAATATTGAATTTCCTCAACCATCTAAGCCAAAGTTTTGCAGCTTGGCTGGTCAGAGCTAGGCATTGGACCATTCAGCTGAACTAAAGTAGAGATGGGTATGCTACAGTTGAAAACGCTAGATGCTGCTGCATGCAAAGGAAATTTGATAATTTTTCCCATTCCCTCTCTTCTTCTGCAGTCCTTTATCTCCCCACTCTGTCACTACACTACACTGCTCTCATCCACGGTCCTCCCTAGGCCCACCGGTCCCCTTCCCCCTACCTCAAGGTCCCCCAGAAAGAAGTTCTTGGCAGGGTCCTGCATTATGCTGGGGAGTGATGTGCCAGCAGCAGACTGAGAAGCAAGGAGGGGCATGCCGGCCACCTTCCATCTCTTCTCCTTCCCACCTCTGGCGGGTGGCACCATCCCAGCTCTGATCAAATGGATGAGGTGGACAGGAGTGGAAACAGACCCAGAAGTTCAAGGAGACTGGGCAGGACCAAGCATGGCTAGGCTGGCCCCCCAGATACCAGATCTTTTGGTACTGTTGCATTTATATTGCAATTGCAGTATGCATTTATATTTTATTGTTCAATATGTATTTACAACAGAAATGCTACTATGGTAGCAATGCCTCACTCACCATGCATTCTTACAGCTGCATCCCATTATATGTAAATCACTGTATTCTGGTAACTCTAGTGAAGCCATACCATCTACACTGTCCGTCAATCCAGCTTGTCATTTTAAAGTAATAGGGAGCACTGATCATGTAGGCTGACCCTCCAAGCTGATGCAGAATGTACAATTCCATCCACAGGTTCCTGCAGTAAGGGGAATTAATCTTCCCTCCAAGTCCAAGTATGATACTAAACACCATTCTAGTGCTCAGGATGGGAAACTAGTACAACAAAGATGGGATTTTACTCTGAGTTACACTGCAGTAAACTTGGAGTAGGGTCATTAGCAAATATCAGTGGGTGGATCGTAGGAATATCAAGACCTGAGATGTCTGGCCAACATCACATTGCTGGGCAACAGCATGGTTTAAGTTTAAGGACAGAAGGAAAAACAGTTTTCAACTTTTTGTGGAGTGTAAAATAGCTGTGACATGCCTGACAAAGAATAGTTTGTGTTAGCAAAATTGCTTTCACATTTTTAATGAAAAAAACTTGAAAGCAGATTCCTTCTGGTTCAGACAAACATTAATCAGTAGAAGCAGGTACTTGTAAATAAATTAACTGATGCCATAGCCTCCTCTACACCTTTTTCTCTTCACAAGCAGAGAAAACACAATATACCTTAGGGAAAATGGTCTTATTTGGTGTTAGAATCTAGAGAGGTCCTTGGGAAGAAATAAATACAAATCAGAAGTAAAATAAAATGCTTGTCTCTAATGAAAAGAGGGAGACTGATTGGTTTGTGATTCTTAGCATCTACAAAATTGAGGTCACTATTGTGAAGGGGATCAGTCAGTTTCTAATCTATTTCTTTAGTGCAGCACTACCAATTCATCAGAAAATTATAGGGAAAAGTCCAACAGAGCTTGAGGCTTGGGCAGAATTCATTATTCAGTACCTAACTTTCTCTTCATGAGATGCATATTTAGTGCAGCAGCTATATTTTTATCCACTGAAGAACTCTATTTGGATCCAAAACTTTTCCTTGCTAAAACTCTGAAAGATCTCTTGGAGGTGTCTACTCTATAGCAAGTCCACACATATCCTTAAGGGAATCATGAAGTACCCCCTTATTTACTTTTAAAGCTATTTTTGTAAACCATCAATGCAATACAAAGATTTATAAGCATAGCAGGTAAACTCTGCTTACTGATCCCATAAACCATGCCTGTAAAATCACTTCTCCAAGCAATGTTTAATGCACAAACTACATACATTTAGTCCACGGAAAAATTAATTATTTAACCTGATGATTTTTGCTGTCTTGGTGAATGCCAGCCTAGACTTATTCCTGTAGGTTTTATTTTCTTCTTCACATGAATCTTAAAAGTAACGCACCATATGCACACCCTCTCTGTACAGCACAAAGGGCTCCTAGCAGTGTGAGCTCAGAGACTGACCATTATGTGCTGGGCTACCCCTGGCTCCCTTGTCACAGGTAACTCCTCTATGCTAACAATAAAATATTACATTATATGGTTGGAGGAGTTGGATGAGAGAAAAGAGAGAGACTGAGAACACATTTTCATTGCAGCATTCTGTCTGTTTGCCACAGTAGTTTGTATTAGGTGTGAATGTGGTTGAAAGGATTTCATTGAATGCTCCTTTATTCTCTCCACCCTTTAACAGAGGGCATAAAGGTTTCAGTTTTAGTTAAGAAAGGAATTATGATCATTGGCTAAAAAGTCAGTCATGCTTCTTGAATAACGGGAGGTTAAGAGGCAAAAGAATATTTGGGATACAAAATAAAACATCCCTCATAAACATCCAGGACTCTTAGGGTTTCAGTCCCTATTCCTTTTAGGACCTAAGGCTCCATGTAGGTAATTCACAGTCTCTGCCTTTCCATCATCAGCATGTTTTTCACATGCCAAATGGAAGAATGGATTTAAGCTTTACTGTACAATCAGAGTCCTTGTTGCTCTTCATGTATGTGCTTATTTTATGTAGAAAAAAATCCATTCTGTTAAACTATTTTAACAATGAGCATAACAGTCCATCTTTAGAAAAAAAAGTAGTTTTCCACATGCATTTCCCCTGACTTAAGGAGGGAGAGTGACAGAATCACATCACACAGTCATAGAAATGTTGTTTGGAAGGGACATCAGAGCAGCACATTTTCCAGCCTCCCCCTCAAAGTATTACTATCCCCAGCACCAAGTTAAGTCAGCCATGGGTTTGTCTAGCCAGGTCTTGAAAATTTCCAGGTGTGTCCACATCATCCATGGGCAACCTGTTCCAGTGCTGCACCACGTTCCTGGTGAAGTTTCTCATGATGTACCACCTGAACTCCCCAAACCACGATTTGTGGCTATTGCTTCTTGTTGTGCCATCTGCCACAGCCGAGGAGAGTTTGGCTCTGCATTTTTGCATCTATCCTTCAGAAAGCTGTAGGCTGCTATTAGGTTGCTCCTTAACCTTCTCTTTGTCAGACTGTGCTGCCTCCAGCTCTCTTCATGGGACGTGCTGTAGGCCTGTGAATGTATCTTCTGTCTTATAACGTCAAGATAATTCTCAATGTTTTGTCGAGAACATTTTGTTATTGGCAAATCTGCCAATAACTTGACTAAAGTAAATATCTGAGATGAGACATAAGGGTTTAACATCAGGGTCTGTACTGTATACTGAAATATCTGAAGAGGTCTAATTTAATGAGTCCAGCCTTACCACATTTTAGTGAACACATAAAATTAGATTGCTTGCTTTTCTTATGGAAAGTGGTCATACAATACAAAAGATTTTTGGTTGAACAAAAAGCAAGGAAGAAACTGTGACAGGTATAAAAAATGTTCAGATCAACACAAAAAGCAAGCCTCTGTCCTAGGAGGACATTATGAGAAGACTTCAATTTTATCAGCTTGTGGATAGCAACATAGAAGCCACTGGGAACATTATAGCAATTCTACAACTGTTTAATTTAGCAGACAATAAATGAAATGTTATTTGGTTCCCTTTACAAGTGGAAGGGGGGAAACTTAAAACGGAGCTTGCTACAAAGTATGCTGTTTCTGTAATTTCACAGCAGGACAATCAGAGACCACTTAAAACCACAAAGTTGTGGGAAATCTCAGTGCTTCTAAAGCACATATCACTCGCTGGGGCCTTATTATACTGAAGGTAATGTAAAACTGTAAACAGCATATGCTAAGCCTCTGTATCGTACAACAAATTCTGTGTTGTGTATTGTCTTCTGTTTCAGAAAACGGCTGTGAGAAGTTCAGCTGTAATCAGCAAGGTATAAAATTCCTGCAGATTCCAAAAACTGATGAACCCAACCCAAAAGTTACCTGTATGCACTCAAGACAAGGCATCTGGGGTCTTTCACATTACAACTGGAACTTTTAATGCATACAAAAACTAGACATGTGCTTGAGTTTTTATAATGAGACTTGCACATTCAAAACTTACATACTCCAAATTTCCATATAATCCTGCTGAGGCTACCTAAGCAACTCTAGTCATAAAAAGAAGACTGGTAAACATTAATTCTGATCCAGTAAGTATATAAGTATTTTGCACAAAATGTATTGGAAGAGATCAAGAGACTTCCACGTGATATAATTCCTTATTATGCTGTGGTACAAGTGGGTCTAATTCAGGTAAGGAACAGAACTGCCCCTGAGTCTCCCCCTCCCATTTAACCATTACAAGATAGAGTAAATAAGTGGCATTACTACTTCCATGCTAATACTCTGGGCACAGGTTAGTGACAAGTGGTTTTGGCAGCTGTATTGGATTTGTGTGGCAAGGTTTTGGTAGCCAGGGGGCTTACAGGGGTGGCTTCTGTAAGAAGCTGCTAGAAGCTTCCCCTGTGTTCGACAGAGCCCATACCAGCCGGCTCTGAGACAGACCCGCCGCCGGCCAAGGCAGAACCAATCAGCAATACTGGTAACGCCTCTGTGATAACATTTTTAAGAAGGAAAAAAGTTGGGACAGAGGAAAATGGCAGCTGGAGAGAGGAGTGAGAACATGTAAGAGAAACAACCCTGCAGACCCCCAGGTCAGTGAAGAAGGAGGGGAGGAGGTGCTCCAGGCACTGGAGCAGAGATTCCCCTGCAGCCCGTGGGGAAGACCATGGTGAGGCAGGCTGTCCCCCTGCAGCCCAGGGAGGTCCACGGTGGAGCAGATCTCCACCTGCAGCTCATGGAGGACCCCACGCCAGAGCAGGTGGGTTCCCGAAGGAGGCTGTGACCCTGTGGGAAGCCCGCGCTGGAGCAGGTTCCTGGCAGGACCTGCGGATCTGTGGAGAGAGGAGCCCACGGAGCAGGTTTTCTGGCAGGATTTGTGACCCCGTGGGGGACCCACGCTGGAGCAGTCTGTGCCTGAAGGACTGCAGCCCGTGGAAGGGACCCACACCGGAGCAGTTTGTGAAGAACTGCAGCCTGTAGGAAGGACCCACATTGGAGAAGTTCATGGAGAACTGTCTCCCATGGGAGGGACCCCACGCTGGAGCAGGGGAAGAGTGTGAGGAGTCCTGTCCCTGAGGAGGATGAAGAGGCAGAAAATAACGTGTGATGAACTGACCGTAAACCCCATTCCCTGTCCCCGTGTGCCGCTCTGGGGGGTCGGTAGAGAATCTGGGAATGAAGTTGTGCCCAGGAAGAAGGGAGGGGTGGAGGGAAGGTGTTCTGAGATTTGGTTTTATTTCTCATTACCCTACTCTGGTTGATAACTCTGTAATAAATTGAGATAATTTTCCCCAAGTTGAGTCTGTTTTGCCCGTGACAGTAACTGGTGAATGATCTCTCCTGTCATTATCTCAACCCACAAGCCCTTTGTTATATTTTCTCTCCCCTGTCCAGCTGAGGAGGGGAGTGATAGAACGGCTTTGGTGGGCACCTGGTGTTCGGCCAGGGTCAACCCACCACAGCAGCTACCAACCATACTGAATACTGAATTCGGCCTAGCATAAGGGACTGAATGTTTCTCAGCATTTAGGAATGGTTTGCTTAGCTTGCTGGTCTTCATGAGCCTGTTTATTGTGAGCTTAGATGCCTAACTCTGAATATGGATTCTGCCAAAAGTTAAATACCACAGCTATTAGGATTAGTCCACTCCCTTCATGTATTCCCTCACCACTTTTAGAGAAAACACCCTAAGTACCACCACTTACCACAGAAAAAAGTCAGAAACACATATGATCAGAGCAATAATGGATTTATTTTCATTCTCCAAGTGGGTTCAACAGAAGGCTGCCCAACAGGTACCCCTAAACAGCTAGTCAAATGATACACTTCTGCTTATATTCCCCTTTTCTCCCTTTTTTGCTTCTCAAGTTCTGCCCTTTACCACACTCATCTATGACCAAATAAACAGTCTGTCCCTATTTACTCTTTCCTCTTGTCCCTAATTTTGGTACTTTATGCCTCTTCAGTATTTGTGATATGGTCGCACTGGTAATTTCTACCTCCATCAGCAATTCCTTTAAGTTAGTGACCCCCTTTTGTTATCAATCATATTTCCGATTTCTACTACTTCTTATGTTGCTATCTTGTTAATGTAGCCATATCAGAATTAGATGTCTACATATACATTACTCCCTTTTTGCTCTCTGTAGTATCTTACAATTTCTTGTGTTGTTATTTTGTTAGTGTAGCTGCAAGCCAGGGCTGGCCACCCATGCGTATACCCTAAGAAGTGCTAGGCTTGTCTGTGTTGTGAACCTAGCACATTTTAGACACATTCCTTACTGGAGTGGAAGATTAATCCCTATTATTAGAGCAGAGTTGTTATCTCTCACTGTTGGTTAGCACATCAGGAATACTGCCTCCTTTGTACTAGCTTTTAGACGTGAGATGTTGATGCACCCACCATCAGAAAGTTTCTGATGGAGACAAGAAAGTTATATCATCCCAAGCTGCCGTGATACATTGAAATGAAGTAAAAGTTACTTTAAGTTGATTTTCCATATCAAGGCAGAGTACTAATTCATATACAGCAGAAGATCGTATTCAAAGGCCCATTGACTTTGCTTCTAAATCTCTTCCAGATTTGCCCAGATTGACAAAAAACCTATTAGGTTAGTTTGGGGAGTTAAAAAAAAAATAACTGAGACCTGTATTTGGCTGCAAATAATCAGTTTCTTGTTTCTTTTTTTTTTTTTTTAATAATAATGATAGAAAAGAATTAGCAGCTGTCTCTGTCCTCATTGAACTATCTCTGCTTGGAAAATTACTGCTGCTAGCTTTGGCCTCTCATAATTGTATGCTTGCATTCATTCAAGCCTTGGGGCTCTGTCACCCTAAACCATCTTCCTTGAATGCTGGAATGGCCTTCAGAAGTCAGTCCTGATGCCTAGCTCCATCATGAGAACTCCACCTAAATTACATAGATCATTGGTAGAACATATATATATATATATATCTATCATACATATACATATATTTTTCTGTAGCAGATGACTAATGTAAATGGCTTGAATTATTCCATATGAATTCAGCTAATTCAGCCCAGATGGTGAATTCTTAAGACTCTTGTCTTCAAGGGCAGACAACTTCTGAACAGATTGTACGTGACAATGGAAATCAATTCATGTTCAAAGGGTTTCTATTATTTGTCAAGAGAAATTATATCAAACATGTCGCATCAGCTTTTTACTGCCCTGCCACAAATGGGTTGACTGAAAAGGTCTACCCAGCCATTTCAAGCAAGATCTACCAGTGGCAAAGCCCCCCTGGAGATAGCCTGTACTACCTTGTGGTTTGAGCTATCTCTCTTCTCCTGTAGAAAAACAGTAGATAATTGGACAAATAATGTCTTAAAAGTGTTTTTATAGAACATAATTTAAGGTTTTTAACATCTGATTAGCAGAGCAGCGGTGTGTTCAACTAGCTGAACAACAGCAGGAAACTGAGTATTGTCATTTACTGGTCTGCGCTCTTGTATAATTTTGTCATGGAGTAAGTACATAAAATATGTCGTTATGGTATTTGGATACATTCTTTTTTGTAACACAAAAAAATTCTGTGTTTCTATTCTTTGTACAGTATATCAAGTATGCTAAGATATGTGTTGCTATTGTAAGTAACATTGGTTGATGAATCTGCTGTGAATATGTTACGTGAAAAATTTATTAGGGTTTATTAGGCTCATGATTGAGCTTCCAAATCGTTCACTCTGAACCCTAATGTATGTGACTTCAAAGTGACAACTCATGCTTAAATGTTGACATGCTTTTGCTGAACTGCAGTTTTCTGTGACTACATTATTCATGGTGAGTGTAAAAATCATAAGAATAACATCATGAATGAATAAGTGAATGAGCAGATGAATGAATGGTATTTTTCCAATAAATTAAAAATCTGTAGTGACTCTCATTATGTCTACATGCCCGTTTCATGTGCTCTTGAAGGACAACTACTTTTATGGATAAATATTTAAGCACAGATTTAGCCAAAGTGAATAAACCAGTTTTGGGAAAAAAAATTGTGAATGTTCTTTTGTCATGTTTGATTGGCTCCAATAGAAAATTGTGGTGATTTTTTTATAGATGACATGATAGATCTCTTGACTGAAACAAATGTAAGATGAACTTTCCTCTGAAGATGAACTTATGACCAAAGATCTTCAACAGTAGAAAAGGAGCCTAAGGGCCCTGATGACCTAGGTCTGCTTGTTTTGAGGTGAGTCTAGCAAATTTACATTTATTCCTCAGGATCTGCATCATCTTGAGAAACTGGAGCCACTGAAACCTGCCAACTTGCCTAAGACCTGCTGAACTATCAAAAAACAATAGTAAAAAGACCCAATATCTTTTAGTCTTGAATTTTCAAGCTCTACATTCAGTATTTATTAGTAAAAAATATCAGTTAGAAAATTTATAATGAAAATAGTCGTTTAAACCAGAAGTTGTTACCATGTTCTGTATGACTATGGACATTAGCCGAACCTGTCTGGACATTACTTTAGTTGCTGAATCATAATGTTTAATGGAGAAGGGAAGGGAAGGGAAGGGAAGGGAAGGGAAGGGAAGGGAAGGGAAGGGAAGGGAAGGGAAGGGAAGGGAAGGGAAGGGAAGGGAAGGGAAGGGAAGGGAAGGGAAGGGAAGGGAAGGGAAGGGAAGGGAAGGGAAGGGAAGGGAAGGGAAGGGAAGGGAAGGGAAGGGAAGGGAAGGGAAGGGAAGGGAAGGGAAGGGAAGGGAAGGGAAGGGAAGGGAAGGGAAGGGAAGGGAAGGGAAGGGAAGGGAAGGGAAGGGAAGGGAAGGGAAGGGAAGGGAAGGGAAGGGAAGGGAAGGGAAGGGAAGGGAAGGGAAGGGAAGGGAAGGGAAGGGAAGGGAAGGGAAGGGAAGGGAAGGGAAGGGAAGGGAAGGGAAGGGAAGGGAAGGGAAGGGAAGGGAAGGGAAGGGGAGTCCACTAAGTGACTAGAGGGAGAATGGATGTAACATATACTGTTCTAAGAGCTTATCTGAAATTGTCATGCAGTGTATTTTAACATTAATTAACTTTATAAATACAGTTCAGTAAATGGTGTATGCATAAAAGTAGAGTTTTACCGATCATAAGTGAATTGAATGTACCTGCATTTATGATCATTCCAATATTACATATTGCATCACTTACAGTAAAAACGGAAAGGAACAATCTAACCCTGAGACATCAAACTACTTTAATTAAAAGTAAATAGAACCACAGTTATATATGATTTAATTCTTTCAGGCACTCAAAAGCTCTATGCAACTGTAGCACTACACCATCACTAAAACAGCATACTGAGAGAGGAGAATCATGATGCACTCCTCTGCAAAGACCTCTTCTCCATGCTGGTTCTTCCTGCAGTGGGAGTGCACAGGAGAATGAGCTTGCTCCGTCTCACTGTGGTACTCTAAATATCAGATTAATTTGCATGGGGATGCTTTTACTTCTTATCACTTTTTATTAAGGGATATATACTTTTATAGTATAACAAGATCCATCCCTTGGTTAGCAAAGAGGAGTAAGTTCAAGAGAAGGAAGGATCAAGAGGGTATCTCAGGCCATATCTGCACTGTGGGCTACGGGAACCCTGCCCAGCGCTTGTGCTGTGAGACATGACCTCCAGGCTTTTTGACTCCATGCCAGGATGAGACCTGAGCATATGTCCCCTGCATCTGCACACCTTGATTTCTGCAGGGGCTGGCCAGGAGGGACTTGCCAAATGTCCTGCTGGGTACCTGACCCCGGTCCTCAGGGATCTCAATGGCACGTGAGGGTCATCCGACCTGAAGGCTGAATAATGTTTCCCTCCCATTTCTGTGCTCCCTTCCAGCAAGGAATTTAAGTATACGAATGCCTCCTCCCTATTCTGAAAAGCCTATAAACATCAAATAGCTGTGGATTGCTGAATGGGTTTTCTATATAAGCATCCCCCATCCCTTTGTCAGCTGGGACAATGTAGCATTCCCTCAAGGAGAAGGAAGATGTTGCCCCGTGAAGGGGGGAGGAACTCGGGAATGTTATCTGGTTCGTAGTAGAACATTTATAACATGACTTTGACTGGGTTGATTATAAATTGTCAAAAGATTTGATGAAATGTCTTGGGTCTCTTTGTTTTCTTGATTTAAACAATTTATTTGTTTGATTTTTAGTGGAAAATACATGTTAAATAATCACCTATCTCTGTAGACAAAAAACTTATCAACACTACATTATTTTAGGGAAAAGTTGAGAAAAAAATCAAGCATGGTATTTAATAAAAATATAATATTTAATAATATTCTTTTAGAGAAAAACAAAACCAAACAATACTGATCACCTCTGCTGAGACGTGATTCTTGGTGAGAAGTTGAAGTTCTTTTTTTATAAGCATATTTATACTGATAATATTTGAACATGGCTCATTTCATAAAAGCAAACATTGAAATCAGTCATTAAAACTTAGTCTCTCTCACCAAACCCCATGTTTGGAAATGACGATCTACTGTAGGATAATTTTGCAAACAGTATATAATGTAAGGAGTATCATTATTGTTACAATAACTCTTTATAGAAGTATCTTAAAGACAGTTACTTCTGTCAGTAGTTACTCTGTCCCCTTTCACCACCAGGTAAGAAAGTCAGGTTCAGAAATGTAAAAAATGGCATATATATGTAATTATTCACCTTGAAGTTGCCACAGAAGTGGTACATAGCAGCTAGTGTATAGTCTTTTGTAGTGGAAATTGATGGAAAGTACATTTAATGTGGATAATTGGATTGATTTGTCATTTTAAATATCTTGACTGATTTTTTTAATCTTTGCAGTAATTGTATGAAATAAATGACAAGCTGATATAAAAAGTAATGCTTAAGGCAGGACTAAATCAACAATTAAAAGCGAGTTCAAAGAGAGAAAATTTGTTTACAAAACATAGCTGTTTTTTTAGCTCAGAATTGTTTTGCTATCTATTCTTTCCTCTGGTATAATCTGGGTACTGAATTCTGCTCTGCTTCTGTTGCTTTCACAATTGTTTTTTAATGCAAAGCCTATGAAGGCACACACTTATCTTGCAGGGGATTAACGAAAAATATAACAAAAGGCAAAAAAGCATTAATTTGTGTAGTCATTTCATTTTGCTCAGTAGAGCAAAATGGAATTACTCAAAAATCCTATATAATCTGTGGTGTGTATCACAAGAATAGTATGTGTCACCATAACTACATAATAGGTAACGCTCTGGTATTGTGATGTTGTAACTGTCAGCTTTTACATAACCCCTGGTTTGTTCAGCATGTTGCTCCAAGTCAGAATTCATGAATTATTGGTGCTAAAAAAATTAAGAAATTAATTTTTGGATATTAGCGAAGCAGAGCACATACAAAAATTGCCTTTTTTTTTTCTTTCTACTGAGGAAATGGCATAGCAGGAACCAATCTAATACTTATGCAGAACAGCATCTATTTTTAGTAAAGCAGTTTTCACTAGATACAATTTGGCCATTCTGAACAGAATATGTGAACCATTACAAATTTAACTCCTCCGGGTTAGGAAATAAAGCCCATAGTGTATGTGACTAAGGTGATTTTCTAACTTTAGGATATGATCTTTGTTTTGGTCTGTTATTGCAAGGTCACAAATTAGAAGAGGCTCCTGTATAAGCAAACAAACACGATATTCAGGTATGTATCCCATGCAGCAAGAATACACATAGATAAACCAGGTGACCCAAATCAATGCAAATTCACATAACTTGTTTTCGTTAGGATAGATTGGCCCCAAATACCTATGCATGGAGGAGGCATCCCAGCAGAGCATAGGTATTTTCATTTTGCATTGCGTGACTGTTCTATGTATTCCACATTTGTTTCTTCCATCCTCAAACACAGTGCAAAAGAAGTGATTTGTGATTGTCCATTGTGGGTTCAGCCTATTAACTCTTATCTATTTATTTGTCTGCATACACAGATGTTTCATATGAAGACTGTGAAAGTAGTATCTAAGCAACAGCCTCAACATTTCAGCTTTGTCCTGAGGACTCTATTCAGCATTTAGAATGGAGCATAAACGTAGGCAAGTTATAATGGCTATGGGGAGTTTAACCACTGTATTATCTTACCTCGGTTTGTGCTAAGCAGCTGTAAGCAGTGTGTTATTTAAATGGTTCCTGCTTGAAACAGCAATCTCACTGTTGTTACCACTAATGAAACTACCTCAGAGGTGCTAACCCAGAGAAATGTTAGAAGAAAGATGATACTAGAAGCAAAATCACACAGGAAAAAAAAAAAAATCAATGCTATACTCTGTTATAGTCTCTGCATCTGGTTGCAGGCATATGCGGGATTTATCAGGATTTACTTTCCAGATATTCAAAACAGGCTAATAAGTTTTGAGAGTTTATGATGTTATTTGAATTTTATTTTATTTGTATATGTATTTCAAGGAGCTGCTGTATTTTTTTACTTGCAGGCCAGTGTGTTTCTTGGAAGGCTTCCCTAAGAGTTCCTGTTCATTCATGCCCCTTCCCTACCAATACCCAAGACAGTGTCATCCTCAGTACCATGGCAGATTTGGTTCTCTCAACTAGAAAGGTTATGTATGAAACATGAGCTCTTTTGGCTGGCTATATATCGTGAGAAAGTTATCTGGCAGACCCATCAGGAATTTTTACCAATTGTGATAAAAAATACAGGGAAAAGTTTTGAAAGATGTCATGAAAAGAACTACTAACACTGATGTGTGAGACTGAGTTTTCTGTTGTTGGATTCAGTTGCCACTGGTTTTGAAGAGAAGAAAAAACCCGCAGTCTTAATCAGGCAAGCAGCAAAACAATTCCCTATATGTAGATCTCATCTCTAGCAGAAAAGTCATGCTGATTGTATTGCACCTTTGATAGTGTTTCCACAATTTTTGCTGCAAAATGTGGGGACGTGAGATATGAAAAATTTTCAGCTTAGAGAAGGACTGGAGTATCATATTCAAAACCAGGCCTCAGGCTAAAGCAAAGCTGAAGTTTAATAATATTAAAAGTGAGGGTATGAACTTAGGGGCTTAAAGCAAGAATTTCTTCTTCAAACAGTGGGCTCTTCTGTTGGAAATGACAGAGTAGTAGAAATACTTGCTTTTCTATTAAATAACTCATTGCATGCCTCCAGATAAAGATAAGATGTGACTGTATTGTTGCCATGAAAAAGAAATGGAGGATTTATCTATGAGAGGAATCTAAAAGACTTGGTTTGATATGTTTGCCTGTAATAACGAGCAACTAGAACTGATGTCCTGGGAATTTTCACCTGACGAACTCCCAGTCACTACATGGCTCTGGGACACTGGTGATTCTTTGGACTCTCTGTTTTAGCCCTTATGATACAAATTCTTAGTTTCTACATATACCGTGAAGTATTTTGTAGTTTGGTGGTGACAGAGCAGTACAGATGTACATATACACTTCTGAACTGAATGTTTATAACACAGTTTTTTGCAAAACTTTCTGGGAGAAAAAGAAAGTTGTTTATGAATGACCAAAATTTTCATGGCCACAATGTCAACCTTGGGGGGGGGGGTTTACAAAAAATACACTTCAGCAAAGCAGAGAGAACTTAAGGATATTTAAGAGAAATAAGGCTTGGAAAATTAATCCTGAATATCTTGGCAAAGGTCGACATTTTTACTGTTTCTAATAATGTCTTTGTATATATTGACAAACTTGGATTATAGCTATACTCTCCTGTAATAATTAATACTTTTACAGAAGAGGTTTGATTCAGAATTATTGCTCATCCTTGACTGTCCTGTACTTATATTCCCAGATTAATAATGAAAACTTTGTTATCTTTTCAGATATCCAAAGGTAAGCAAGTTACTAGTAATTCTCATTTCATCTGAAATACAGATTTTTATTGCTTTTGTCCTTGTGCACTCTTTGAGTCCCTGTTATTATTTTTCATCTGTTTGAACAGGAAAAAAAAAAAATCACTTAAAAGAGATATATTAAAACTGACGGTCATACTAGATAGCCAAATACTGTGGTCATTGTGTTCTGAATAAATCACTGCACTGATGCATAATGAAGGTTGATGTACCACAGCAAGAAAGTAGTAGTGAGGGTATGCCCCAATAATCTAGAAAAATACTGCTTAAGATACTTGGCCAAAAAGGAAAAAAGAAGTTACTCAGGAAAAAAAAGTGTGGCAAAGAATTTAATTGGTATGGAGCAGGAAAATACCAAGGAATGGAAAAAAAAAATTATGACATGCTTTTCTTATCTTCTTCTCTTTCCAGCAATTGTGTGCCAACATAACACTATTTTAGGATTAAAAAAAAATATTTCCCCATTTTTTCACCAATAATTTCCATTTTAAGAATTTTTTCTTTTTAGATTTTTGCTAATTTCCCTGCTAATTTTCTGTTTGCTTCTTAATGTCTTATTTATTCTCCTGTGCTGTTGCCATATTTCTTTCCTTCTTTTCTATTTCATTATTTCCTCCTTTGTCTCTCTCCTCAGTCTCTTTCCCTTACTCCAATCTTTTTTTTTTTTTTTTTTTGGCTGGCCTCCATAGAAAATACTGCAGTATTTTTTTTTTCATACTATTGTTGCCAGTAAAACACTATCCTTGACAAAGAGAAAAAATAAGCTGCTGCTCTGGAGGTGGCTAGAAAACTGGCATAATACCAGTGAACATAATCCAAGCCTGGCATGGGACAGACTAGATGACCTAAAAACTTTTCCTTATATTGAACTTCAAGGTTTTTGTGGAAGAAGTAAGTGAAAGGGACAGATTCCAAAACACTAAAATCTGTCATGACGTTTTAATTGTGAAGGGCTTAAGGGACCCTGGAGGTCATCTGTCCTAAAACACACATTTCACTCTCGGTGCTTGTTTTGCATTTCACCTTGTTTTAAATTAAATGAGATGCCTACTTTAACTACTTCGGCTCAACCCTTTACTTTTGCTGAGCAGATGAGAAGAGTTTCTGTGCCAGGGGCAGAGGCAGCCACTCTTCAGGAGGCTTTCCTCTGGAAAAGAGCGGTGTAAGTCCTGGATCAGCACTACAGTGCAGTGCACATGGGTAAGCCTTCTGGCAGTACGTGTGAGGCAGAGGAAGGGCAGAGTCAAAGATCAAGGCAGAGCCCAGAGAAGTTAATACCTTGGAGACTGTGGCACGTCCATATATTTCCTTTCCTTCCTTGCTTGCCTGTCGTCAAGCTTAGCTGCATGTGCCAAGCACTGACTGCAAGACTGTAGACTGGTGTAGAGGGGTCTGAGGGGTTTGTTCCTGCCTTCATTTTGTGGATCCATGACTTGTCTAGCCTTCAGGAAAAGGTACCTATGTATGTTTGGTTACATGTATTTAATGATTTCAGTTCTTGTAACACACACTTCGGAAAGACTGCAGAGATATGCCGTATTTAAGAAAACAAAATATCTTCTCTCATCCAAGGTCATACTGTGTCAATCCCTTGGGAGACATAAAGCTCATTTATTAGTACAGGAGCCAGATAAATACATGATAGAAGCCACCACTGACACTGGCACATTAAACACTCTTAGGAAAGTTCAACAAACCTTCAGACACAGTAATTTGACATCTTATTTTTCTTCCTCCTTGGTCAGCTATCCATCTCTATGTAATTGAAGTATAAAACAACCATTTGATTAAGAACTCTTATTAATTGAAATTCAAGATTAGAAACCATGCAAAAATAAAACTAACAGCACTTGAAAAAGTGAAGGATTCATCCCAGATTTGGAGTTAGTTTGCATTGCCATTTCTAACACATAGGACTGAGCCTTTTATTTTCATATCTTGCTGTAAGTCTTTGCCAGCCTGCTTATATTCCCCAAATAGCTTCTGCTTCACTACATTTCCATCTGTACAGAAAGGGCATGGACATAAACACTGATAAACAGTGAATGAAATCTTCCCTACCTCCCAGCTAAGGCAGGATACTGGCAGGCCATATTTTTCTTTTCAGAAAGTATTATGCTAGGGATTGAGTCTTTTATTGTGATTTAAGAGGGATTTTTACCAGGAAGCTGGCAGCATCAAGCGCTTTTTGCTAGATGTTGCACTGCTCTATGATATATAGGCGTGTGTCTTTTGGCTGCTGTAACAACCTTCCTCAAAACTAACAAAGTACCGTTAACTATATCTTCACTATTTAATCTCTGCAGTAGATTAAAGTAGATTTTTAGTCTTGCTTTTTTTGGTCTGAATTTTCCTCTGATTAAGAACAAGATGGAAGACTGTCATATATGTGCCCACATAAAGGAAGGAATGTAAGAGCTATACTCACCTCCATGGACCAATTGCACCAGGAAGATATCATCTGGCTGTGAGTACAAAATGTATTTCATAGGGATGTTATTTCCCACGTTAAAGAAGCAAGAAATACTTGGAAGGTTAGGGTTTGGTGGAATTCTGACTTCTTTTTGTCTATACCATTACTATCCTAGTAACAACTGGTAGAAATTTATCTGAGCCTGTTGAACAATTAGCAGAGTTGTCCCTCCATCCATCTACAGCAGAAATCAAGCTCCTAAATTAGGAGAATTTTAAGACAACACAAGTATAAGGTGTGGTTAGGGAATTATGATTCCAGGTAATAACAATTTGATACAGAGTTTTAAAACTCAGTAGAAGTAGATGAGTCACAGAAAAAAACCACTTTGCATCTGTAGTTCTGTTTTCTATGGGAGGAAATTTTCAATATGAGATCATTCCAATGAGGTACAGGTGTATCACATATTCAGAATCAAGCTGTTCCAGGTGATAAGAATAATAAGGAAATAAGGATTGTCCATATTGTATGTTGAAATAAATACATATTGTATTTAGCAAGTGTCAGTGCAAACCACAGGCACATCTATTGATGAAAAAAGGGTACATGTGTCCTAGAAAATTACAGTTAGATTACTTAGAACAGAAAAATGTTTTTCTATAACTAAATTAATATCACCATAACTAAGCTTACATAATTCTCATTAATATCAATAGGAAGCTGATGCCTAGAAAGAAGATAATAGAACCCTTATGCACTTATAAGAAGCAGATTTGCAGCTGATTAATTAATAACAAAGATTAAACTTGCTTTTATCCTCTGATCCTACACAACACACTTGCAAATGCATATACAGTCTGTGCCTTGCATTCTCATAAGTCAGCATCTACTCCTGAGTCCTGAACCCTCTTGTAATGTAGTTGAATGGTAGAAAACTAGGAAGAAGGGCAAATAATGTTCTTCTCCCTTTAACTGTTTCTTTTCACTTCCAGGCTGTTCGTCAGAGCCGCTCAAGTCTGCAGGTGCTTCCCCACACGTTCTTCAGAATCGCGTTCAGACAAGCCCTCGAATTGTCCCCACGATGGGCAGTGGAGGCAGCTGCGGGAACGCACGCCAGAGAGCGCTGGGGCTGTCTGCAAGAAAGGGAAGATCAGGCAAAACTGCAGTTATTACAGTATTTGAGAAAATTATTTTCTTAGTAGCTATAATGAGGGAAAAACACACTGGGAAGCAGACTGCAAGAAAGAATTGTATCCATTAATGATAGATGCATGAATTTGAAAAATATCTGGACTTCAACTCTGATTTTGAATGAAAATGAAATTGTAAGTGATTGGAGAGGCTAAGAGTGATAGTTATGGTGAAGGTTTTCAATTGTCTGAAAGATAGATGCCTGAACTGTTGCTGTTGTTTGCCATGACCTTATGATGGAACATGAAGGAAAAGACCATAAGCACTTTAGACATATTATCTTAGTGCTGTGCATTTTTCAAAACCATGGTGAATATAAATCCCCATACCAAAAATCAATGTGGATCAACCTATCCTTTGGATGTGATTTGTAGTTATTGGGGGTATCTGAATCTCATTTAAGCAGAGCTCTGGAATGCAAACATTGCCTTAGTTTGTCTGAACGTGATGTCCTTCTGCTGCTGCACAAGAGCAGAGTGCACAAAAATGCACATTACAACATGTCATGCAGAGGTTTGACGGTGTGAACAACAACACTTCATGAAGTCCTACAAGACTCCTGTCACATACCAGTGACTCTTCAGACTGTTGAAGCCAATGAACTCAGGAGTGATCAAAATGTTTCAAGGAATAAAGAAAGTAGAAATCTCCTCACCCCCTCCATGAAATTTTGCATGCCTCACTGGTGAAATGTCAGACAAAGTAATCCAAAAGTAAGAGCATTAAAAACCTTCTGTGAAGGTTTTTGGCTTCTCAGACTTTCTACGTGTGTGTTGTAAAGCAGCAGTCTGTGCTAAGAACAGAGAAATTTATTAATTTCTTCTTCTGGGACAATTGTCTGTCCTTTCTTGGTTCCTCCTGCTATGCAGGTCCAAAAGGAGATGGGGAGACAGAGGAAGGATTTGCCCTTCTTACAAACATTGCCTCTAATTCTTGAAGTGAAGAAGCAAGAAAAATAGCATTTTCACATGTTGCTCCTATAGAAGGTCTCCTGACACTTCCATATAGAAAAGGGAGGTCCCTGAAACTTAAAGAAGAGGGGCAGATAGTATGGGGGGAGATGCAGAATGGGAGAACAGGTAAGGCAGGAACCAGAGAAAATGCAGAAAGGATCTTCTCGCTCATTATATCATGCATCCTCCTGTTGGTTACCATCTTGCACCATTCATTCATTACTTGCTAATTGATTATTCACTTTACTGATATACTAAGCATGCGTGTAGGATCTGCTCATTGGACAAAACATATTCAGTCTGTATTATTATCTTTAAGTGCCATATTTGGACTTTAATTGGTTTGTCCATTCTCTTTTGTGCAGTACAACATACGTACAATGATTAAAAATTTTATTTAAGTGTTTATGGCAATCTGTATCCTACACTAGGAAAAATGAAAAAAAAAAAGATAGGAAGAAATGGAAAGAAAGAGGAAAGATAAAATGGAGTGATTTAACCTGGAAGACAAATTCCATCCAAAATACAGATTTAATTGCCAGATAGAAAGCCCCATGGCAAAATCATGTGATAAAATATACCTGATTGATATAATGTTCATGATTCTGTGGAGGAAAGGGGCTGACAGAGTCTGGCCATTTCTGGTAGATGAATACAGAAATGTAGTTATTGATGCACACAAAGCAAAGGAAACCTTTTGCAGACTTCTGGAGTAAGGATCCTCCTACTGGAATGACTGATCCATGTTTGTTGGCATCTCACTAGACACTAATTAAAATCAGTTTTTATTTTTTATAAAATCTTTTTCCTGTACTGTCTTAAAATCTCTCAAAATGTAGGAAATTGCATTGCAATTACAAGCATATCTAAATATAGTGAAGGCAATTTTGCTTCCTAGTCTATCATAACATTTGTTTTTATAACAAGAATGAGGAAGATGGACCCGTATGTAGTGCTTTTCTATCTGATTTTCTAGAGCTTCATTTAGTGAGAGCTGCTAAATAAGTTGGGCTGAAAAGGGCTATTTTTCTGCTTAAGTGTTAAACTTCCACTTTTAAGAAAAGACTGTGGATTGGCTTGGTGTCCTTTTGTTTTTCCAAATGGCTTTGTAAAAGGAGATCAGGCAAACTGGGTCAGTTAGGATTTTGAAGTTAAATACCCCTGGAAGTACATTAGTTTAGTTTCATTTAATAGCTCTTTGGATTTATATTACTGTATAAAATATCCCCACTGCTTAGTGATATGATGTTGGTTTAGATGCCTTATGTTGATAGCATTCCAGACCATGCCTAAATTAATCCTGACCCTGCATTTGTAGTTTTGAGAGCCAGTCTAGGTGGTTTTTGTAATTAGACCCTCCCAGGTAGCAGGAAGCTAGAGCTTTGGCTCCTTAGTTAGCAGCTGTGCTCTCAGCTGGGTGTGTTTATTATAAATGAAAAAGACTCCTCAAATTTCCATTCTCGGCATGACCATGCTTGGCTTCAGTCTCCATTTCTGGACGTCACTGAAGATAAACATTAAAGGCAGTCTGAATGCTGCCTCATAAAGATTTGGTTGACATAATGTATCATAATGATATATTTCTAATCAGGCTATTTAGCACTATCAAAGGATCTTTTAAAAATGAATCATGACTTGTCATTAGAATATAAATGTAACCTAACTCTGACAACTCTCTGTGTAACGAGCCTATGCAGTGTAGGAACTGAATATGAAATTAAATATTTGCCTAAAGCATGCAGGTGATAACAAAACAACGGAGCATTGTTGACCCATGTTGAGAGTATTTCACTGCTTATTTGAAGAAAAGATGACTTGTATTTCAATCTCATTATAAAAACTGGAAAATGTACTCTATGGCATTATTCACAACAGTGCACAGCATTTTATTGTCTCACTTACATGCAATTTGGGAGGTTTAAGTGAGATTTAAGGAGAGAGATTTAGGCCCAGTACTGGTTCTTAACATGGGAGGATTTCATCATTAATAGCTACAGACCAGATATAAGCCTCTATAAAAGCAAGACATGGAAAAACAGCACTTAAAATTAGTTTTCCCTAAAGTCTCTAGAGTATATTTTTGTAGAGCTGGAGGTTTTTGTTTCAGGTGATATTTTTACATGTTCAAAAAATGATTCCTTTCCACTCTCCCTTCTATTTAATTCTCTAACAGGCAATCTTTCCCTCTGCACCTCCTAGCACTTTCACTGCTTTTTTGCATGATTCATTGAGCTTTTTTGTCTCACATATTTCACCCAAGTGTAACAAATCCCCTCAAGCCAGCATTGGTCTAGAAAAGGCTGAAGATGGGAAAGCAAGTTATTTCATATCAGGGTTAAAGTCTTTAGATTATTGTTCTGCATTATAATAACTATCAATTTATCTACTTAGATTTTTTTTTTTTTCAGTCAGAGTTCTAGTTGAGATACACTCTAGATTTCTCAGGCAAAATCCTATCAGGGTAAATGAGAGTTTTGCAGCCAATTTCAGGGAGGCTAGGTTTTCACTCAGTTTCTTTGCTTTTAAGTCTCTAGGAGATAAATCTCTGTTCTGCTGTCCTGTTCTGCTGCATTCTCCTTTTCTGTCTCCACATGGTTATTCTTATAGATCAGTGGAACACAGAGGTGCCTTCTTCCAAGGTGACTTCCCAGCTGTCAAAAGCAATCACTTCCTTCCCTAGAAATATGCTTCCCAATGAGCAGGTAGTCTCAATCAACTATTTTGGAAGCATTATTACCCATCAGTATAGAAATGTATTTGATACACTGCTCTGTTAGGAATACATCTGGTCCACCACATAATTTATTAGGTCTCCTCAATAGTAGGTTCCTCTGGCCAGTGTCTGTTCTGATCTATGTCCTGAGCCCATTATCATCACTGAACTAACAGAGGTAACACTAAGCATAACCATGAGAAAACTAAACTGGGGAAGCTTTCAAGAAGACCAAAGGTATTTTGTCTCTATCTCTTTCCAAATAGAAGAGTTTAAAGGCATTGACCCTTTGGTCATCACACCGTTAAAATGTAGTGTCATGTGTTCCTAGGTAGAATGTTCTCAACCACTGATATTATGAATATGAATTTGACACTACCAACAAATTTTCTTTTAACGCAGTAAAAATGCATGGATGGCAGCCAGCCTTTCTACTTCATCTGAAACCAGCCTCTATGATTAGCTATGTAGTAGAAATCTAATGATATGTTACAGCATAATGCCTAAAGGATGAATAAACCAGTTGAAACCATATTCCTTCTACACGTGCAAAGTTTGGCCACACTCATTCCTCGTTTAACATTCCTGAAAAAGGTGTGCTTTTTCTCCCAGAGATAAACATGATCCTGTTAGGCCAAATGATCTCCTCTGATTTACAGGCAATGCAGTCTCTCTGGGCTAAATAATTAGAATATGCTCCTTTATCACATTATGCCTTAGCACAATTCTCCTTTTCTATCATACATCTTAGAAATAAGATATATTTCACTTTGGAAAGGTGAAGTTGCTCTCGTGTGTGCCAGCAAAACCTGTCATCAGCTTGGCAGATAGGCATTAAACCAAGAAAAAGTGTGTAAGTATTCATGTAGGTCACAGTCTGAAAAATTAATCCACAAAATTATACTGAGGGATTTTTCTGCTTCCTTCTCCAATTGAGTTCAAAAGGTATTTACCGTAATTTGTTGCACAACACTGAAACACGTGGGAACTAAAGTTAGTTTTAGGTTAATGTAGGCAACTGCACAATTTTAAACAGCCTCTGGACTACTCTGAATTATCTTACTCTTGAAGAGCTGCATACCATATCCTTGCAAGAATAGATGGGAGCAGTGAAGAATTGTCCAATAGATTCTTCTGCTTAGAGTTGCCACAGTTGTTGCTACCATACCTTCCGTTACCCCAGTGGTGCAAACATCCCACAATAGAACTGAGGATCTTACTTGATAATTTTACATTATAAAAAGCTCTGAGATGATAAAAGTAGGCCACTTACACCTACTGTGAAGAAGATAGATCTTATAATAGCTAAGGTAGTGGTTTCAACTTTTTTCGATTAACATCCCCTGCAAGGGGGTATGACCTACTAGGTAGTAAACTTCAACCTCATAGCATTAATTCTGCTTACCTTAGTCACCTTTTGGTGACCCCAAGAGCTGACAGAGCACAGGCTGCCACCCACAAGTCTAAGATGGATTTGCAACTTACACAAAGAATAAATAAATAAAGTATAAAAAAGTCAGTTTGAAGATTTGAATGTTTTATGGGTTTTAGAAATACGGTTCTTCAATTCCCAATTTCCAGCAGATGGTAAAATGAGCAACACCTGTAATGTTTCATGATTTATAATATGAAGTGCACTTCATAAAACTGAAACCAATGTTAAGACAAGGTTTATTAGTCAAATCCAAAACTAGTTGGCCATGTTCTTAATTCTGTGTTAATACTTCATTAGTTCTTTATGTATAGGTATTTACATTAGATTTATTACCTGCTTGAAGCACTAAGTATCTTTAGTATGTTCAATAATAGTATTGAAATCTCTTTGTATTCCCTAGTACCTCAACCCACTGGATTTTAATTATTAGTTCCTGAAACATGTTGATTTGATGTTTAACAGGACACACCTCTGTTTCACCTGTTTTTTCTTTTAATCCGGGGTTTATGCTTGACATCCTGAATACTTACATCTCCATATTTGTGGGTTTTGTCATTCTCAGCAGTATTTGTGCTAAAAGTATTTTGAAACTTATTACGTAGAAAATAGCAGCCATGTTTTATCTCTCAATATATACTACCAGTTTCATTTCTTCCACTTGATTCTCTCTAATCTATGACTAGGTTAAGAAAACCTCCTATTACTCCTACAGCTCTCTTGACCTTTCCAGATGCCTTTTCATTTCCTCAGTCATTTCACACTCGAGCTGTTGTTTCTGGAGAAGGCGAAATATAGCATATTCCTGTAACTAGTTTATTCTCTAAGACCAATTCAAATTCAACCCTGACAGCCAAATTCAATGACACTGCAGCCTTAGGAATGACCAGGTCACCACTGTTCTTTGCTCAAGGAACAAGCAAATGGATGCCCGTACAAACACCTGCCGTAGGAAAGCATGCAGAAGGAAAGCCTTTGATTCCCCTCTGCCTTTTCTCATAGCATGGAGTGGGCCAGCTGGAAGGAAAACCCAAACATCTCCTCTCCACATTGAACTTGCTGGCTGATTTAAGTTGGTATTACAACCTTTTTTACCATTCTCCAAGTTCTCTGCCCCAAAGTAAAAGGAGACAAAATAGTCTCATTCCTAAGGGCTGTTGCTCATAAGGAAGGCACAGGATTCCCATTTCACAGACTTCCCATTTCACATTTCTGCTGGCTTCATCTAATCTATATCTTTTATTGTTAATAGCCCAGTTAATGTAATCTTTGAGCCAGATTTAAGTTATGCCCGTAATATCCTACTTTTCTTCATATGACTCTCTCTCTCATTCTCCTACCTACTTTGTTAGACTTCTTTCCATTTCTACATAGGCATTTTAACAGCCTTTTGTTATTGAGCTTACATTACTGTATATTAATGTCTATAAATTCCCCATCAATATCTTACATAGCACATTTCCACCACAAAAAAAAAAAAATTCCCGTTAGCGTTTACTCTATCTTTTTGTTTTCATCTTCTCTATGTACATATTTGTTAGAGAGGCCACGTTCAGGAAAGATCGGGTTTGCTTGATTAGGTTCAGCTGAGTATAAGATACTACCTTATTGATCATAAGATGTTCTTCTAACAGCAGAATACCAAAAAAATATCTGAGTTACTGATGCACTTAGATAATTTCTGGAAGTCTTTCCTCCCCCATTCAATATATTAAATCAGAAAGGGTCAGCAGGAATTGAAGGAGTAATTCACGTAGACAGGGCAGCTGGGTGACTTTTAATATCTTAAATATATATATATAATACAATTACCTACTTTGATATAAAAACCTTGTAACAGTGAAGTAATGTACAGGGCACTAGCAGCTTTTTATATCCCATACTTTAACATAAAGAATATATATATATTTATATAGATGCCTGTTAATATGTTTGTTCCATACAAAAAAAAAAAAAGCCTGTCAATCACAACATAGAACAGTTATAAACTATCAACATGACAGTAAGTGAAAAAAAGTGGTACAGCATTTCAACTGAAATAAGCTTTTTTGCAGTGTTATGTGTTCATTTGTCTGTTTTTGTCTATTTATTTTCCCTAACAGCTGTGAAAATCCTGATTTTTTTTTTTTTTTTTTGGTCTTCTCAGACGTGGGAGGCAGCCATCTCTAAATCCTTTTGGGCAGCTACCACTACAAATCTTACTTTATTCTTTTTCCTTTATGGCTTTTATTAATACTGTTTTGATAGTGACAACAATTTGGTTGGCTGCAAAATCAAATGCACATTGTTATTAGTACTTACTACTGACTTTTGCATTCACATGTGTTAATTTACTGTGCTATTCTATGGAGCCTTGTCACTTTCATAATTTTTCTTTTAAAGCTATCATTAATTTATCATTATAATACCTTTGCAGCTTTCTTTTGTAAATGCAGTCCCCTGCATGACAAAGAAGTTCTATCTTTATATTCCTATTTGGTTCTTCAGTGGAACATCAGGAAGAAAGTATCAAGTACACAAAGAAAGAAGAAAAAATATATGGAAGTTACAAATAAATATTCATATTTTACTATGCTGTTTTGTCTCTTGCAGAATTAAATGAGTAGACAGCAAGCTCTAAAGCATTATGAATTATTATTTTATGCTCTGTATAAATATTGTTTCATACTAAAGAAATGTCAGTATAACTGACACAGAAGGAAAGACTTAGTACAATCTCTGATCCTGCATCGCATGTGAATACTTTCACATTGATCAGTGCTCTCATCATAGCCAACGGGGCTCTTCAAAGATTGCAACAGTGTTTGTATGTCCAGTGCCAAAATGGTATTGAAGCACTTACCTCCTGTTTAGGCACTTCACTGGTACTAATTTCAATGAATCAGGGTAGGTTATTGTATACTCTGTTATAGAACTGGCCTTAAGTGTTTTGCAGAATCGGAGCCATGCCCAACATTTCCTCTTCCTTTTTCACTTCGCCAATGGAAATGTTGACATACAATATGGCAAGTTAGGGTATTACCAGAAACATGACATTTTTTGGTTTTGTGCATTTAAAAACTCAAGCATAATCTTATACTGAAAAAGTATTGTGTCTTATATTTTCTTTGATATTTTCTGCCTTAATGAAGAAGGAAAAGATCGTTATGATGGTCCATTCCAATATTAGATAACCTACAGCAAACAGGAAAAATCTATACTGAGTTTAGTGGAGCCATAATTTGTACTACTGTAGGGAGTTCCTGAAATAAACAGTGCTGCATTAATTTCTATGGGCTAGACTGTAGATATATACCCACTCAGACATTAAGTGCCTACTTATCAGAACTCCTGACCACCACAAACACACGCTGAAGCCAAAGGGAACTGTGATTATGTAGGCTCTATCAAAATACAGGAAAATCAAAATCTCTATTGACAAAACAGTTACAGTCAGACTATAGCTGCTCCAACACAAGTGTGTACCACTACACCTATGTCCTATCAGTACCTGAGGTTTCTGGATTTCATTCAACTGAGGTTCATAAAGAAGTGGCAGCGAGAGAATATGAGAGTGCCTGTTCTGATGACAGCAAAAAAGGACATAATTACATAAAATCTGTTGCTATAGCAAATGACCATATTACATGCTTGAATATTCAGGAGCCAGGTGTTAATGAAATATAACCTAACTTCGCTATAATGAAACAATATGGTACCAGATATATATGTTTTTTTCCATTGAGCTGTTCATTTTAGTAGGCTCTGGGAAATTGCTGCTTGAGAATAAGAAAGAAATGAGCAGCTGAGCGGAACATCAATACGCAGTACTTCTATGGAGATCACTTCACATTGATCAACATTTAAAAGATGTTTTTTAAAAAGATAAATGAATGAAGAAGGAAAAAATAGTACATTCAAATGCTAAATACAGCCTACACTGAGAAAAGTGAGAAAAATGTCATTGTCATACTCGGGATACACTTGCATAACTGTTCAGGCTATTAGGCCTAATTAACAGTGAGATAACAGATTCTTGCTATGGGGGTGTTTATATGCAGAATATGCTAAATGTAGAGTTTGATACATGGAAGTTAGAATTTAGTTAGATTTAGGTTAGTGTAAATTCACATAGAAGACACATTTCTGCTCTGGAAAGGAACAATGAGCCTAGGTACTTTGGGAATGCTAATTCTGAGTACTATTCTTAATGATGAAAAAGAAATCGTGCATTCTTCATGGAATAAATCCAATAACATAAAATATCAAATTTTTCTCATGTACGTTTAGATAAAAGAATATAATTGAAATATTTTTAATGACACTAGCCTGGCTTATAACTCCTGGGGTTGTTCTTTCTTTTGTTTTTGCTTTGGTATTGTAGCATAGTGTAGGGAATACTCCAAACAGCTACAGTATGAAAGAACAGGCTTTATTTTAACTTTCATAAATTACTCTGGACCCAAAGAACTCATCAGGTAAAGCTAATGCAGCTGTTGCCGTGAATAATTCAAACAAATCACTTCAGCCACAGTATGGTGGAGCTGACTTCACAGTGGTAACCTCCGTAAATACTGTCAGAAAACAGATACATTAGCTATTAGTGACTGAAACTTCCAGTCCTTGGGAAGCAAAACTTGCTAAATTCTTTCTTGATTAACCTGACTGACAGAACTTCTCCCCAAACCTTTTCTTCCTGAGATTGCATCATTGAAACCTTAATAAGTTCTTGCTATGTTTCAAATGCAACTTAAATTGGAGCAATGAATTACTATGGACTGTAAAGAAGAAAGTTCCCACATTCTCAGAATCAAGCATGCAGACTAATTTCTTCTGATTTCAGTCCCAGCAGTACAACTAAATAATCTATAATACTAATCTAAATGTATGCAATGTTGTTTAGGTCCTGAATGTACAAATTCCCACAGCACTAACTTTACATGTATGAGTGCTTCCCTTTAACTCTGAGAATTAATTACATAAATAAAAACATTAGTTCTAAATTCTTGTAGGACAGAGTTCCAATCATTTTAGAATAAGGCAACGTTACAAATAAATACCTTTAAGGTTTAATAAAGATGAATTTAGGGACTAGAAGGAAAATGTGGTATGGAGAAGAGCTAATAAGGAACAAACGTAACATACATATTGAAATGACGACTGTTAGGTGGATGGAAAAATTGACAAGCTCAGAGTATTTAGAAAAGCCATTTCTTTGGAATGATGCTTTGTTGCCAACAGAGAATAAGATGTAAAGGAACAAGTAAGACCTAAGAATTCTCAACAGGAAAATATTAATAATGGGGAAAATGACAGAATGACAACCAAAAGGAGGAAAGAATCATGAAAGTGGCCAAGACTTTCAGGGCTTACTGATCCAGAGCACACCACTGTTACAAGTATGATTCTGATGGCAGTTTGTCACACTCTTGTCTACAATTTTAGTGTCATATTTGGGGCTGATGACTTTTTGAAAGACAACGTAAGCATCTTAAAGCTTATTAGGTGATTTCTGTAATTGTTGCAGACCTGCTCATAGTAAGCATCTGGAACTTTTTCTGCATGATGAACTACTCTTCCTGCCTGATCCTGCAGTTCAGGACAAAGGAACAATACCCTTTGACTTCACTGGAAACTGCCAAATGAATCTTTTCCTTGCTAAAAAAATTCACCTAATTTATTCACTTGCCAGGATTACAGAATTTTCATAATTCTCTCTCTAAGAACCTCCAATTAAGTGTCCAATTTCAGTGTTTGTTCCTCTCCTACATGTTATCCTCCACTTTGTTGTTCATTTTCAGTAGAGAAATAAGATGTATTTTACAATTTAATTTGAAAACTGGTTATGTATCCTTCATTTCATGTTCTCCAATGACATTAAGAAATAAGACTGTAATGGCAGGAATCACCTTGGATTGTATTAGTGAACACTTTTTTTTTTTTTAAATAATGCTGAAGGGTGTCTTTAAAACAAGTCTCTTGTGAAGGAAGTGCTCACTTCCACGTCTCCTTCTCAGAAACCCTAAATGTTTTATTTAACAGTTTTTACCAAGTACAATTTCACAAGAGATTACTGAAACATTTTTAAAATGTAAAAATGTTACCTTTTGCTGGGTGTATCCATTCAAAACCTGACTGAGCGATACGCTGAGTAAATGTATTAATTCCTGATATCCTAATTTCCATTTCAGAACTGGACAGTCTGAGCAGCAGTAAATGCGTACTTTTATCTACATGAATTTTTCATAAGGATGACCTGGTTGATCTACATGATGTGGTCCGGGTGATCTTCCTGACGATCCTTTCTGTTGTTTCCCCCTCTCTCAACATGATCCTCTCAGGCAAGTCTGGATTTATCATGTAGCCTGGTCAAACCAGCACACTGACTGACTCCAGGGCAGGAAGGACTACAGCAAAAAGAAGTTTTTTTGCTGAGGAACATGTCTTGCCTGTGCCCCTCCAGGCTGCTTTCCAAGGAGGAGTTGTTGCCTGCTGCTTGCACCAGTATGCCTACCTAAAGGAATCTCCAAAAGAAATTCTACCTTATATGAAGTCTTCAGCGCTATCTCAAAACACTCCCACGGATAAGGAAATGGATCATGGCAGATTTTCACCTGCATTTTTTTCCTCTGCTTTAAGCATTAGAAATCCTCACATATCTGAAGCTTAAGGATATTTACTTATGTACTTGCATATTTACTTGTTCCCATTGTACTGGCCTTACACTTCACTCAAATGGCACTGCAGGACGCTGTTGCACCGCACATAATATAAGCATGTAAGATGATGCTTCTTACCCCATAGAGCACAAATATGTTCTCTCTGCCCGTTCTCATGAAAAATTACCTCTGGAGTTCATATGAGCTTTTTTCATGAACTCAAAGACATTGTGGGGCCTAGCATATACCTATTCACAGAGGAAACCACAAGCTGACCAAATGACAGGCAGCATACAGGAGCTTAGTGCAGAAGTGACTGCAAGCATTTGGTATAAGGATTTTTCAAGTGCGTCAGGCAATGACTGTTGAGCCTAGAAAGAGTGAAGCACTGATTCTCCCTTCTTTCCCTGATAATCCTGAGAAGAAATTTCTTCTTTCCCTGAGTAATACGTTAACATTTATTTTATGCATGACTTTCACGCAACTGCCAAACTTGGGCAATCCTATGTGGTAAATGTTCTCATTCTAACATTTGTCAAGCTACGTATCCTGAGATTACATACCCTTACAAACGCAAGTCACTAGGGAGAAGGTTTAAGATACAATTCAGCTGCGGCTATGGGCTTCTGGAGATGAGAAAGAAATGCATTTGTCCCCTTGCTAATGGCACCACACTGGGTATAGCAGTAGCTCAGTGCTGCTCATCAGTGCGATGCTGCAGTGGCACATCTATGCAGTGTTCTGGCATGAGTTGTCTTAGACATGGACAAACGATTATTCCATATTACACAGAAGAGGGTGGACATGAAATCTGTCCTCTTAGAAATCAGCAGAAACATTTCAACTGAGTCCTCAGGAGAAACAATGTCCCCTACAGGCAAGAACAAGGCAATGAAAACTGTCTCCTCTCGTGTCTTAAGGATTTGAACCTAAAGAAACATAAGACAGAATGGTCAGTAAACAATGATTCCCTGCTTTCTTGTTGCTCAGCAGTTTGAATGATCTTTCTGACCTTTAAGGGCATTTCAAACAAAATAACCAAGGAAAGAGAGAGAATTTTACTTAGTTTCTTCTTCTTTCCCCTTTTCAAAACTATTAATCGGTTTCAGTAAGTGGTCAAGAAGGGGCACTGCAGAAATCTTTCCTGCACATTTGTTCTCTGTTACAAGCCCTCTCACTTCCACGTATTTCTTATGTTTGAAGCATAACATATCTCCTTTTCCAGGAGTCTTTGCTCTGTCTTTCCAACAGTCCCCACCCAATGGGTGGGTGGCAGATGTGCCTGCCCTAGCATTAGCCATGTAAAAGCCAGGAGTTCTCTCCAAACAGAGATTTAGGGTTTGTCTATAGCAAACGGAGGGAGGAAGGTAGCACCGCAGACCGATTCATCCCACCTTGAAAGAGGTATGTAAGATACGTGGGATGAAGTGCTGTAGAGACATCTACGTTACTGCTTTAAAAGTGAGAAGACTACACGAGTAGTTTAAAGAACGTGACTAAGCTTTGGATGACTGGTCGTCTCGATCGCCGCACACTAGTGAGGAGGTAATCTGCCTGCAAACTGGCAACTTTTACCCCCACGGCCTGAAGTGCCCCTTGTTTAAATGAAGAACAAGTTGGGCTCCTGCCTCTATGTGGCACAACTGAGGGTTGAAAACTTAACCTTTAAAGGATTATAAAAACCAAAGCTAAAGTGTTCCCACGCATGAACCACCCAGCACAACAGAGTCACACTTAGATCTGGCAGTGGTAGTCAGAGAAATGCAGTCAGGTTTAGGCCTCAGCTTTTACTGGCAAGAGCAATCGTACATCTCTCATCCAACACATGGGCACAAGTCTGTGCTCTAACACATTCCAGCAGCACAGCCTGAAAGTACATGCATCAGAAATCTGGATGCAGGTGAGTTGTGGCTCCGGCTAAAACCAAATAAATAAAAATTAAAAAATCTACTGCTTAAATAGCGTACAAATTTAGTTGCTTCACAGCCAAGAATCCAGACGCTAATGTGTTCCAAATCAAACTCTGTTTCTGGCATCTGGATCCTAATGACAGCTGACTTTCTTTTCTGCTCTGAATCACCCCCATTCCATTGTCAAGCTAGAAAGCACATTAAGCTCCTCTGAAAATCAAGATCCCAGTCTGCCGTGCCCCAGCAAAGCAGCAGGACATCAAATACAGCATTTGTGTCCCACCAGGGCCTGTTAGATTTGTACCAGGAGCGCAGCTGAACATGGGTTTCATTTGCGCCCTCAATTAAATCCCCCCCTTCCCTCATGGCAAAGGCATGCTGATATAGGGAAGATGGTGACAAACGCTGTCACATGCATCCTGCTGGATGCTACTTTTGGAAGGACGACCACCATTCTCGCGCTCTGCAAGTGCCGACCGGAGCGACAGCGTGCGGGAGGCAGCGAGGTTTGGGGGAGGCTGGGAGGGTTTTTCTTTTGGGGGGCGGGGGGGGGGCCGGAATCCAAAGCGAACCAAAAAAGCCACCTAGCCGAGGCGAGGGGAGGAGCCGGGGTAGGGGCTTGGCTCTTCCCTGGGCCGAGCCTGGCAGCGCGGCAGCGCTTTGCCAGGTGGCAGCCGGCTCCGGCGGCCGCTCGGCCTTGAGGGCCAGCGCGGCTGCCGACCCCCGCGCCCCCCGCCGCCGGCGGGCGGAGCCTGCGGCCGGGCGAGGCGGGGCAGGGGCAGCGCTCCGGCCGGGCCGGGCCGGGTCGGGTCGGGTCGGGCCGGGCCGGGCCGGCCCCCAGCCCGTCCCGCCGCCGGGGCAGGTGAGGGCCGGCGGCGCGGGGCCGTGCCGCCCGCTGCCGTGCCGGAGGGCGGCGGGAGCAGCGGCTCCGTCCAGGCGCTTCCGGGCGCGCCGGGGAAGAAGAAGGAGGAGGAGGAGGAGGAGGAGGAGGAGGAGGTGGAGAAGAAGGGGAGGGGTGGGGTGGGTGGAGGGGAGGGAGGAAGGCCGCCTTTTTTAGGAGGGAGACCCTCCTTCGCGGCCGCCCGCTCGCAGCCATGGCTTTGAAGGAGGCGGGCGGCAGCATCCTGCCCATCAGCGACATGGTGTCGGGGCCGTCGGGCTCGCCGTTCCCCGAGGTGGTGGAGCTGAACGTGGGGGGCCAGGTGTACGTGACGAGGCACTCCACGCTGCTCAGCGTCCCGGACAGCACGCTGGCCACCATGTTCTCCCCTTGCCGGGGCGGCCCGGCGGCGGCCCGCCAGCTGCCCAGGGACAGCCGGGCGCGCTTCTTCATCGACCGCGACGGCTTCCTCTTCAGGTACGTGCTGGATTACCTGCGGGACAAGCAGCTGGCGCTGCCCGAGCACTTCCCCGAGAAGGAGCGGCTCCTGCGGGAGGCCGAGTACTTCCAGCTGGGCGACCTGGTGAAGCTGCTGTCGCCCAAGGTCACCAAGCAGAGCTCGCTCAACGACGAGGGCTGCCAGAGCGACCTGGAGGACAGCAACTCGCAGGGCAGCAGCGACCGGCTGCAGCGGGCGGCGCTGGACAAGCGCTCGGGCTTCCTCACCGTGGGCTACCGCGGCTCCTACACCACGGTGCGGGACAACCAGGCGGACGCCAAGTTCCGCCGCGTCGCCCGCATCATGGTGTGCGGCAGGATCGCCCTGGCCAAGGAGGTCTTCGGGGAGACCCTCAACGAGAGCCGCGACCCCGACCGCCCCCCCGAGAAGTACACCTCCCGCTTCTACCTCAAGTTCACCTACCTGGAGCAAGCCTTCGACCGGCTCTCCGAGGCGGGCTTCCACATGGTGGCTTGCAACTCCACCGGCACCGCCGCCTTCATCAACCAGTACAGGGACGACAAGATCTGGAGCAGCTACACCGAGTACATCTTCTTCAGTAAGTGCTGCCCGCGCCCCTGCCGCCCCCCCATCCCCGGGGCGGGCGGGGGGGGGGGCGCATGGCGAGGCGCAGTTAGAAGTACATCTATGTGTATCCCCCGATCTCCCCCCCCCGAACCCTCGCTGTCCCAAAGCAACATGTAGCTCGAGAGAAATTGGGGCTGCGCCCTTTCCCGTCTCATTCGGCGCTGTCACCGCCACCCTTCAAATTTTATTTTGTGCATGGGGGGGGGGGCGGGACAGGGCTGCCTAATGCTCCGTCCGGAGGGCGGCGAGGGAGCAGCTCCCCCCGCTCCTTGGAGCAATCGGGGCTGCTCCCACCTTTTGGTGCGAGGACCTGCCCCCCCCCCCCCCCGCCCCCGCACCGCCTGCCCCGTGTCGGGGTCTCCCAGGGGGGCGTCGCGCCGGTGCCGGAGCAGGGGGCTGCGGCGGGGGGGGTCCCAGCCCCGCTGGCCGGGCGGGGGGGGTGCGGGCACGGCGCGGGCTCCGCCGCGGAGGCTTGCGGCGCTGCCTCGCAGCGAGCCGGTGCGGAGATTGCGCGAGCGGAGCCCCGAGCGAGGAAGGGTTTTAATATTTTATCGCTGCGTTTCCTTCCCAAGTGAGCGCACTGCGCCTGGGCACGGCCTCCGGCAGGGAAGGGGCAGCGAGAGCGCAGCCAACATCCCGAGGAGCAAGAAAGAGTCTGGCTCGAGATGGAAAAAAAAAAAAAAAAAAAGCGGAAAAAAAGAAAATAAACCACTCCGTAGCCAGCGCACGGCTCCTAAGCAACTTCGCTAGTTGGCTGTGGGTAGCCTCAAAGGTTCCAGGTCACTCGCAAATAGAAAAATCGAGTGATGACGAATGAGTTCCAATCTAGCAAAGTACATAGTGCTATGTAGGGCACTGGCTGGGCAGTGGTTTCGGGTAATGAAACTACAGCTGGATGGAGAACACCGGCCCCTGGCAGAGATTTGTCTTTGGAAGGCAGAGGCAGCCTTAAACGTTACAGATGCATTTGAGAGTCGGGTTAGCCTGTGGAAGAGAGAGGTGTGTTCTCCATTCACTTCTTTCTTCTGCCTCTGCTGCGTGGTCTCCTGCTCGCCGAGCGCAGGGGTGATGCTTTGGTAGAGCATCTGCCTGTCTCTGTGGGGAGGTGGGAGATGCAGCCTCTAACTAACTTCACCAATAGGGCAGCTAAACAGAAGCAACCTGTTTTGCATTCAAAACTGGACCTGGGCACGGTATTTCAGAGGGGAGGGAAATGTGAATGGTTTTCTGCTCGGAGGAGAAATTCATTAAATAGTTTACATTGCTGGATATTATACAGGTGGTGACCACCCTTTGCTGAGCAGACTTAAGTACTTCAATCTTCAAAACTATATTAAAACAGTTTTTGAAGATTCATTGCATAACCTATTGCCAGTCATGTTTCATTACGATATGTAAAAACTGAGCTGCAGAGCTTTACATTCTTCTGGGTGGACTTTTGTCAAGTATTTTACATGATTATTAAATCTCCTTTCTGAGAAAAATGGACGTACTGATTTTCTAAATAGTAGAAATTCCTTATTGTTATTATCAAGACTATGAAGTACTCTATTCTGTTTGCTCGGAACTAGATTTGTAGGTGCATAATTTTTGTGTGCGTTTGTGATGCTCTTACTGTTTTGGGTTATTTTTTTGTCTGTGTGTTATGATGAGGTTGCTGTACAGAACAGTGCTCTAATTCAAATCAGTGTTCCAAATTAATCCCTGGTGCAATACCACTGATTTACATGGAGTCATGCCAGGGATGAATTGGATGTTGTACATCATGATTTTTGTTTTAATTTTTAGTCTTCCAGCTTACAATGTTGTAAAGAGTAAAACAGTTAATTACTTAAATTTTCAGTTAGCTGTATCAATTTATGGTCTTGCTTAATGTTTTTAGGTGTGTTTGGGTTTTTTTGACTTCTGAGTGCAAAAAATGGCTGAGATAAAAGTAGGCTGAAAAGATGAAAAATGTTATGCATTTAGCAACTTTTCTGTTTAACAATTTTATACATTTTTGCATGCTTAGATAGATTTTTCTGAAATATAGCAACATGGAGACAAAACTTAAAAAATCACTAAAATGGGAAAAGAAACAAGCAAAGCGCAATGCTTTAGTTTGGGGTTTTTTTAAACTGACTAAATGTCCAATTGATGGAGGCTGTTGATAAAACAATACTTTATTAAATGCCCTGGATGGATTGGGTGCTTGCCGTTGCTTTGCCAGACTGCTGCACGAGAATCCATTGAAGGGAGAGCAAACCTTGGAAGCCTTAGTGCTCTGCACCAGGGGTGAGAACAGTGGTCAGGGCTACTGGCTGTAGGCTCTCCAATAGCATTATCCAGGATCGTATTCCTTCCTCACTCATAAAAAGAGCTTAATACACAGAGAAGAGCAGTCACTTTTTGATTTGTTCATTGCCACATGTCCCCATGAACCCCAGAAAGGAGGCAGTTTTGGTTGGGAGGTTGCTGATTTCAAGACCTCTCATGGGGAATGTCCAACCTTGGACTGTGCCTCACAGACAAAAATATTGTGACAAAAAAACTTTGGGGAGCCTATTCCAATTTTGGCCAGTGCCTGAGAGTTAATTTGGTGCTAGCAGAGAAGAAACCTAGTTTTATGTTCCACTGGAAAAACCTCTAGCTTCATTTGCATTTATTATTCACAGCATGAGGATCTGCAACCAGCAACTGTATTAGTTGTTGGTCTGTAATTCTATAGCAGCCACACAAACTTCTTTCACCGTTTCTCCTGAGGACTTGTGGACAAATCTGTTTTCTAGTAATGGTAGATAGCAAAGTGATTAGAAAAATCTATGAGGATATATACATTCTACCCGTTTCCTTAGACCATGAGTAGCTGAATGAGTTTCTCACTGAGAGCTACTAAGGAATGTTTGAAGGCCAAAGGTTTCATTTATGGTTTGTGGAACAGATTTCAGGTCTGTTTCTAGTATCTCTCAAAACTTTGGTAGGTATTTTGATTGAAATTACCATCTATCACTTTTTTTAAAAAATGGAAAATACTTCATATTCTTAAACGTTCTGGCAGATGAAATTCACCTTGGATACTACATATATATTTAATTAATTTATGAATTCCTTAATATCTAGGGATGGATTGGTTGTTGTAGACTAATTCTGTCTGAAGAACCAGAGGCTGTTTGAAACTGCTTACCAGGAAATAATGCTTCAGCCTTTGGCAACATGTCCTGACAAGTACAGAGACAGGCTTCCCTTCTTAGTATGCATAATTCCTATAAAAAAACATTAGGTTCTTTGACCCCAGAGGTGTGCAAGCTATCATGTATGCAATGACAGCTTCATTTCTCTACACAATTACTACACAGCCATAATTTAACTTGCAGCTTGCATCGGTGGTTTAGTTCTGAAAAGTGTTCACAGATCTGTTCCATGTGTCCGTTACAAATCCTGTCTCTTAATGGTCAATAAAAGGAGTAAATTTTTATGTGATGGTGAAAAGGTTCTACCAGATTGTATCACAGACTTTGCCTGGTTTTTGTTTGTTTGTTTGTTCCCCCCCCCCCCTTATAGCTTGGCTTCATGCTCTTGAAGCTCTCACCTTAGTGCACGTGAGCATGAATTGGGTCAGTTAACACGACATGAAATGCATATGCAGTTTGGGAAAGAGGCCCAAACCCTTCTGCTGCTCAGTTTCCAGCTGCCATAGAGGACCACTGATTAACTGCCTGTTGGTGTGCAATAGGTGATGGCCTTCACAAAAGTTGCTTCTAGCTGGAGACAGGAGACCAGAAGCCAGGAGACCTTGCTTCACATGCCTGCAGGGAATGTAACCTACCTTCTGTTAGCTGGTGTCTTTGTGAGGAAAGGGTGTGATTTACATTTTCAAGCTTTTGGTTTTTTTCTGTGGTTCCCTGTATCTCTCAGTACTGCTGTGTAATGCAGGATTGCCTGTGCATGCTATTACTATTTTTTTCTTCTGTAGAATCTAATTGGTCTTAATGGATTTTACATTTAACATCTGCTACAAAATCTGACTTATGGGTGTTGAGAGCATGATGCTCAGCTGGAAGCTCTGTGTGCTGAACTGACATGTTTTTTGTAAGAAGAATGCAGTAATATTTCATGAAAAAACTTTGATGCGTATTCTATTTTGACGCTCCTGTTTCACATGCGACAATTTCTGTTTCCTTGTTTCATGTTTTTGTTTGTAACAGGTGACATTTGCATGAATTTATGGTGCTTATTTTCCACTTGAAGTCACAGCACTCTGAGATTATATTGGTTGCTGTGGAAATTGTCATAAACAAGTGATAATAATTTTGTAATCAGTGGGGAATAAGCAGTTGGAAGCAATGAACTTTTAGGAAACAAGAGGGTATTTTGAAAAACCAAAACAACCCAATCCCCCTAAAAACTTAAACAAAAGTTTACCACCAAACCCCCCCAAAACCCTACTCACAACAACAATAACAAAACCCAGCAAGCATTGTTTGTAGTTTTGCAATAAAAAGGAGAAGAAAACAGAAGGTGACACTTCAAACATGGGAAACAAGCATGTATGTAAAATACTTTGAGTTGCTCTGTGAATGCCAAATCCAGTTAAACATCCCACTGGGATAGCGAGGGGAGGGTGGGTCGGCAGATAACCCTAAACTGCTCTTCTGAGGGCAGAGTAGTATGAAAGCCATCCTGCATGTGGTTTCTGTGACCATGCCAAGCTGCTCTCCATCCATCACTGCTTATTTGGTGGAGTTTTTGCTACGTGGAGTGTGTCTGTGCTATTTTTTTAATGTTTTTTTTATATGGAACAAATATATCTGAAACGTGCTAGGCTGAGGAGAAATGAGACCAAGACAAAAGTAAAACAAGGGTATTGCTTCTCTGTGGTACATTAAGGTAAAGCTGGACAATTTACTTTGAGCCTGAACCAGAGCCTCAAAGATTAGAGTACAAATTTTTGGTGCTACAGGCAGACCTGAAGGTTTAAATCAGTATTGCAAGAACAGTGTAGAAAAGCTTGAGATTTCTGACAGTATCAAGATCTAGGAATGTTGTTTCTGGTAGGACCATTGAGCAAAGCCCTTTAAAGAGAGATTCTATAGGTAGTCCTGTGACTTTGGAAAACTGACATGAAAGTTCAGGATATTCTGCCTTATGATTCCAGCTCAACTCTACTACAGTTTAAAAATAAATAAATAAAAGACTACTCTTTATCTTGTCATTCTTCCAAAATATGTGTCCCTGAATGTAAAGGGATGAAGCAGTGTACAGTCATAAATTACTAATATGAGAATATCTTTCTTATGCCACCACTTGACATAATGTGATAATCTAGACTACTGAAACTGGTATTCTGATTTGAGTCATCATTTCAACCAAGAGACTCTATTTGAGAATGATTTTAAAATATGAGATTAAAAGAAGTTGGAAAAATTCAGCTTTTTAATAAATAAATAATGAAAACAACCTGTGTTCCTCTACAGCTGGTGTAAAGACACTGCTGCAGTGAAAAACTATGCCAGGAAGCTTTTGATTTTTCTTACGCTTCAGTAGAAATACACAAGACTCAATACAATGATTTGTGATCAGATTTTAATCATTATATCCAGTTTCTGGTCTTATTACAATAAAATCATATTTTTAAGTACTGTAGAGCCCCTTTAATATTTGGAACTGAGGATTGAAACTGTTGTGCAGTATTTTAAAAGTAAAATTAGAGAAGAACTGAGAAAATCAACTATCCTCAATATTATATACCAGGATCAATACTAGATAAGCAATAAGACCTTGATACAAGCAGCTGTTATTTCTGATGTTGGGAAGTGGAAACACATGGGTTTTGATATTATCCCATACTTGTACTTCTTGTGGATTACTTGGGAACAAAGTGACAGTGTTGGAGAAGCTGACTTTGCTGGATCTGTAATATTTTGCAGGAAAACTGCTTTGTGGTGTCAGATCACTTCATACATTTTCAAGGATTTATGTTAGTAGCTGCAGGTAAATGTTTACTTTTCCACAGTAGGGTAAGCAAATCGTATTTTATTTTTTCTTTATTGTCAACATGAACTTCTAGTTATCTGCTGTTCAAGTGCAGAATTTATGTGTACAAAAGTTTTCCATATAATATTGTTCCAGGCACATGATTTAAAATTAAAATATTACTGCTAATAAAATACATTTTGCAATATAGTTGCTTTCTCAGTATGATATGGCTGGTATTTCACTGCTGGTTTTCTCCTTTGCAGCAAATACCACATTTATCATACTGTGATGAGAATTTGTGTGGCGAACAAAATTCACTAAGCACTGCACCAAGAGGGAGTTCATCGATTCTCACATTATCCTTTTTCTGCCACAGTTCCACATTTAAACATAGGTCTCCAGAAATGAAAAGCTGCTCAGGCAGCTCTCACAGATGTCAAAAGTAATATGCTATGGGCATGAGGAGAGAAGTGGCAGAAGGAAAGACCCTCTTCTTGGTCCTGCTGAACATCAGCATGGCCTGAACAAAGCAACCAGAAGTAACTGGTGTGTTATCAATTTAAGGGCGAGATCTTTGGTGAGCCAGATACTTAGACGGGCAAAGAAGGAAAGTGTGTAAAGTGGTGTGTATCTCTGCGTCATGCTTCTGGGGTCCTGGGCTGCTCGAGACTGGTGTGGTGCCCAGTGTAGCTCCCAGCCAGCTTAGGATTGCCCTATGGTGTCCCAGCAGCTAGGCAGATCCTGGGTGTCACTGCAGGGGAAGTGAATAGCACAGCGATGCTCTGGATTTCCCCTATGATTTTCTGTCTCCAGTTTTGAATTGCTTCACTGCCAGAGTCATGGAAGAAGTCTGTTACAGAGTTAAATCGGCCAAGGTCATGTCTGCAGGGCTTTTCCATGCCACAGACTGATTATTTGGTTGGTGGGTATTTGACTTGGTATAACTGTTGAAAAAAGCTGGACTCACTATACCAGCTAACATCCTAAGTGGCAAGCAGATGTTATTTTTATATCCAAGGATTATTTTATTTCATTTCTGCTTACAAGATCTTTATTTCTTGAAGCAGGTAGGGTACTAATGGCACTCAAATCATGGGTCTTTTATAAACTGAGCCACTGGAAGTCCAGTGGAAAATCCTTAAAAAAATTACTAGGCAAATTTCGTTTTGCTTTAGTAAATCAAATGCTTCGTCATGGATTTCCTGTGGAGGTTGTTCACTCCAGCTTGATAAAACTGCATGTTCTTTTTGAGAAGAGGTAACTTACACTCTACTTTAAAATTCATACATTGACTAAATGTTAGGAGAAAAAAGTGCTATGTCTAAAATGAAATTATCATTCTCAGTAGAGTTTAGGTACTTTTTCTTTAAATGTTTTGTATGATTTTTATTTTTAAACCAGTAATGGCCATCGCACATTTAGCTTTTGCCTCATATAAATTCAGGATTATTCAGTGAATTTATTCCTTTCCTTTTCTTTCTTTAACCTAAATGGGATTAATTGTATAAATAGGGACTGACAGTGTATGAAACTAACACTCAAATCCCATTCACAGCTGAAAGATAGACCTTCCCTGGGACTGAAGTAGCAAATAGTCTTGGTCTAGTCTTTCACATAAAAGTGAAATTCAAATTACATGAGTGATTATTTGGTTTCCTAACTGTTTCTAGTACATATAATCCTGGCAGGAGGTAAGCAGAGATGTTTTGTAATTTTCATGGCACTTGTAGAAACTAATGCCACTCCATTTTGGTTGCATTTTACCAGATTGTGGTAACAAAACTTGTCATGTTTGTTACATTTTGACAGTTTAGCTTCAGAAGACATATTTAAATTAAAGAGTGCATCTTTCTGCAAGGTGTCACTCCATTTATATCATCGCATCTCTAAATATTTTCAGGACTTTGCCACACATATGTAAAAATCACAGTGGTGTTAATGAGAGTTTCATGTTCTAGCAAGAAGATGAATACAATGCTTTAAAAACGTTCATGCAAATATTATTTCTTCTTTATGGAATGACTTCTATGTTGATACTGTCTTTCCAAAGTTGCTTAAAACAGGATTCAAAGATAGGGAACAGTGTGCTTACCCATCCTTTGTCCTATGGGGTCTGCCTGGCCATAAGCAGCGTCAGGACTGTTATCAGTTAGAGCTGGTGCGATGATTCCTTCATCAACATTTTGCAGATAAGAGTAGCTGGATCAAACTTTAGTTGTTCTTTTTCTCATTGCTCCCCATATGGCTGAACCCTATGGCAGGGGCTCTGAGCAAAGGAGGTGCAGACACAGGGGCTGCTGCCTCTGGGGAACTGCCGCTGCCTCTAGGTGTCTGCCACCGCCTCCGGCTGCGTGCACGTCAGGTTTGCTTTGTACTGCTCGGGTCATGTACCCTGTGCCTGACCTGTTTTCTGTTCCAGTGACATGCACTTAGCGAATAGCAAAAACTAGAGTGGCTTACAGAATAAAAAATAGTAGTACTTCCCATTGAAGGGAATACTACGACACTTTAAAAAAACCCCAACCTGTGAATAATTCAATCCAGAGACAACTCAATCACAAGTGCAAGTACACGCAGCAACAATAACTAATGTGGTGAAGTAGATATGCTGTACATCTCTTTGGGAGGAGAAGGAGTCAGCTGAGAAACTGAACAGAGAAATCAGCACCATCATTAAATTTTATTAATGAAATTAAATATTCCAGGTCTTCACTTAGCATACATTCAGTTGTATTATCATTAATATGATGATAATTGTATTAATACAATACAATAGTTAATACAATTAATACAATACATTAATAAACAAGAGGTGTTCTCTTTGCATTAACAGAAAGATATGGTTCAGAAATGAAATCAGTCAGTATATTTTTTTTTATATAAGCAAACAACAACAACCTTCAGATACATTTTTATCTTTTCTCTTTCTTCCTTACCAGGTTTTACCCTTTAGCAGTGTTAACAAATATTCCCAAAGAGAGATGAGTTAGTGCCCAGGGACTCTTGTCATATTTTGTTGTAAACAGTCTCCTGCAACTTAAGTTAATAGTGAAATTGTTTTATGTTTTATTGAACGTAGATGTTTAGAGGTTCTTGTAAGGATTACAACTGTGTTAGTGTATTCCACTGTGGTGGGTTGACCCTGGCTGAGTGCCAGGTACGCACGAAAGCCATTCTATCACTCCCCTCCTCAGCTGGACAGGAGAGAGAAAATATAACAAAAGACTCCTGAGTTGAGAAAAGAACAGGGAAAGATCACTCAGCAGTTACCATCACAGCCAAAACAGACTTGACTTGGGGAAAATTAACTTAATTTATTACCAATCAAATCAGAGTAGGGTAATGAGAAATAAAACCAAATCTCAGAACACCTTCCCCCCACCCTTCCCTTCTTCCCAGGCACAGCTTCACTCCCTCCCAGATTCCCTACCTCCTCACCCCAGCAGCACAGGGGGACAGGGAATGGGGGTTGTGGTCAGTTCATCACACATTGTCTCTGCTGCTCCTTCCTCCTCACGGGTGGGACTCCTCACACTCTTCCCCTGTTCCAGTGTGGGGTCCCACCCACAGGAGACAGTCCTCCACAAACTTCTCCAATGTGAGTCCTTCCCCATGGGCTGCAGTTCTTCATGAACTGCTCCAGCCTGGGTCCCTTCCATGGGGTGCAGTCCTTCAGGCACAGACTGGTCCAGCTTGGGTCCCCCATGGGGTCACAAGTCCTGCCAGAAAACCTGCTCCACCATGGGCTCCTTTCTCCACAAGACCACAGGTCCTGCCAGGAGCCTGCTCCAGTGCAGGCTTCCCACGGGGTCACAGCCTCCTTCGGGGGCATCCACCCGCTCTGGGGTCCTCCCTGAGCTGCAGGTGGATATCTGCTCCACCGTGGACCTCCCTGGGCTGCAGGGGGACAGCCTGCCTCACCATGGTCTTCCCCACGGGCTGCAGGGCAATCTCTGCTCTGGCGCCTGGAGCACCTCCTCCCCCTCCTGACCTTCACTGACCTGGGAGTCTGCAGAGTGGCTTCTCTCACATACTCTCACTCGTGTCTCTGGCTGCAATTGCTGTTGCACAATTTTTTTTCCCCTTCTTAAATCTGTTATCCCAGAGGCACTACCACTGTTGCTGATGGGCTCAGCCTTGGCCAGCGGTGGGTCCATCTTGGAGCCAGCTGGCATTGGCTCTGTTGGACACGGGAAGCTTCTAGCAGCTTCTCACAGAAGCCACCCCTGTGGTCCCCCACTGGCTACCAAAACCTTGCCACACAAACCCAATACATCCATGGAAATTATTAAAAGTCTACTATCATTCTAAAGGCTTTTTATCAGTGAATATTTTATATACGTCTCAGGTATCTGTGCAGCTCTTTATATTTGTTTAATAATAGGAGGAAAAAAGGCCCAGAACAGAATTGCATATATACATGATTATATAAATAAATTGTGTGCAAAACAGTTACTTTCATAACCTCTTACTAACAGTTTAATTAAACCAGATTTTTGTTTTCTGTCTGTTACTCAAATCCCCATTAAAACCACCATACATGCAAAACTATGAGAGTAATGACGAATGTATATTTTGTGTATACAGAAGTATTCTCTAACGCTTCTCGTTCTTAATCCAAGGTTCTTTCATTCTCATTGAAACTCATGAAACTACAAAAGTGTTAGAAGGCAGATAAAATAAGTCGGTAAACCAGAGTGCCAACAATTTAATCACTGTAAAGCAGTGGAAAAAGACTAGAACTAAACAACACTTTTTGCTAGTTTTTCTTAATAAACACATTTTCTTTCCCTTTCTTCTCACAGTCACCCATTTGTAGCCAGTCACTTCTGAGTATTGTTCTCTTCAGACAGCTGTTACTATTTCTGTTGTTAATGCTTACTGTGGCTTTTGAGCTGATCTGAAACAAAGTGGAGGCATGGCTACTCTTGCCATTCCACCTATTTTTATCTCTTTCCAGTGTTTTGGAATATAAATATCACTCATTCTGTCCTTCTAAAAATACCAATATACAGCCTTATAAAAGTGTGATCAATATTGCTGAAGCTATGTGGACTTCAGGAGGAAAAAAAAAAAAAGAACAAAATAATGCAGCTATTTATGATGCAAGATAGAATGGGACCACTGTTCAAGTAGGGCTGTGTCTGTCCTCTCTTACTTCCAAAATTTTGGTGTCAAATCCCACACCTGCCTTTCCAAATGACTTACCCATTTGAAGTACCCCTTTTCGGAGCAGGAACTGTCAGCATCTGTATGTGTAGATAAGCCTTATCATATTAAAAAGAGTAAACCAAAATTACATAAAGAATATAACTAAAACCACTGTAATTTGCAATCCTGCTTGGAATTTTTACTTTTCCAGTACTTGTAGACTTTAGTTTTCTCTGTTAGCTGTCCCGTGGAAAGCTGTGCATATTTACCTCTTTTAGTGTTGTCGTAGCTCACAAACACATAATTCTGATAATTTTCTTTTTCCTGTGAAATTTCTTCATGCTGTCAGTGTGTCTCTGGGGATGTAATAAATGAATGTAACGTTTCTAAATGTTATAGACAGAGATAGACAAAGTCTATGTGGTTTTGCTCCCCCCAAAACATCTGGAGTAACAGATAGTGATATCCTCTGGCTTCACAATAATCCTGTAATTCTTCAGGATAGAAGGGACAAACTTTTCAGAAATGTTTCAGTTATTCAGTGTGTGACATTTTGAGGACTATTGAAATTTTTGAAGTTTTACCTCCTAAACTGCTAAGTTTATATCTTCCTGTGACTTTTAGCTGCCTAGTAATCTAGCCTCCAGTCATAACAATGCTCGCATTTTCATTCCCATCCTTTCACTGTTTACCTTTTCCACCTGTCGCTGAAGTAGTTCGGTGTCTAAATTGGTGGAATTATGCCCCTAAATAATTGCATCTGTGATCGCCTTTAATTACAGGAAGAAGAATGTGCTCGTGGTAGAGGAGATTAGGTTAAACGCTGTCTGTCTAATCAGATCCCTGGTGACTGACTTCTGGCAGTGCTTTCTTCCTAAATCCTGTCGCTGTGGATGTGATGAATAAAAGCTGCACAGCCTGTGCGAGTCCACGTCTTCCGAAGGCGGTTGTGCTTTCCTGATCTGCGGGGTACGACAGGGACTTAGGAGCAAGCCTGAACGTCCTTCACCCCTGCCAAAAAGACGTGCGGGCCTCATGGCGCTTTCGGGTGGGCCTGGCTGGGCAGGGCCTGGGGCTGGGCAGGGCAGGGCTGTGGGGAGCTGGAGGCAGGCCCTGCTGTGGCCTTGGGGACTGCTGGCCCTGGGGAGAGGGGGGCTAAAATGGGGTCCTGGGCAGGGCTGGGGGAGCCCCAGGGGCTCCGTCAGGGCCGGTACGGCCTGCTGGTGTCCCCTTGGGGCCTGGCACTGTGGTGGCCGTGTCTGCTTTCTGTGAATACCAGCAAATCAGCCAAGAGCTGCGTCCTCCAAGGACCTTTGGCCAGGCGCCATAATCACGGGTCTGCTTCAGGGCCTCCAAATACCAGAGCAATGATTCTGGGTGGGGTTTTTCACAAATCTGTCAACTTTCTATAACATAAAATACATGAGAAATAACTCCTTGAGTTATTTTTATGCAGGGGTAGCAAGGGGACGCCAGTAAGGCAAGAGCTGCATCTAACTAATACTTATTCAGTGGCATGGCACACTATTTGTGTTTCTGCAACCATGCTGCTGAAGCAGCGTAAATTTAATAGTAATCTTCAGTTTAATACAGTTAATCTAAATATTCTTTACATTTGCCTGCAAAATATGGAGGAAAAAAAGCACCTGTTATAAGCAATTGGTAACCTGGAAAAAAAACACATTGGAAAAAAATGATTTGCTTTTTAGAGTATGTAAAACCATTTTTTTTATAATTAATATTAATGATGTGACTGTATGCAAGCCTTTCTATATTGTCATGCTTATGATGCATAAAAAGTACGAAGGAGCTTGCCGGTTGCTTAGCTGCACTTTCTGAAAACAGTAAAAATATTTTGAAGTTTGAGTAGATGCACTGTTTTGGTTTTTTTTAAATATTTTAATACATGGGGTTTGGAATCAGAGTTATCCTCTGTCATCAACAGTGAGGCTCCTAGCAAAAATAGTTATCCTTTTTAATGAACCATGTAACAAATCACATCTGAGAGTAATATGAGTCTGAAATTGACCTCCAAATCAATGCTTGCGATCTTGGCTGGATTTTCTGAAAATACATTCAAGTTCAGTGAAAATTTCCATCTGCACCTTGAGTAATGGGCAAGCAGCAGGGATAGACAAATTTAAATTTAGGCTGCTGGTTTGGAAAATTTAGTTCTTTTTATCACCTCCGTGACTGGCAATAAACTGCACTTTTTTCTCTTCTTCCTTATCCTGTGGTTATATTAGAGGTTTAGCAATACAGAAATTGACATTTTACCAAAGTTCACCTTGATTTCTAGCAGTGGTTAGATCTCAGTCATTAATTTGCTCAAGTAAATCAGTTTATAACAGTGAAAGAAAAAGTGGTAAAAGCTATTTACTGTATTATCAAGCAGTCATATAGCAAGGGTATTGCAAGTTACTAGATAATTACTGCTGGTTCAGAGTGGGTTGCCATAATTTCTATTCAAGTAGGTATGTGGTATTAGACTGTGGATCAGTAAATTAAGACTATTAAATGTTACATGTGGTAGCCATATAACACTCTCAGCTTTCAAGCTTCTTAATAGATTTGTAAGTTCCTTGATAAAAGGAAAAACATTTCCCCCATTAAGGCAGTCAGGCATTGGAATGGTCTGTGCAGTGATGCTGTGCACGTTGTACATCCTTGGAGGTTTTCAAGACTCGTCTGGATCAAGTCCCGATAACCTGGTCTGACCTCATAACTGACCATGCTTTTGAGCAGGAGGTTGGACTAGAGACCCCCTAAATTATCTTGTGATTCTCTTCTCTGATGTGATTTAAGTTGGCATTGGCTATTTGAAATCTCTTCTCAGAAAAGGAAGAGTGAACTGCTGCAGGTAAATGAAGTAGATGCTAGAGAGCTGTAAATTCTGATTATTCTGAAAAATCACAAACTTCAAAGCCTTAGCTTTATGTTATCTTTTTACTTACCTTTGTGTGTCCTACTTGTAGTCAGAATTGAAACAAATGCTTCAGGAGAAAGTTTCTTACAGGACTTTCTGGCCCAAATTCAAAACCATAGAATGTTAAATAGGCCACAGTTAAGAAAGCATCTGAAAATACGCTTAAAATGAATGTTGGATAGTACTGTCGTTGTTGATCACATGTTGCCTGAAGAAAGAAATCCCAAGAATTTAGCAAATCACCATTGTTTAAACCTCTAACCATTTTTATTATCATTCTTTAGATAGATTCTGGCGCTGTCACAAAGGTGATAGACCACCTTGAATTTCTTAGGGTTTTTCTCCATTTTGATATTTTTCATCAGTGTTGAGTTCCTTTAATGTGACATATTTTTTTGCTTGAGTTTTTCAGCCTCTGTATTTTTCCCTTAGCATAGCTTGAATCAATTTATGTAGCAACTGCAAAAATGCTGAACAGGTTTTTTTTGGCAGCCTGGAAAACTTAAAAAAAAATAGTCATAAAGCAAACATGAACAATGCTGAATTACTTTTTAGTAATATATTGCTGAATGAATGCATGGCATAATAGCAACAGTTAATTATTAGGATATTTAAACAATTTGGGTTTCTTCCTTCTTGAAATTTTAATGTAAGAATGGAACATGAGGCACTAGTAACTAGGATTATACAAAAAATGTTCAATGTTCCTCTTGCTTTTCCCACATTACTGAAAAGATTGCTGAAATGATGTGTCTGGAGACTCTTTTTGCTGTTAAAAATCCTCTTATGACAACAAACTAAAACAGAAGTATTGCTTGCATTGATTGACACCTAATAGATAAATTTACATATATAGTCATAGAGAAGAAGCATAATAAAAAGATCTTGAGACAGGTCATATGTCAGTTGTAGACTGTCAAAACACTTTCAATGTCAATGAAATTATGTCAGTTACGCCTGGCAATATGTTTTCTTCTCTAAAGTTATTCTCCTGGGCAGGGCTTGTGTTGTCAAGGTACAGTATATTTCCACTGGCATTCATGGTGATGGAGGGATGGGGCAGACTGGTACCAATATCCTTGTTATGAGCACACTTACATCCACTTAGAGAAGATTTGGATGTCTTGATGGTGTTAACTAGTCTGTCCCTTTATGTCCACATTAAATACAATACAAAACTTATGTGACACTGTATTCAAAAACCTGTGGCCTGGCTGTATTTTGCTTCTGGGAGAGTGGTGGAGATGGGTTCCCTAGAGTGGAGAGGAAGGGATCCTGAGGAACAGCAGCCACAGGGTTTCAGCACATCCCTTCTCCTCCTCCTAAGCCCATGTGGTGACCTAGCAGCGGTGGATCATGGAGCTTAGCCCCGAAGTGATTTGCATGGGCAGCCTCATCATTTCAGGACTTCTTTCAGGCTCTTCTCCAGACTTTAATTGGTCTCATTAACTCTGCTTATGTCTGTGTCATGAGCTACAAGCTTTTCTTCACAACCTTGAGGGCCAGATAATTGCTTTATATTTTTAAAGTTAACGCCTGAAATTAATGTATGGTCATGTGAATCAGGAGCCTAGTATCTACTGTGCTATGTTTTCACTATCTTTTCAGTGCCCTCTTTCCACCTTTATTTGTAGATTACCATTGAAACTATGGTAGTAATTTAGCAACACAGTATTCCTAAATATTTCTTAAATCTAATATATCATAATCTTAAATCTATGCATCATATAGAGTGTATATATATTTATCTATCTATATTTAGGAATCTAGATATTTAAAGAAAAGGCATTAGCTAGATTGTGATATCCTGGCTCAAGCTTGTGACTGAGTCATATTATGGTGGCTTGGGAGGCACATAAATAAAGTATTTGTCCTTATAATGTTATTGACAGGCTTTGAATACTTGGCAAGATACTTTATTTCTTTTTTATGACGTCCGTTCAGAATGGTATTGGCATATCATATAGAATTGTCATTATTTTGTACATTTTAAAAAAGTTAAATGAATAACCTCAGTGATCTGTGGTGGTTATTAGAATGTTTAGAATGTTGAAATTGTTTGTTTTACAGTATGACTTACAATACAAAAGAATTCCTAAATTATTTTACACAAACTAAGAACTGTTTGTTTCATCTTGGTTCAGAGCTTCTTGAAGTCTTTGCATTCAGTTCAGTGATTTAGTATGTGTATGTAAAGATCCAGGGTATATACAGTTACCAAAATATAAATGTTGATTTAGCAATCATTTTATGTAGTGCTAAATCCTATGTCAAATATATAACAATGATGTTATCAAGTATAGAAGATTATACTAAAGTAACTCTACTTTTTGTATTTTCTTTCTGAGTTCTACTTTTTAAATAGGATTTTCCCTCCACATATTTCTCTCTTAAGATTGTGATGTTCCAATCCTTATTGGATAGGAGTCTGCCACATAAAGCTATTTTCTCTTTACTGTCTTGTTCTCCAGATTAGCAGTGTTTCTGCAGCATTATTGGAGACAAAAACTACCATTATTTTTATCAGGATGCAGAATCTTGCTATATGGACTTTCAGAGTCATTGACACAGCTTGTATTCTAAACAGTGTTTTCTTGTGATGAGGATAATATGGAACATCTGCACCAGCCAAATAGTATGTAATAACCCTGTCTTGCTACAGTTCTGGAAAGAAGTAGACTACAGTGTTACTTGAGTACTTAAAAACCTTGATTAGCACAGGGGTAATACAGAGATTACAAGTTGTAGAAATAAAAAATAATATAAAGGTGTAATAATCATTGATCTTTATGACAGCTCTGCAAGTTTTGTAAAATTATGATATCTATGCTCCATTGGCTCATGTCGTGTACTTAACTTCATCTGTACAAAGTTGCTCCAAGTGAAACAGGTCAGATCCTTTGCATGTTCATGGAACAATTGTAGATAATTGCACAGGACACAAAACAATGGAAACTTGGAGCTGTATGGACAGGAATGTTCTTGAAAGACAAGAGAAAATCTTCAGGTAGTACAGATGCAGAGGCAAAACTCAAAAGTTCCTAATTTTCTGGTCCTTGCAGACTGTCTGTTATGTTGCAATGCTTTCCATATAATGTCAATTGGAGAATAAAGTCTTGCAATGGTAAATTTGGAATAAAACATGTGGTAATTAAGAAAAAGCTCTTTTCTACCAAGAGATTCCTGCCATTAAATACTGTAGAACTTTAGTTTCACAGAGTTACTCCAAATGAGGCTACCAGGACTAAAGGCTCTGCTGAGCCTGTCTGATGTGACACAGTACAATCTAATGGAAGCCATTACGGTCTATCAAGTCAGGGAGTTTCCTGTAAAAGGGAGGGCTTATGTGTGCTTTCATAAAGCAGAATGACTAATGTTATGAATATGATGTGTAGGTGTTCAAAACTTTTGATGGAAGCCGATAGAATTTCATCTGCCATGTTGCAAATACTATTTTTTTTCTTTTTTTCCTCTTTCTTTGTTATATTGATTTTCCACACTAGATGGCAGTGCCTTAGCACTAGTGCATGATAGGGGAATTGATTTAATTTGTCCAGGAGGGAAGAAATCCTTCTGTTTCATGTTTCCTTTTACACACATAGCTCAAAGAATTGCAGATAGGAGACTGGAGTGTGATTAGCCACATATGGATGGGCAAAGGAAGATGCAAATTATATCCCCTCTTCCTTTGTAGAAATGAAAATCTATTCAAGCTGATCGAACAAGGTTTGCATTGGCCGTAGGTGAGATGGAGTCAGAGAGCTCTCTCTCTGTGCTGTCCCCAAAGAATTGTGCTCATAGAAACTTCACATGAAACGCTGTATTGAGTTAGAGCTGAGAGCGTATCCAGACTCTGAGCAGATTGCCTCACAGTTTTGAGCCATATGTTGTCTATACTGAGAAGTCGGTGAGAGAAAAACACAGCTTCCTTCTCTTTGCAAGAAAATCGTTGCTGGAGAGGTGGGGATGGAGAGCTGAGAATTGATGGGGTGCACCTAGATACTGCTGCGTTAGAGCTAGAAGACAGCAAGGGAACATACACGCACCTGTGAGCTGGGATGCACCCCTGGAGTGTGTGTTAGGTGGAAGTCTGGAATTTCACTAACTTTGAAGTATTCTGACTAGCTGAAAAGTCTGTGAAACTCTCATGGTGAGGACTGAGGTGAGGTCATGGTTAGACAAATGGGCTCTGGAAGTGTAAATGTGACAGTAACAGGTGAAAACTAAAAGCTGGAAGCTTGGAGTTGAAATTCAACTTGAAATTGTGATACAATGTTTGAAATTTATGGATGAGGTCCTTAAAAACAGGGTTATTAAAGCAAACAAACAAAACCCCCTTTGTCATTAGTTTTTTGAGTCTCTAGCATTCATCCTTTCAATCTTGTGTTCATAACCTTGAAAGAAAATCTCCACCTAATCCTGTGAGAGGAGGAGACAGGAGTTTGAAAAACAGCAAATATCAATAGACTCTGCAGTTAAAATAAAAATAAGAGCCACATAACATTATCAGGAGAAATTGATTACAAGACAACTAGCAGTAGGAAAAAAAAAAAAAAAAAAGAAAAAAAGAGGCCTGACATAGGAATGACTGATTGTATGACAAACAGCTGAAAGAAAGAAGATATGAAAGAGCCTGAAAAAAAAGATGTCAAGAAGTCAAGAGCTGCCAAAGAAACACCTTTATGTAAAATTCCTGAAGAGTCGCTTCATGGTGGCATTTGCTCAAAAATAAGATAATTGTTTCAAGTTTCCATCCAATTTATACGTAAAAGGAGGTAAATTTGATGCAATACCTTTATCTTGCTCACTGGAGTTAAACATTTTAAAATCAGGAAAGCTCTTGCCCGAGGCTGGGAAGAATACTGCCATGAATACATTTTCTTAAAGAAAATTTAACTAAACTTGGTCTCTCCTGGGACCTCACTGCATGCAGCTTCTGTCTTATTTATTCAGTTTTATTTTATTTTTTGCTACATCCCTACTGAATGAGCTGGATAAAACCAAATTGAAATACAGGAAAACACATTTTCTCTCACTGGTTTTTACTGGATCTGCCGTAGTAGCTGAAATTTCATTAATGCTGCTGGAAGGAAGGCAGGCCAAAGGAATGTTTACCTATCTTCTACCACAATATTCACAGAAACTGAATGTTTTTGCAGAATACGCCACTGTTATTTGCTGTCATTTTTTGCATGTCACAGAAAGTGAGAGTCCTGCCTGTAATTTATTACATAATTCTGCCAGAGCAGAAGATGCAGATGGCTCACTATAAAAATGCAATGCAAATTATATTTGATATTGCCACTTAGACTATTCCTTATTAGTTAGGGGAGCCAACAAATGGTGCTAAGTTGGAATTTGTCAGGAATTTTGTGCTAGAGAGTGAGCCTCACGCTTGGGGCAGTTATGTGGGAATTAGAAGTTGCCAGTTATTTAAATCAGAGAGAACAAATGATTGAATATAGGCTTCCCACCTCGCAGATGAATTTCTAAATCACCAGGTTAGGTTGTCAGGGGAAACACCCATTCACTTTGCAACAATTATTTTTTTCTTTCTGAATTTGAATATAAATATCTTGCCTTGAAGGTTTTCATAAACCAGAAACTTGTTTTCCAATTAGCCTTCTTCACGTCAGTAGAAAGCGTGACATAGAGTTGTTTGAGGAAAAAGGTATGAGGTGTCTTGAGAAAAAATGAGTATTAATATGAATAATATTATGCAGAAAGTTGAACTTGGGGAGGTTTGTTGTTGGGTTCGGAGGAGTTGGTTTTATGTTCTGTCTTGGTCTGGTTCTCTTTCATCTTGTGGTCAGATGATAAACTGGGATTTTCCCTTTGTACAGATCTTTGGGAAGTCTGAGAAAAAGAAGTCATGTGGAGAGTAAGTGAATTCCTTCCAGGGTTTAAGTCTACCTGTGCACACAGTTTCGCAGATTGGATGATACAAAGTATTTGGAGACTTTATTGTTAACTTTATCATTAACACAGTAACATTTTCAGAGACAACTAACCAATGTGCCTAGTATGCAGATCAAATTCCAGTTAAAAAGAAGAAAGGTAATTTGTAAACTTTTAATGTAAGAACCAAAGGAACATAACCTCTATATTTTAAAACTAATTGAAGAGTCTCATTAAAATCTGATTATCTCGTCAGTAGTTCTGTAGCCGTTTTCACTTTTTTTACAGCCACGCCCAGCACTTTGGGGAAGCAACAGGTACCCTTTTCTTCTTGTTCATGCAAGCCAAGAGCAACTCTCTCTAATAGGAGAATTTTATATTGCTTGCATGGTAGTTCTGATTAGATCTGAAGAACAAACAAATGACAGAATGCTTCAAACCACCCAGATGACTTGTCTTTACTCATATTTATGGTTTAATTGTAAGCAGTAGGTTTGCCTTTAAGAATCGGACTTTGTAAGCATAAGGACTACCCCTATTTGTTAAATGTTAACACCCATAATTCAACCTTTATTTCCTCAAAAAGGCAACATGCTCTTCCAGACTATTCTTGGGTTTACTGCGGCTGTGTTCTTGAAAAATAAATATAAACAAAATGTCTGTCCAGTGTTGATAATCTGGCATTCATGAAGAAAACATTCAAGGAGTTCTCTTTAGTCAGTGTTGCTTATGGGTTTGTACTACTGCTTTGTCTCCCCAATATTTTGCTTGCTTCCTTCTGATTCTGAAATGCCATCTCCACAACAGGAACAACAGAGTTGCTACGCTTGCTAAATTAATGTTAACATTTCTCACTGCAGTTTTTATGCCATCCAGTCATTTGTGGATTTCTTAAATTACTCCATCATCTGGAAGATATGCGTCTGACTCATTGGACTTGGGAAAAGCATAGTAGAATAAAATCAGTTTTGAATGGCTTTTCTTATCATAGATACTCTTGCAAAATATTCATTCAGCACTCCTGTTGTCCTCTGGATTTTTGCCTTTTTCTTCCTTACTTGGACCTATACAGCTTTTTTCTCCTTTTGCCATCATCTTCCTCTTCAGAGGCTTGTAAATGAATTCATTATCCTTTCCACCGTGATACTGTTTTGCTTTCACCTTTCTTTTCTCAGTTTTGATTTTTGTGTGCATTTTTTTTCCTGTTACTATTAATGTCCACCAGTGTTTCTTCCTTGCTCTTTTTTTCTGTTTCTTTAATTACCTTTAAGGTTTGATTTTTTTTTTTAATTTAAAAATATCTGTTTCCTTATACAGTTGCTTCTAAATGGAATACATTGTTCTACCAGCAATTGAAGTCTGTGTACTCATGTTTTTTCTAACATGTAGTCCACTCTATCACATTTTATTTCATTTATAGCAAACCTTTAAAAGACAGCAGCTTTGGTTGTTTCTTAATTGTCTTTGTTTTCTCATCTCCATCCTGCCAGACATATGGAAAACAGCTGGTTCCCTTGTTTCCATTCCTTAACTATTACTTCCTGTGGTCACATGCTGTTCCGAACCAATGCAAGTTCTTTGGGTGGTATAATAGAGATAAGAGATGGGTATTTTCTTTATAAAATGCCATGCTTCCTTTTTTTTCTTTTTCCTTCAATTCATGTGTTTTAAAATAGAGTCTGAAATACATAATTTCACTGTTTAATGCTTTCTTATTTTACTGCATTCATGAGTAAAATTCTGCAACACACTCAAAATCCTTCACTTCCATTTACTACTTTTGGTTGCTGCCGTAGATTCAAATCCTCAGTCCAGCTGAAAAGCCAAGTTGGCTGCTAGAGAGAAGGTTCAGATGCAAGTGGAGAAGTAAGAAGCTTCTGTTATAGTCTGCAGAGCTTCTGTGAGTATGTTCTCTGGGGAGATCTACAACAATAGCCAAATTGGCGTTTTTCACGCTATCATTTTAAGTGCCCTGGATTAATCACAGAGCCAGTATGCTTAGTTGGCAACATGTGCAGGTCCTCACTGTATACATGCGGACAATTTCTTATGGGATGCAGCTTCTTTTCTAAAAAATTGAAGAAAAGAGCTGATGGGCAGCAAGACCCCTCGGGATGTCTGACTTCCCACTAACCCAGCTCTCCAGTGAATGTTTTCCCACTGTACAGGCAGATGCTGACAGCAGGTCCAGCAAGGCAAGTGTTTGATATCCCATGCTTTCTGTGGCTACTCCTGTCATTTGGAAATCCAGATTTAGGTGTCCTTTTTTTATTTAGCAAATGCCTATTTCTTTCAGATGGAAAGCAGTTATGTCACCTTTCTATATAAAGATCTGAGCACTGACAGGACATACTGCTGGTACATGTGGTAAATTGTGGCTACCCTTACAGCACACAAGTAGTAAAGCTTTATGTATTTTTATTTCTTGACAGACACACACACACACACAAAGTCAAAAAGATGAAATAACAGCTGATAAGATTTTAGAGTCTATATCTTTGTCCATTTTGTTGTTTGTTGCAGTTTATAAACTTTCTGCATCATTTCAAAGATTCAACACAATTTATGTAAGTGTACTATATTATAATAGCAGAAAAGACAGTGAGGTAGATTTATGTCCTTCCCACTGTTGGAGGCAATAACTTATAAAACTGAAATGCAATAATTTCTGTGCTAATATTGCTACATATTTATGTAATTAATTTTCTTCTCTTTAAAGATGTCTAAGAAATTAAAGGGAAAATGGCTGATTTTACCCAATTTGAAAATTATTTTATTAAAAAAATAAAAAAAAAGGCTATCCTAAAAATTAATGTCCATCAGCTATTTTTATTCCCCATCCTGTATTCTGTCGGCTTGATTTTCCAGTTTTAGGTATGTAGTTTTAGCATTGCCTCACTGTCATTTTAACTTTGTGAAATTTAATATTGAAGTGAGTGTTTATGGAAAATAGTTCTCTACAACGATGGCAAGAGAATCATGAAGCATTAAAATTCAAGAGGAGTTGTTTGAGGGGGGAGGGAGTATCATATTCAATCATGCCATTTCTTAAGAAGTCAACAACAAAAGACACAGGATATTTATCTGGAATGATCACAGCACTGTACACAGACAGGAGGCAAAACCAGAACTGGCATTTTAATTTAAATATCCAAAATTGCTGGTCCTGAGGAACCCAGTTACTACTATTAAAATTATTCTTTTTCTTACTTCGGAAGCTCATTACTGACAGCCTTCAGTTTGGGATGCTGAGTGTTGTCATCGACTGCACAGCTCACACATTGCCGCCACCACTCCTCCATTTCGGACGTTTGGATACAGTGCGCAGCTTGCAGCAGTGCCATTTCTCCTGGGGCTGGCATGGGCAAAGTGAGCTGGTGTCCGCAGGAAGGGAGCTGAGATACTTTTTAGAGACAAAAAGTCAGAGCAGACATAGGAGGCTGACAACAAGAGCAAGGTGAGGTGAGAGAAAGCTTTTCCATTTTCTAAGTGGCTGAGGATGATTTAATTGACCAACTGGTAGCACAAACCCTTGAATACAACATACATTCCTGTTGGACTTCATAGACATGCCTGATATTTTATCATTTTGGGTCTTAGTGTACTCAGTTTCCTATTTGACATTTAAAGTATCAGTTGAATTAAAGCTCGCAAATAGGAACATCTGCCCGAAAACATTCTGTTGCATTAGCTTCAATCCATACCTTTTAGTACTAATCACTATTTATTTACTGTATCAGAGGGACCAATTGAAAATCCCTCAAAACAGCTACAGATTTTTGTTTGACACAATGAAGAGACAAAATCCCAATTTCTGCATGTTCTTTCCAAATCAAATCACAGTTTTCCCTCCATTTGCAAACCATGTAACATATATTTTTCCTCCTTTCTGTTTATATTTTTAAAATCATTTGGGTTGGGGATGATGTAAATTTTTATTTGAAGTACTTGCCAAAATTCTTTAGGCAGAGATTGGTGAATTTGTACTCTGAGTTTACTGAATTTGTACTCTGAGTTTGTAATTCTCCTTTGCCCGTCTGGAGGGTGGCGCTTGTTTACGACTATGATGGTTTTTGGAAAAGGAAATCAGAAATGTTACCTCACTCCTCCTTCCAGCTTACAAAAGATTTTGAATCTTTCTGAAGGACGTGGTTTAGTGGTTAACTAGGTTAACGGTTACACTCGATGATCTTAAAGGTCTTTTCCAATGTAAATGACTCTATGACTTTAAAATACAATTTTCTAGCAAATGAAAGTGGACTGTCTGGAAAGAAAAAGAGAAAAAGAACTGCTTATTAGGTTTCCATAGTAACATGTATAGAATATTTGCAAAAGTTTGATTTTATTACATGGTTCTGTTGTCTGGTATGAATAGATCAGTTTGGCATCATGAGTTTTGCTTCACTTTTTACTGGGTTCTGACTTGTCACGGCAATATAGACAGCAATCAGTGTGATGTGCAGATGAAGGCAGTAGCGTTCGGTGGCAGTCTGTATAGACAATTTAACTTCTCATTGTCATAAAAGTTCTATTCATCTACTATATTTATTGAATGGAAGAGCCCAGTGAAGAAAGCTGCAACCTTTAGCTTCGTTTTGTTACAGACCCCTTATGAAAAACAGCATAATATATAAGGTTTGAAATCCTATTTCTTTTCATTAACTATTGGTGTTGTGTATCTTTATGTTTCAAAATTGCCAATATATGTTGCCTGTTTGGCAACTTAAGGATACACCTTATTGCTGTTCTGTTCTCTGCGAGTCAAATGTCTGAAAAGTAATACCTGTGGGGCTGATGTAATTCCTGGAAATACAATAGTGGGCCCCAAATGTGCACGTTTGTAAATGCTTAAGTAGTTCTGCTTAGGAGAAGTGTGAAGGATTGGGTCCAACTAAGGTCTGACAAAGAATCAGTCGCAGTCTGATGCATTTTTTACATACTTTAAAGCATGTGTAAATTAATGGGATACAATAATAGCTTTATTTCTGTGAGCTAAAATACAATTGATCACACTCATTATGATGTGGTCTGCAGAGATTAGATTTTCAGTTCTTCCTAGTGTGGCTGCGTGGGAGTGGAGTGACAGTGCCTTTATCTCCTCCTGTCGCAGGATCAGTCTTCCTTCCCGCAGGTTAGTAGTGAACCTTGATTTTTGTATATAATCCTGCATCTCCTTTTGTAAAGGAAAGGTAAGGTAACCCAAATATTATCCAAACATTTCATTAAAGAACACGATGTAATTAGTAATCAAATATGACGAAGAATTGGATGAGGTGGATTATTTACCCTCTTGATCTTCATTTAGGAATACATTCTGTGTCTTAAGACTAAGGGTAAAGATAAAATAACAGATTTCCTCTAGTAACCCATTGAGACATCTTTAGCTTTCTGTTTTATCGCTCTCTCTGTGCAACTTTCAGCTGTAATGGTTGGCTTGTAGGAAAGTAGGACGTAAGCGTGGGAGTAACATTCCAGATGCTAATGATCCAGTCCTTTGCCTTAATAAGAAAATGTACATCATCCTGTTAATACATAGGTATTGATTTAAAACCTATCACTTTGTTCACTATCACTACTTTTGTTGGTTAGAAAGCACTTTAAAATGTCCAGCCTTAGCTTTAGTCAGAGTCAATTTATTCTTTTTGTTATGTGCTGATACTGCTTCAGTTTAAATAGGTCTTCTTGTTCCATTATGAAGAACAATCATATTTTCTCTGTGTGTTGGTTTGCTAGGATGAACAAGATACGATTTTGTCACCTACTATTATTTGATAGTGTTGCCATTCCTCTGATCTTTCTAGTAGCTTTATTTTCTGCATCTGATCCTGTTTAACTGTACAGTTTCTGAAGAAAGATAGAATTGTATAGAGTACATTCAATGAGATTTTATCGGTGCTGTGGCATTCACACATTTTAGGATAACATTCATTATTTTCACGAAGCTATGTCATGCAGACATTAGTTTACCAGATTAAGATAGTCATATCTTTCTCTTCCTTTGTTTTCTCCAACTGAGAGATTTCTTGTCATTAGTCTAGCAATCAGTTCGCTTGGTAGTATTACATTTCACTCCATTACATGTCACACTACTTCAATTCTTCTTTTATGATATTCTGATCTTAGCTTATTGACTTGTCTAAACCCTCTACTGTCTGGAAGGTTTTTCTTGATCTCTTCTGTTTCTGGTTTTTTTTTTTCTTTTTTGTCTATAAGCTGTTGTGTCTTTTTGCAACCATGTTGCAGCCACGCTGCAGCCCTCAAAACCTAGAGATCCATAGCCATAGAGATCCATAGAGATAGTTTGGCCAGAGTGAATGCAAAGCTGTTTTTTTAAATTTCTTTTCTATAAACTATTTCTTTGACACGTGATTCTAGTGGTTACTTGAGTGGGGTAGTCCAGATACTTTTTCACATTGCTTTAGATCCAGTCCTGTTTGTCATACCATGCAGATACTTCGACAGTCAGTCTTCATTGGTTTCTTTGCATTATTTTTATAAGAACATAAACCATATAAAGCTATATATTTTTTGAAAAATATAGGGAATGTATTGGGGAAGAGAGGCCTTTAACAATAACTTTTGGACATCTTTTATATCTATCTATCTATCTCTCTATATATCTCTATAGCTGACCTCAACACCTGCTAAGATTACAAAAGGAATTTTGGGAGGAAGGATTCTATAAAAGGCAACAGAAAATCACTGCCTGTGGGTTTTTTAGGTTGTGCAGCAAAACATCAATATGTTACAATACACAGGCTCTACCTTCTGTGGTGTGTTTGTTCCATCAGCAGATAATACTGACAGGCGGGACAGCTGACATTCTGATTAATCTCACTTTATTTTATGTAGAATTAAAAGCAACTGTAGATAAGAGCAGCTGACTATGGGATTTCAGAAGTTTCTTTTTGCCTGTTCTGGTGCATAAACTGCTGAGCACTCCGTAGCTATAAAATCTCCTTGCTCTTTGAAATTGCCAGAGCTACTTTAGAAACACTGTAAAGGGCGCTTTTAAAAAAATTAAATACTGTAAAACAAAATTCCTTACAACGTGATCATCATGAACATCAGAGACAAAATCATAATTTTTCAGATTTAGAATGCAATTTTGTTTTTCCTTAGGAAACATTCTTTTCCATTTTTGAGTTTTTCAGTGCACTACACCCCTTATCTTGTATCTCAGGTGTTAACAGAAGGGGAGGAGAAGCCATGATGAATGCCAAAATGAGCTGTGGGTAAAATTAGGCTGAGAGTAAAAGAACAGCAGAACACTTAGTGGCATTTATCACAACTTGCTAATTGAAAATTGTGTTAGATATGGAAATCATATGGTAAGTACAGTTTATTGTTTTTCCAAGAGAATTCCTTGGTTATACAATTTGGAATAATCTAGAAATTGAGCAGAGTGGCCTACTATATCCATCTGTGTTACGTTTGATTTTCAGTCTGTTACCAAATAATGTGCTTTGTCTCAAAGAAAACCTCTCATCTTGTTGTCTACTAAAAGGTGTAGAGTGCTTATGTTAGGATCGGTGATGTTCAAAAGTGGAAGAAATAGCAATGTCAGACTTTCACCCTTTCCTATTTAAAACTGTTTCTTGTATTTAAAAAATCTAGAAAGTGCTATACATTTTTTATAGAGGCCTTTTTTTTTAAAAAAAGTGGGTTATCTGTGAGACGGTGATATATCATGCAGTTTGACTTAGAATCTCAGCGTAAACTGAACTCATACACAAATGTTTCCCCAAGTCTTTGTGGTTTTTTTTCAATTTTTATATGCTCATTTGTGTATTACTGAAAACAGAGTTGCATCATACCATTACACGTGGCTTTAATAATTTGTGACATTTATGCTTTTCATGATTTAATATTTGCTGTTCTGTGGATTGTTTTGTCCTTTATCTTAATATAAAATTACTTTAATTATATCTTGAACTCTACTTGTTCCTCTTACTTGAAGCTAAAGATACCCATTAGAATGAAATGCTACATTTCCAACAAAAATTGAGCAACAAATTTGATACCTGCTGTGAGTGTTCAGAGAACTGCTCCCAACTGTGATATTAATATTGCATTGTTTATCAGGAAGGTAACTTGCTGAGTTATTTCAAGTTAAAGGCCAGGGTTATCTCCCACTGAGATAATAGCAGCATATTTCTTTGTACAAAAGTATTGGTCTAATTACGTTTTTAACTGTGCTACTAAGTACAGTAGCCATACAGCTACATATATTAGGGTTAAAATGACTTTACATTGTACATTTGGCCCTAAATTATCCTATTTAAAAAATATATTTTTTAATTTTTACACAGTAGCTTGTTGCCTTGTGTTTGAATTTTATTGTTACTGAATTGTAATGTAGTGATTCAAGAAAATTAGCTGCATAGAATTTAAACATTTGAGTGTTTTAAAAGCAAAGTATATTTTTTTGTGTGTTAAAGAATGGTACTAGTTATTTATTAAATGTTAGTAATTTTAAGGGGAAGTTATGAATTTAGCATGTGTTAGAGTGAAAAGAGTATTCTAGGTTGTAGTCTGTCAGAATTCTACATGTTGCAGGAGTAAATAAAAAGTAACATTAAAACAATATTTAGTCAACTAGGCAGTAAATTCAGCAGCACTCTTCAGTCATATTGTATGTTTGATAGCTCTTCCCAAAGTTTGCAGTAAAAATGTTTCTAGATCCTTTAACTGAAGATAAACAGATAGGTTGCCAGCCTAGTTTGTTCTCCACCAGAGACAATGGCATTATAATATTATGAGGAGGTATAACAGCGATTAGTCTTACTTCTTGAAGGTCTTTTCCAACCTAAATGATTCTATGATTCTATGATTCTCTTGGTGAGTATTAGTAATAATATTTTAAACTTCTATAGTTCCCCACACTTGAAGGTTTTAGTGTACTTCAAATACATGATTTAGTGCTCACATCATCTCTAGGACATGTGGGATTACCATTTCCTTTAAATATGGTGTAATGCAATCAGAGAAGAAAATACAAATCTGCAAGGCATTTATAAGGGCTACACTAAGCATGTGAGTAACTGGAAATCGCAGTGGTTTGCAGCATTAAAACTAAGGTGAGGAATTACATGAATAAATTTAAGTTTTTGAAATAGGAAGAGAAGGAGAGTAGAAAGAAAATACTTCTAGTCAATTCAGTGCAAACTAGTCCTCCATGCTGAGCTTATGTAAAAAATTGATAACTAACAGTAGCAAAATGGCAGGCTAAAGTAACATCCATAATACTGGGTGAAAGTTCTTTACAAGAAGTGTTGTCTTAGTCTTTAAATTGAATAATCGGCTAAGGCACTGAAGATCTGAACATTTGAACTGCATTCAATAAACAGCATATGGCAAGGGAAAACTTCCCTTCGCTTGTTGTAGCCACAGTTACAGGTGACGTTTAATAAACGGACTCAGCTCATCCAGATACAGTCAGCTCTTGATTATCCGAGGATGAACTATCCACTCTCGGGGTTAAGTGGGCCGCTGATGCGGAGACACGGGAGCTGGCTCTGCACGAGCTGGTTTCGTTTCAGGAGGCGCGCAGGCACGCCCAGGCTGAGCGCACAGTATGTTCTTGACTGCTCGCCGGGTGCCAGCTGGGGGATCTCCCTGCTCCGCACTCAACAGCAGTGCTGCCCTTTACCTGCTGCACCCTTGCTGTGTGTTCTTATGGCTGAATCTTAAGTGTAGCTTGTATTATATGCGGTTTTGGGTTACCCAGGTTAACCAACACCTTCAGAGTCTGAGAGCATATAATCAAGAGTTGATTGTTGCCTGCTGTTTCCTCTTTACATTTTTTATGTACCAATTTGCTAGGAAACTATGTTAAAAGTAGGAATAAAATTAAAAATGCTAATTTTAAAGTTATAACTTATAGTGACTTCAAAATTAGGCTTACTGCTGCGTTTCAGTAATAGGATTCATTATCTCTTCTAGTGGCAAAAAGACATTCCTACTACTAACTTAGACATTTTGCTCGCCTTGGGCTTTTGGTGCACAGTGAATTTAAACCATTCCTGCAATGTAATTCTTCTGCACAAAATTGATAAGACCGTCCACTTCAGAACTTTAGGTGGAGTAGATCCACTCTGCAATAAATAGGAAGTAGCATGAGATTTAAATTTCACACGGTTTTATTTCAGGTTCTTTTCACAACAAGTATTAATTAAGTCCCACTTTATGAAATTTTCACATCTACATTCAGAATTTTAAAATTCTCATCCCGTGTTTTCAATGCTTTGCCATAACATGCCACAGGTTTTGGAGTGGCAATTATATACATATATTCACATATGTAATTTTTGGTTGTGAACTATATTTTATTCTAACAGAAGGCATCATTGGCACTGCCAGACCCATTGATTCTCAACCACAAAGTCCAATCTGTGTCTTGTGACTTGGCTTTCTATTTATAGACTATATTAGACACAGTCATTTGGGAATAGTATAATGGAAATCCACTTGTGAGACATGTTGTTTTTAAATTAAATTAAATTGTAAATTGTACTACTAATATGTAGGTTTTGAACTACTTTTTTTTTAAATACAACATTTTAAATGCTTAGCATAACCATTTATATTTGAGGTATATTCCAGGATGTAAGATCTAATCAAGCTCCCACTTCATGTAAAAAGCTTTTTGTTTTTTTGGTTACTTCCATGATGGAAATAACAGTGTGTCAAAACACTGCCCAGGATGACTTTACCTACCAGGTTAAAGCTTTGAAATCTTTCAGATTCTCTCTGTGTAATGTCCATAATTGAATTCTTGGTCAATCAATGGCATTACCTCTGTAATCATAAGATGCCATTTGTTTCATCAACATCATCAACTGCCTCACAGAGAAATATGACAGTGTAATATTACACTCAATGAAATCATGTGAAGTAGATATCTGAAAGGTTAAAATCTACATTTTCACCATTTCTGCCAGGGAGTATCTGAGTAAGAAAAAAAAAGGAGCGTTTTGAATAGTAATCTTTTCCTCTGGCCTTTAGTTCCACATAATGTGCTAAAATGATAGTTGCTTTTAAAATACCAAGCAAATTTTTCTTTGAAAGATTTCCAACTTTTTCATCTAATATGTAATATCAGGCTCCTCTTGAAATGGAAATAAGCTGATATCAGCATTTTTGCCTATTAGTTCACATGTAATTCAACCCACCTGCATATGTCCCTCTGGACTTGACTATAATGTGCAAGCTGGTCTTTCTGTTACAAGGCTAGGGCATTTTCTTATTAATATATGTAACTGTGTTTGTGATATATTCCCAAAGGCTTTCAAGAGCCTTCCTCTGTGTCTTTGAGCCAAATGGAAAATGTAAGACTTCCACAAAAATTTCAAAAGCTTTGATGTTGCTAGTAAGACCATAGGTAGCATTTGGTTTTGGAACATATGGCAATAAAGATGAGAAAGTGTTTCACATTTAAATATTTAGTTTTCAGGATTCCTCATTACCAGCATACAACCACCAGTAAAGTCAGTAAAGTTTCTGTCCTTAAAATGAACTACTTGTCTTCAATTTCCTAACACTTTCATCGTAATCTTTAGCGAATTATTATCTATAAAAGAAGAATGGAGGGAGGATATACACACTTATTTGTGTTACGAGAGCCCTTCACTGGTAGTTCATACTCATACATCTGCTCAGATTTTAGACTTCTGACTCTTTGCCTCACAGCACAATGTGCTCTGCTCGTTTTTCCCTTGCTATTTTGGGCTGTTGCAGTTGTGACCTATTTTCACACTTGTTTCAAGCAGCTTTTGTAAAAATAATAAGTTCATTTGAGCTGTGTGTTCACAAAGATTGTCTCTTGCTTGAGGAGCTCTCAGCTGTTGAATCATCTTCCCAGCCATAACTAGCTGCCTTTCCTCTATGCCTGTTTGTTTGATCTGCCTTTTCTCTTCCATCCCTACTTACAGCCTGTCAGCATTAGTGACTACTCTTCCAACCTCAGCCTTCCTATTCCTGTGCACTGTTGGCAAAAATATTTGTTTTACTATGTTTTGCACCTTCCTGTGCCCTTCCCTCCAATTAAGGTCAGTCTACTGGTGCTTCCCTCAACAGTACCCATCCAGCAGGTGTATTTGCAACTTCTTGTTGACTGTATGTTGTAAGACTTCCTCTATGTTGATTTTAAGAAGGTTTGAGTTGCTTCGGTCCAAAGACAGAAAGATGGGAAATTAGCTGTCTAAGATGCAATCAAACACCTCACACAAGCTAAGTGCCTACATTTGATCATTAGGCAGCTGCTTCAGACCAGACGGGCTAATTTCACAGTATGCAAGATATACTTGAGAGACCTAGGCATCCATCTTGAGTAATACCACATCCTTTAGGCTCACCAAAACACGTAAGCAGCTACAAGCCTGTAAAGTGTGCACAAAACACACAGAAAGTAGAGATGTAGCTCTCTGCCTCAGCAGTTATGTGGTGAGGGTTGGACTGTGTTCTTACTGATCAGCTTCACCTTATGGATGCTGCCCCAGCAGACTGGTGAGTTCCACACCATGAAGGTGTCAATAACAAGCCTTCCAAACAATGACTTTTATTCCTTCTTTCTTGCACTCGCTTTCAATACTTGTATCTTCACCTTTAGCTGCAACTCCACAAGCCTGCTACAAGGTTCTGCAGAGGTATCTTGATTTGCTATTAAGTCTGTTGTTTCTGTCTAGTTATTCCTCCAATGATCCCCTGCCTGCCAACAGCTGGTAAAGAGGCTTGCATTAAACTCTACTTATTCCCTCCTGGCTCTGAAACTATATGGGACTGAAATACGTGTATCTCTCATCAATGCACTTTTGGCAGAGGCCCCTTACTGGAAGAAAAAGTGGGTAGGAATTGGAAGGGATAGTGTTCTCTCCTTACTTGCCCCAAGTATTCCCATGCTCAACACCATAAACACAGAAGAATATAAATCATCTGGGCAGTCTTTGGTTCCTCTAAACCAGATCATGTGAAAGAACCATGTTTTCTAAAATTTTTGTCCTGTGCTCCCAGATTTTTTGAAACCTGTAGTGCACATGCTGACAGGTTTTCTGCAGTAGTGTGAATAAAACCTCCCCATCAATAGTCTCTTATATCTTAGCCAGGACATTGGCCACTGATGACAGGAGTGGCACCACAGCAGATCCACCGAGCTGCTTTACTAGAGCAACTTGGTGATTAACCCACATGCAATGAAGCTCAAACATCTGCACAGGGCAATTCCATGCATAGCCAACTCTACACCACCACTGAGATGGTCAGCAGTTGTGCAATTGCTCACAGCATGCAAAATTATACATATTAGGTATGTATAACTTTCTATTTCCTGCCTGTACTGCCTGGTCTATCTAGGTGGTTTCTGGGACAATCTTTAAATCCAGTTTTACCTCTTCCATCTGTATTTTTATCTCTCTACATGCTGTGTAAACTTTCATCCTATCCACCAAAATTGTAGTCTCCCTTGTACATAAATACTCCTTCTCCTTATGAAATACCCATCACTACAATATGGACATGTAGCACATATCTGAAATCCGTCTACCTCCTTCAACTGGGCAAGTTTCCTGGGAGACTGCAACTCCCCATGGACCCCAAGCACAGCAGCAATGTGTCTGCCTTGAGAAACAAAGGTAAGGAGAGTCGGACTGTGAATCGGGGCCACTCAGCGGTGGAATAAAACACCGTACATTCAACAGAGATGTAGGTGGAGTCTGTGTTGTAGCACTGCTGCTCAGAGATTGTCTTTGCCCAGCTGTGGACATGACCTACTGTGGGTGAGGGATCTGACAAGCCTTGTTGGCCAGTCTCTGTTGGGAGTTCTTCATAAGGCACTTTCAACTATCTGCATCATGTATTCAGCCTGATCTTTCGATGGTGATAGCTTAAATGAGTTTTTTGACAAAGTCCTCAAGTTCATTAGAAATGCAGGTCTGTTGCTGGGTATGACAGGACCTGGTAACTTGTTAGTCACACCTGACAAAGAGCAGAAACCGCTACGGTGGGTGTTTGTGATCTTGACTCATTTCAAGTTCAAGTCTGCCACAGTCAGGGGGTTCTTTTTGGAGAAACACAGGGGCATCAATGCAGATTTGAGACAACGGCTTCTTGGATGGCATCTCGCATGTCACACAGAATATTCTGTATAATGATACACTGATTTATCACTTCTTTCTGGATATATTGCAACATGGCTAAGATTGCTCAACAATCTTCTTCAAGATTAGCGATACGATTTTCCCCTTCTGAATCATTTTTCAAAGAGTTTTTCCTCGTAACGTTCAGGGAGAACATGTTCTGGTAGTGGATTTCTGGCAGTCACTTCTGTGACTCGGTTGGCCAAAGAGGGAACTGAATATCCAGACTTGCTATAGGTGGAATGGCATGATCTGGCAGTGTGTTATAGTGGTGCATCACAAGGATGGCAATGAAGTACTGCATGGATGAAGCACAGACTTCACAACATGTAGCTGACAGAATGGCCAACATTGCAGCATTCAGTGATTCATCATACACAGCTCAGTGGTGGGGTCAGCCGTATCCTCATCAGTTTGATGAATCTGTGGAACTGCAGTCTCAAGTCAATGACAGATGATGTAGGCAGAAAAGTAACTGGCTGTATCATGTCTTGTTCTACAGCACAGCAGGAGCAATAAATGCCTGTAATGGCAAACATGGACAGTTGAAAAACCAGCATGTTTTGGTTTGGGAATAATCTCTCTTGTTTCAAAATTATTCTTGAATTCAGAGAATTCTGAAACCAAATCCCATGATGCGGATGCACTTATTGAGTTGTTCAATGCATCCCAGCTGTGCTGATCTAATTTCCAGGCAAGCACACTATGTCAGTGACTGCCGGCAGCCCTTTATGCTGCAAGTGCTTGCTGCTTGTCCTCAGGACCACTGCTTCCATCTCTGAGGAGCAGTGCCACACTCCTGCTGGTTATGCTCATTCCTCCACAGGATTACAGCCTTCCTGGCAGAGTCCCAGAGTTGTGTTTGTGCATTGGGACATGTCTTGCAGAAGAAGCCAGCAGCAAGCGTGACTATTTGTGGTTAGGAATATGAACAAAACCACACCAGCTGCACCTTCACAGGGAGGAACTGTGCGTGACATTATTTCCCCATAGGCCAGAAACAATATTCTACATATACAGCAGTGGCATCTCATCTGGGTATTCATATCTCGAATAATTTAAAGTGGCCTTTTATGCATACATAATATTTTCTGCCTCCTGCTTTCATTTCCCTATCTGTGTAGGAGTCTGCTGTCTTTTTCAGAGAGAAAATCAGCAAGTCTAACATTACCACTATTGCTATTGCCTCTTTCTTTGCATTTATCAATACCAAGATCTCTCTTCACCTTTCCTTCTTTAGTTCTTGCATCTCTTCAGGCACCCATCAACAGCCTGACATGACAAACTCTGATTTTGATTGTTACAATGTTGTCCTCTTTATTGTTCACTTACCCGGTTGCCAGCTAGCAGCCTGTCTGGTTTTGTCCATATGTCATTTCTTGACTGGCACTGAAAAAGCAAACTGTTGGCAATAGACGTATTTACTGCTTACTAATTGCCTTTTGTAATTATTTGAAACTTGACTGTTTTTTAAGACATTAATGAAAAAAAATTTATAGTAATCCTTTTTTTTTAAATACTGCTTTTTTAAAAAATACTTAGCTAACAATGCCAGTAGATCATTACTTTAGCTGGGTACACGCTGTACATTAAAGGTAACACTATTAAATTAAACAATATAGAAAATGTAGCTAAGATAGTACACTACGTCACAAAAAGTATATCACCAACAGTGATCCATAGTAAAGTATGTAGATGTCAAGTCCTGCCATTTGTGTTTGAAAACTACGCCCTGTTCCTAAATAGCAATATTTCTGGAAGATATTACATGTGCTTTGTTGAATTGTTGCTGCAGAAAGCTGATTATTCCACCTGGGTATCATGTAGTCATGGCTGTTTGGAAATGCTCTGAAATAAACTCAGTGGCTTTTTCTTTCAGAAGACTAAAATTTAAGATATTTGGGTGATTTTACTTGTTTATATACAAGATTACAGTCCTAGTTGGGAATAGCTAATAGTTTCTGTTCCAAGAGGTCTATAATGAGTAACAGGAAAGGTTCTTGTATGAAAAGTATGAGATTCTTGGGGGAAATTTGCAAAACATCAGGGCTTAGTAATTTAAGTCCCCTCGAGAATTAATTTAACTCATGGTTTAAAAAACTGGAATGCCAAGGACATTCAGTTTAGTAGCTTCGGAGATGAGATGTAAGCTTTAGTGACAACAGTGTCACTAAAGAGCACTTTACTAAATTGTCTCAACAACAATCTCTGTTGCCTTCATGAACTATGTTTATAAAAATTCACTTTTCATTCTGTTTACTCCAATACTGTATTGTTTTTACCACTGCTAGAGCTGTCTTTTTTACTTGACCTTTTTGCTGTATCTTTCAATATGTAAGTGTGAACCAGCAGAATAGGGAGAGAAGTGGGAAGTACAAAGGAAATCGGAAGTTCAAAGCTTTCACAGAATGCTTTTAGGTTCTTGAAGTCTTCCAGGTAGAAAAGTATGATGAAAATTAATTACTTGCTGGTGCTAAAACGTAATTAAGAAATAATAATGGATAGCACAATATACAAAATTTAAACAACAGTCATCATATATTACTAATATCTAAAATATTTATCTACAAGCAATTTTTCAACCACATCCCAATATTTTGTTTTTTAGGTACACAGATAGAATTTTAATGACCTGAAATAAAGGCTTACAAGTGGGAATTGATGGCTTCAGTGCTATGATATTGTTGCATTTAGGTCACAGTTCAAATAAGACCTTCCTCACTAGTAAACTCAAGCCATTCAAAGTTGGCTATCCTATTTTAATTTGGGTTTAAAAACCTTTTTGTTGTATATGAGCTTGTCCATTCCTCAGTTTTTGCTAAATACCAACAACTGTATCTGGAGTAATGTTCAAAGACATGCTTATGGCTTGAATGTGCTCATGGTGAATCTTCACACTGCAAACTTCAGGCTACCTTTAAGTATCTAATCCAGGTAGGGTTTAAAGCATCTGTGTTTAGTTTTGTGTAGCTGATGGAGAGAGTTACCTCCAGAGGAACCTGGAAGGGTTGAAGTTGCACACCTATTTTAAGATAATGAGATTACCTCCTATAGTGTTAACTTGATTTCAGCTGGGGGTAAGTTCATGCTCTCAAGTAAAACTTCATCTGAATAAAACTGTAATTTTTTAAATAGGTCTTAAATATTTTAAGAGGTGATATGAAACTAATCATAATGTTGTAACACAATATGAGCTGTTTAGCCATTTACAAGAAATAGAGTTTGGAAGTATCAAAACAGAAAAGATCTGCTGGTGGAAACTGTCAAGTAGGAAAATGAAGTACACCTTGCATTAAAGCTTATGTTACAAAACAGCATAGTGGCTGTGCTGCATCAAACCAAATGTCTGTGTAAGCCAGTATCTCTGTCCAGAACAGCAGTCAGTAGCCCCTTTTTTTGTGCATGGAGAGGGTATTTAGCCAGAAATGCATATGGATGGTGCGGGTATTTAGTTAGACTGAGGAATTAAGAACAGGTAAGATCAGTGTCAAATACCAAATGCCCAGAAAAGTGTATGAATGCTGGTGATCCTACAGTGATACTTCCTGTACTTATATATAAAGATTGAAAAATATTGTGCTGTTAATATTTGAAATGTAGATGCAGGCGCACCACAGAAAGAGGCCTGGAAATAGATGTCTGGATACACTTTGGGAAATAATTTTGCAAAGTATGTATTTTCCCTAGAATTTAATACATCTTGCCCAAGAGAAAATGTCTCGCCAACAAAAGGCAGATGATTTTGTCGGCAAATGATAAACTACTTATTTTAAAGCCAACATTAAGCTTTACCTACCTAAAATACTTTTGAAGCAACCATTATTCACAGATCCTTTGTAATATCTTTATGACTTGTTCATTAAATTTTAAAATATGATAATATTTTATGTTTAAAGCAGAGAAAACTTTGAGGCACCAAAACACATCACTTGGGTGTCCTGAAAAGAGTTAAGAAAATAATTCATAATTTATTTGCAAGATTTTTTTTTCTCTCTTTCATGAATACTTAAGACTCATAGAATCATAGAATGGTTTGGGTTGCAAGGGACCTTACAGATCATCTAGTTCTATCCCCCCTGCATGGGCAGGGATGCCTTCCACTAGACCAGGTTGCTCAAAGCCCCAGCCAACCTGGCCTTGAACACTTCCAGGAATGGGGCATCCACAACCTCTCCGAGCAACCTGTGCCAGTGCCTCACCACCCTCACAGTGAAGAACTTCCTTAAATCTAATCTAAATCTACCCTCCTGCAGTTTAAAGCCATTACTCCTCGTCCTATCACTACCTGCCCTCGTAGAAAGTCCCTCTCCATCTTTCTTGTAGACTCCCTTTAGGTACCGAAAGGCTGCAATAAGGTCTCCCCGGAGCCTTCTCTTCTCCAGGCTGAACAACCCCAACTCTCTCAACCTGTCTTCATAGGGGAGGTGCTCCAGCCCTCTCATCATCTTCGTGGCCCTCCTCTGGACTTGCTCCAACAGGTCCGTGTCCTTCTTATGTTGGGGGCCCCAGAGCTGGATGCAGTACTCCAGGTGGGGTCTCACGAGAGAGGAGTAGAGGGGGAGAATCACCTCCCTCGACCTGCTGGTCATGGTTCTTTTGATGCTTCACATCAGTCAGTTTCCCAGAATCAAACTTTTAGGTGTTACGAACTGGGTTAGTTTTAAGTTAAGTTCATAATTTTTAGTCAATCCTTTTTTTTTTTTTTTTTCCCAACGGTTATTGAATTTACAAACACTTGACATGTTTGGACTGATAGGGTATTTTTGTCCCTTAGCTGTAACTCTGTACACCACTCTTCAGTAGAAATGAGAATAAATAATGATTTTTTTGTAGAGAATAGCATCTTGAGCTTCAGATGTCTCTGTGATTTCCTGTCTGGAGTTCTGAGGTCCATGATAGTTGAAATTATTTCATCTGAGAATGTTCATTAAAAATAGAATATCTTTTCCCCTAAAAATAAGTAAATGCTATAATGTTTGTGGCAGTGAAAAAGAGTGTAGATATTTATAAATTTAGAACAAGTTTTTTATGGGATCAATGACAACATGAAAAGTAGAAGAGAAAAAATTATAATCAAGGGATAGAGACCAGTAACAGGGAACTACAAGTGCTTTTATAGAATTCAGAAGAGATGGAATTTCCCACCCTCCTGTTTTCTTCATATTATGAAAAAGAATCCATGGTCTGAGATGTTTATTCTCACAGAGCAGTGGTGCTGATTACAGTCTAGTTGATTGTAGATAAGCATCTGACCTTGAGAATGATAAATAGTCTCCTAGTTCTAAATAATATTGCTATGTGCTTGGATGTTTTAAAAGGCAATAAGATGGTGAAGGATATTAACATAGTCTGCATAAGAAAAAAATTACACCTCTTTCTGCATTTGATCGTAAAAATACTTGTAAGCTCTCTAGCCTTACATATATAGTTATTTAAATTGTGTGTATCTTTTTTCAGATGCCTACTTTTACTTAGAAAACTAGGCACATAGTGTTTGTTCCTGTGCAGTGTTTCCACTAGCACTGAGTATTTCTTTCTTCACTTAACCACCAATCAGAGATTTATTTAATTTATTTGTTTTGTTCTAAATGCTCGGGGGCAAAGTGGAAAATAATTGTTTCTTGCTTCAGCTAGTTGAAAATCAGGGGCAGCCCATCTGCACTGGAAGGCTTGCCCAGTGTCACGGAGGCTCACACAATCAAATTAAACAGGTGTTAACAAAATTTATTCTTCAATCAAAATCATTTAGAACAACAACATTAGTAAACCACAAGTTCAATGATGTAAGGGGAAACTAGTACTACACGACCGACTTAAGAATTCCCAAGCTTTGGAAAGGATGACCCAAAATGACCCCACCCAAGGGGAGCATCCCCGCAGACCCGCTGCTCCCAGGAGGACCGGCTCAGTCTGCCCTCCGGCGGGGATCCCTTTGGACCCCGGTCGAATCTGACCTGTGGTCGAATGGGGTCCTGAAGTGTGTACCTGTGCCTGGTGGTCGTAACCCAACCCCACCGGCCGTGGGCCGAGAAGTTTCTCTCTCTCTCTCAGGGCAGGTGTACCTGCTATGGCCAGACCAACAGGCTGCAGTTGGTACCTTAATGATCATTGTAACAACACCTCTTGCAAGGACCTTTTCTAACGTAAACTAACCCGAGGGTTCTTGACATGTAGGATCTTGCAACAGGAGATACCTTGGTCATCTAAAATATCAGTAGCATCACGGTACTTGCTCCTTTGTCGAAGTGCACTTAAAAACTAAACCTATTTTGAAAGCCCCAGCTCTTGAAATAGAAGACTCACAATGCACAAAGTGACATGTAAAGAATGAGCTGTATGAAGCAAATTACACATGGTTTCCCCTCACGGTTTAGAAGACATTTCCCCGGGAAAACTGCATACCTTGGCAACTGGATTCAACTGACAAGGCATTAAATGCAGAGCAGTATAAACTCCGAGTGACAGCTACTTACTGCTGCAGTGTTTGAGAGAACTTGTTTCTGAAATCTGTGTAAATTCTTTACCATTTACCAGCTTAAAAATGTGAGTACCACTAGAAAGGATAAAAAATGTGGGATTTAATACTGGGTGGCAAAATTTTTTTTAGCTAAAATTCCTTGTTAAAAGAGTGTTTCTGAGATAAATTGGACATGAAAAAAAGAATGAAGCAATCTAAAATAGTAAAGTGCAATTATTTTCTTTGCAGAGACAGGTAACAATGTTAACAAGTTACTCTAGGGTAGTGTCGTGGTTTAACCCCAGCCAGCAGCTAAGCACCACGCAGCCGCTCACTCACTCCCCCCCACCCAGTGGGATGGGGGAGAAAATCGGGAAAAGAAGTAAAACTCGTGGGTTGAGATAATAACAGTTGAATAGAGCAGAAAAGAAGAAACTAATAATGATAATGATAACACTAATAAAATGGCAACAGTAATAATAAAAGGATTGGAATGTACAAATGATGCGCAGGGCAATTGCTCACCACCCACCGATTGACACCCAGTTAGTCCCCGAGAGGCGATTCCCCCACTCCCCAGTTCCTATACTAGACGTGACATCCCATGGTATGGAATACACCGTTGGCCAGTTTGGGTCAGGTGCCCTGGCTGTGTCCTGTGCCAACTTCTGGTGCCCCTCCAGCTTTCTCACTGGCTGGGCATGAGAAGCTGAAAAATCCTTGACTTTAGTCTAAACACTACTGAGCAACAACTGAAAACATCAGTGTTATCAACATTCTTCACATACTGAACTCAAAACGTAGCACCATACCAGCTACTAGGAAGACAATTAACTCTATCCCAGCTGAAACCAGGACAGGTAGATAGCTGAAAAAGCCAAAGCAGCTTTTTCTTCTATTGATTCTTGTCATGGTCATGCTTATGAGAGTGTGATGAAGATGGTATGGGGGGCTATAATCAACTGTTGGAAACTTCTCTGTCCTCTCATTCTGTACTGAGCCCACTTAATTTCACAGCTGGTTTAAATGAATAAAGAAATAAACCCTCATGTTATTGAAGGTTACAGGTTTGGAAATGTGTCTGCAATTACTATAACAGATTATTACCCAAGCTTCTGTGTATTTGCCTAACTGCTGAAAACTTGATGTCTCTGAGTATTTATCTCATAAGATCATATACAAAAGCCCCATTTATGACTCGAATTCTGTTGTGCTTTGCACCATTGCACCTTTACACTTTGTTTGTGTCTTTGTTTGCATTTGCTGCTTTAATATTGGCAGCAGAAGAAAGTTTTTCACCCAACCCTTCTCTTTGTAGGTGACAGAGGTTATTCCATCATTAAAGAATCATTCAGGGTGGAAAGAAACTGGATGCTTCTGTTTTCAGCTGCTTGTTTTTGTTATGGCTTTGCCTGCTGTAACTGAAAGCATAGTATTGTCAGCCTAATTATTCCATACACCTCTTTCCATTTTCTGTAATTTTCAAATTAAAGCACATGAAAACTTTCCTTTTGTACAATTTCATGACACCTCATTTCTTGCCCCTAGAGCCAAATTCACCATTGTGAATAGGCTTATCTGCCAACAGTGAATTGTCTGCCAGAGTCTTTCTATCTCGACGATGTTTCCTTAATTGCTGTGAGTCAGCAGTAGGAAATGAGAAACACACTCCATAATGAACGGAAGCTGTCTGTGAATACTATCTTTTTAAAGTACAGTTGAGCCTTTACAAGTATAAGCTGATTTTTATGCTTTATTTTTTCGGACCATGCTTCCATTCAAATATTTTTTTCACTTTCAGAACTCAATGGCCTGTCATATGTGACAGGTCATAGCTAGGGAAGAGGTGTAGCCTGTAAATAATCAGCCAAATGATCTCATATTTCAAAATCACTGAGATTTGCAAACATGAGTTGTAATGCTGAAAATTCTGATTATTCTCATGTCTGTCTTTTTCTGTGTGAAGTGTTCTTGTGCGGTTTTGGCAATGTTGGCTTGTCAGCCCGTGTGGTCAGAGTGAGCTTCCAAGACAAAGTTCCTATTCCAAAAATAATGACAGTGATACATTACTTTATATAGTGGCACGTTGTTTTATATCACAAGGATTAAATGGATGACTCAGACATGATCCCAAAGATTTATGCACACTATAAACTTTAAGCATTTGAGTAAATTTAAGTTTGCACGTAAGTCTTCCCAGGATTAAATCATAAACTTTTGGTGCTGATTGCCAAATATTTACACTAAATACCGACAAAGTGCTCTACTTGATAAACTTAGTTTAATGATATGCCACCCCTTGATTTTTTCCCTTGCTTAGGGCAAAGACAATGACATGTTAGTGAAAGGGCGATCTTGGTGTATTGCATTGCTGAACTAGCAACAACTGTGTTATGGCTGGTTCTTCTGATGATTTAAAGTTTTACTCTGTCTTGATGACAAATAAATAATGAATCTAATCATTACCTTGAAATTATCCTTTCTGCTTTTCCCTTCTCTTTTTATACTTTGCCCTTACTTATTGTTAGGTGTCAAAGACACAGAGTCAAAGCAATTGGAATTTGTTTGGTGTGTTTTCAGTCTAATTTAAGGGCTGACAGTTTTACATATTCAGATCTGAAGCTTGCAGAAAATGGTTCCTATCAGCTTATTATGCTAAGCATTGAAACAAGATTTTTAGAAAAAATGTATGAGCAAATTGGGAGGTACTGCATATAATAACAAGCTGCATTTTATTTAACTTGGACAGTTTATTTTTCTATGAGTAAAATCTGTAAGCACAGAGATGCCTCTTTTGGGATACTATTGGGTAAGGAATACTTCTGTGGGATTTATGAGATAGAAGGTCAACATGAGGGTGTTGCTGGATGCTCCCTTTGTCAGGTAGTTTCAGTCCTTTGTGTCCCAGTTTTTCCATCTGTAAAGTAGTACTGATTCTGATTACTTTTCATTAAGTGTTTTGTTATCTATTTATAAGATGTCTGTAAGAGCCACATACAATTAGTACTCTATTAGTAAAACATTCATTATCTTTTTATTAAAAACATTTATCTTTTTATTGAAAAATCAAATAATGTAACATTTTACCCACCCCAAATTCTTTGACAACTCCCATGATTTGCCAAGAATACTCATGCCCCACTCCATCTTGGTCTTCTTCCTCCAAAAATCAAAACCAAGCTCCTGGATTCATCTGATTACTCAGAATTTAAACTTTGTTTATGATGATGATGATTATTATTATTATTTATTATATTTTAAAATTATTACTGGCTTTTTTAAGTTAGAAGGAAAAGAATGACAAATGCATCTCAGTAGGATGAAAAGAAGACAAATCCTATTCCCTTCTTCCTGTCAAGACTTTAAAGCCAATGTTATGATTGTAGACTTATCTTTTGAATTTGGATGCTTGGAATTGGTGTTATTTGTTTAAAGATTCTTTGTCTACTTAGACTAGTCATTAAGGACCTGACTCCCAAGTGTAGTTCACCTTTGTGAACTTATGTCCCCTTATGTTTCATAGGCAAGACAGAACCTAAAAGTTCACCTAATGAGTAAGTCTATCTGTTAAAATATACTAGAATAGCTCCATCATGTATGGACACTGTACTGACAATTGAAATATTCCATAATATTTTCATAATCCAAAATGGTCAAACCGCTGTGGAAGGACAGTAGTTATTAGGGAGTAGATATGCCTTTAGCAAGAAAGACACTTTCAGACTACTATAATTAATAAGGAGGTATGTGTTCAGCCATGCGTCTCATTCTGTGGAATTGACAAACTCATCATTAAATTGTAAAAAAGGGTATAAAAATTCGGAGTTGTGTTTTTGTTGTTTATGAAAAAGTGTCAGGTAATTAACCTTTCTGGGTGCTACAGTTCTGTGGCTTTCTGCTTCCCCCTCTTTTTTGGCAATGCGGTGAGCTGTGAGTGATATCAGCTACCTGCTCCCCACTGAAAATCTTGGTGAAATTGTGCCGAGTTGCTTCATTGTGTTTGCTTGAGTGCCACAAGAGGCAAAGTTTAGCTGCAGGCATCTGGTTCTCCTTTATTTCTCTTCCTTCTCTTTTTGCTTCTGGCTTTCACCGCTGAGGGGATGGGGGACCCTAATTGTGGTTTAGTATTTGTCCAGGAGGCCAGTATCAGAAACTTCAAGCAGCCTGCCCCAAGCTGAAACAGCAAACCCTGCTGTGAAATCCTGTAATTCTTACTGAACTGAAACTTACTCGAAAAGCAATGACATTTATATGATTTCTGAAACTCAGAGGTTTCAGGAAGACCTGCGTGCACATGGAAACAGAACTGGATACATAGAGAGAGAAGAATGGTGTAAAGAAGAGCTCGTGAAAAGGAAATCTAAAACTGAAAAAAATGGCATTCTGGAAACCCTACTCAAAATCAAGGCTGTTACACACAATCCTATAAAAGAGCACTGAGGAAACCAAGTCATCACAAACTCCTGTGATGAGTGAAATTTGCAGTAAAAATAGCAGGTTCTGAAGTCAAAGGAGGGCTTTTCCAAATTTATTAAAATTCATTTGAATATTCCATTACTGTCACAGTATCGTCTCATTTCATTCTAGAGACAGATGTGAAAATAAAGCAAAATTTTGATCTGGCACAATCCTGATCCTCACATTTTTACCAAGGTGGATGGAACCCAGTCTCCTTTTCTTGGCAACTGTTTAATGCCAGTGTGGGAAAATAGTGGAAGATTGGTGAGGAGGATTGTAAACATGCTCAAGCGGCTTGCAGCTGCGGTGTCGAAAAACACATATACCACTTGTTGTTTGGCCTTGCATGTTGGACAAGGAGAACATCTGTGTTTAGGTGACACAGGCCTGTGACAGACTTAGGGGCACCCTATCGAACATGCTTGAGATTCCTGCCCTGCTGTGGGGAAGATCAAAGCACAGTGGTAAACTACTCCTGCGCGAATCCCTGAAAAACGGGCGCACACAGCAGGTTCGGCGATCCTCGAGGAAGGACCGAGCTCCGCGGTGCCTGCGTTCCCACTTGTGTGCCTCTGCCCAGGTGCTGCTTCGGGGATCCCCTGGATGGTGAAGTAATGGAAATAAATTTACTCATTGCATTTCATTGGTGGTTTTGTGGTTGTTCCTGCGTGCCGCCTGTGTCGGCTCACACAGCCAGATTCAGTGGTTTGTAATGAGGTTTCATTATATGTGCCCTCCTATTCGGACTGTGGTTCAGATCAAAGCATTTACTCTTTCACAGTCTGTCCTTGCCTGTGTCAAAACATGTCCATTTGGCTCTACTCATCTTAATTGGGTCCCCTGAGCTTCAGTTGCCTGCAAGTACCACAAATACAACTTTTTATGGTGAAAATGTGGAAGTCTGAGGCATTAAAAAAAAGGCTGGTTTCATTTGCTGGCAATTAAGATAAGGTTATTCATGCATGTAATAGATTGCTTTTTTTTCTTCTTCTAACTAATTATCAAAGGTCAGTTTTATCATCAAAGTCCTCAGTATCTCCATAGTCACTGACTTTCCACAAAGTCAAAGAAGTTCACATCATCACAGGCAGTGTTCAGCAGTGCTGAATGAATGGTCCCAAGGCTTCCGTTGAACCTCTCAGAAGAATAAATCTTCCCTGAAAACGGGATATACATTCAGTTCCATTTCTGTGTAGGTTTGTTTCTAATTTGAGAACTACTCAGAGTACCTCAGAAATGAGTGATGAGCACATGAACAAGACATATATTACTTTGGGAAGTTTTCCAGCCACTAAGAAGAATAAAGGCAGCCCTGCTCATGTGTTCATCAGTTCCATCTGCTCTCCACTGATAGCAGGCCTTTGGGATTTGTTTCAGAATAAAATATTAGCATAATGAACAACAAAAATACAGTGCATGTATCTAATGTATCATAAAGAAGCATCATTCACTTCTTTAGAAAAATTATAGCAAAAGGAAATGGCTTTATTGTCATAAAATGCTGTTAATAATCACAGTAAGTGTAATAGGATTAAATGAGATATGAGATTTGTCATTTGTAAGTATCAACAAAATGTTTGGCTTGTGTTGAGGAATTCTGCTGTAAGGTTGCTGTCAGTGGGACACGATTTGATAGGCATTACTGGTTGGTACTATTACATACGTTTTTTCCAATTTCTTCTTAATGTGTAAGTTTTCTATCTTTGGAAGAGACCTGCTAGTTGTTGCTAAACTTTGCTCTCCATCTTACAAATTGAACAAAATTTTGTTTCAACAGAATGATCCATGTATGAGAAAATGTATGTTCTTTCTTACAATCTTTTTCTAATGCATACTTGTAATTTCATGATCTATAGAAATACTGCAAAGAACTTGTAACAACCCTAACTGAAAAAGGTGACGTTTGTGGCCATTTCAGATAGTCAAAATATCCTACATGGCAAGCTAAGGATTCTCCTTAACAGAGATTTCCCATATGACAAAAAGCTGACTGTGGTACAGCTAAGAATTAAATCTCAAGTATTATAAAAAAGAATTAGCTATAAAATCATGTGTACTTTATTTCTTTTTTTTTTTTAGAATGCATTGCAAATAGTTGTATTCATTTACAAGAAACTGAAAATAATCCTCTGTGTCTCTACTTTCATGTATATGTATATGCAGGCATTTCTGCATGCATGTGGAGACAATGAGGATGAACCAAGGGAAGGAGTTGATTTTGCAGTTTCTTATCAATATGGCCCACAATCATTTTATGTTTCTTCAGGTAGTGAGTTCATTTATCTTTTTCTGGTTCCAATGAATGTGTAGTGTCTCGTATTCAGAATACTTTTCTTTTGCTGTACAATCTCACCATTTCAGGGGAACAGAGCTATTGTAGAAAATCACCATGCTTGGGAAGGGAAGAAGAGGAAAGGTGGGAGAAGTCCTAAAGGAGTGTTCAAATACCAGGAAACAGCAGACGACTGAGACACTGTTCAGTGAAGACAGCACACAGGGAGCAGATAATTATCATAGTATCTTCATAGCCTTGTGTTACAATGCAAAGTTTGGACGTGAATTGGAATAACTAAGTCTGCAGCCCACAGTTGTGGTTAATCACTATCTCCAGTAGATCATGCGATACATAAAGCATTTGTTACCTGAGCAGCCATGCCTAGAAATGAGCACTTTTTATTCTGTTGTGGATGTCTAGGTGTCTTGTTAGCATCCTGGAATCCAGAAGACTGAAATGATTGATTTAAAAGTGGATATGCCAGACAAAATATATGAATTACTATGCTCTGTTTAAACCAATTGTGGCAGGAAAGTAAATAGTTGTATTAGAAATTAATGGGAACAATGATATTTGCTTTTGATATAACACACTATAAAAGAAGTATTTCATACCTGCTCTGGACCCTTGTAGAAAAAACTACTCATTAATGAATTACAGGGAAGTTACAGTAGATTGGTACCAGTATAACTGAGGTCAGAAACTGGTCATAAGATTTTTTAAAACATTGCATATAATAATCTATTAGTTTATTAATGTATTAGATTGTTGTCTCTGTAGCAGGAACTATATCCACTTCTCTGTTTACAGGATACCCAGAACAGTATGGCCTGACCTATGGGGTTCAGACCCATTGCTATTCAGTGCTGTAATGGCATATTATCAATTTAAGGCTGTTTTAATGGCCATACAGGCATCATGCCTTCACAGGTGACAGAATACCAGTCTAACACCACGCCTGTGCTTCTAACCTCAGGAGTGCTGGGGGTTCTTCTATGCCTCATTAACTGTGAATAATTTAACATTGCTGACAGCTATCATAATTTAGAGGGATGAACCCAGTTCAGACCAAAGCAAACACTGGGAGAGTTCACGGAAACCTTTGCAGATGCTCTGTGAAAGCTTAACTGGATTTATTGTACAGAATGAGTGACAAAATTTTATATTTAATATTAGCTTAATGTCTTTCTGTTGTAATTATGCAAATGCTTTATTGTACCAAAACATAATTAAACTTTTAATCATATATATTATGTTATTCAACAAAATGAATCATGCTAGGACTGCAAGATGTTTCATCTGTAAGGAGAAAAGGATCTGGAGAGAAAGCTTGATTGGGCAGAAGACCATTGTACATAGTTACAAGTTGCTTGCGTGAGTAATTTTAAAGTCAGACTCCTTTTTATTTTGTCCTGCATCTCAGTGAATACTGTATGAGAGCTCATGGGAGGCTTTTTGATTATAGCTTTATCCTATGGCAGGTGTGGCTAAGAAGCATTTTGTACCGAGCAGCGTTGGCCTGTTGGGCAAACACGCTGATTGTGTTTCTGGGCACAGCCTCTCCTGAGACGTGGCGATTTGCTAGTATCTGCTTCCTAGCATCTGTGGGCCCAGGGTGATTGATGAGTTTATTACGATTTTGTGAGATGGGAAAGAGGAAATACAGAAAGGAAGTAATAAGAAGAAACATAAATACATATGAGAACCTCCTCATATGTTACTTCCTTGCCTTCATAGCTTCAGTCACAGCACTTTGGTAACCTGCTTTGACTTATACTGCAGGCTGGAGAAATATTGAGCTGCTATAAGCAAGGAGACATATGCCGAGGGACATGTAAACACCTAGGCAGACAACGAAGTATTCAACTGGAAACTGTCCGCTACAATGATTGCTTTTAATTGGAATGTAAAACTAGTTTTGCTTTATCCTGGAAAATAAAAAAATAAACCTGACTTTTAGAGACAAAACCCACAACAAATATTTAATTTATATGTCATTAGATAAAGTATGTTAATAGCAGAATTGCACATTAGCATCACAATTTTAGTTCCTCGTGTACAATTAAGGGAAATTCATAAGCTTTGTAAGTATTTGAGGCCAAGACAATAAAAACATTTTCATTTTTAACAATTAATTTGATATTGTTAAGGAAACATTTTTGCCCATGTTTTGATCTCAAATGTGTAACTGTATTACAGATTAAAGATAGTAGAAATACGAAAATAAAATAGCTGTTCTTAACAGGCGGAAAGGAAAAGATGAGCATGTTGGGCAGTCCCAGTTCACCACTGTAATCACTGCAGGCTTAGTCCGCAGAAGTAAGAATTTTTCTGGTTATAGCAGCGGCCACATAGCAGTTAGTTACATTTAGAGCTACTTTACTGCAACTCTTTTTTTAAGAATGCATTGAAGCTTTTCAGTTTATTATCTTCTTCAATCAGCAATGGTGCTATATATTTTTTGGTGGTATAGCATCAACCCGCCATATAACCGACAGTGAAAATCTGTCTGGCACTCTACTATGAATATACATATACCAAAACAATATGACTAGGGTCTCGGCTGAAGGAAATTGCTATCTAGCTATTCTGGCAAAAGAAGTGCACAGAATATGAAAGGGTGGCATTAACCTTTCCTTAGTTATTTATTAAGTAGTTCTTAATAAATGAGAAATGATTAAAAGGTGCTATATAGGGAGCTCGGATGCACAGGGAAGTTGTATGGTTAGAGATATGTAAGTTTAAAACACCTCCATGAATAAAAGTTAAAGCTATACTGTTGAGATTTCTATGTCAAAGTATTCATTATCTGTGATTATACAGGAACTTTCCAGTTGCATGTGAAAATTTTTGGGACATAAGAATATTTTTTATATTATTAGTTGCTTAAAATTCATATCAAAATCACATTACTTGTATCTGCTACTCACTATACAAGGTCTGTACAGGGAAAAATGCACAACTTAAACCTTAATTTCAGGATGTGTGCATTTTGGTAGGTACTTCTTGAAAAACAGTTACATAGCCTCATTCTCTATTTTCTGCTTCTTGGTTTCATTATTGACAAACAATTCCAAGAATTATGTCAAAAATAAGGAACAAAAGCAGTCCAGGTAGGCTGTTCATGATTTTTTCCAGCAAAAATGTATTCAGCCAAATTGTCTGAATCATGAAAAAATGAATGCGTTTGGAAAATGTACACCTACAAATGCTTCATTGTCTCCAAAAGGACTTACCTACATTTGTAATGCATATATTCTCTAATGAATATTTAGCTCTGTGGTTTCAGCCACCCAAAATTGTCAATCTGCACTGCCCATGAGAATAAAAGCACAAGGTAGCTTTTTTCCCTTGACTCAGCATGGTGGTTTAACCCCAGCCAGCAGCTAAGCACCACGCAGCCACTCACTCACTCCCCCCCACCCAGTGGGATGGGGGAGAGAATCAGAAGAAAAAAGGTAAAACTCATGGGTTGAGATAAGAACAGTTTAACAGAACAGAAAGGAAGAAACTAATAATGATAATAATAACAATAATAAAATGACAATAGTAATAATAAAAGGATTGGACTTTACAAGTGATGTACAATGCAATTGCTCACCACCCACCGACCGATGCCCAGTTAGTTCTCAAGTGGTAATTCTCCCCCCGCCACTCCCCTCAATTTATATACTAGATGTGACGTCACATGGTATGGAATACCCCTTTGGCCAGTTTGGGTCAGCTGCCCTGGCTGTGTCCCCTCCCAACTTCTTGTGCCCCTGCAGCCTTCTCGCTGGCTGGGCACGAGAAGCTGAAAAATCCTTCACTTAGTCTAAACACTACTCAGCAACAACTGAAAACATCAGTGTGTTATCAACATTCTTCTCATGCTGAACCCAACACACAGCACTATGCCAGCTACTAGAATGAAAATTAACTCTATCCCAGCAGAAACCAGGACACTCAGCCAGATGTGGCTGTGTTCATTTCCAATACAGGGCGTATGAACACATTTAGTTTGTTCCTCATATGATACAATCTACTATTCTTCTGAGGGTCTACAGGAGATAATTTTGCACTCAGCTCATTATGAAGTGTATTTTGCTCTACAGTACAATGTTTCATTCATTCCTCCTTAACGTTTTGTCATAGCTGACAGATGCTGTGTGATTGTGAGTTTAATTAATAAAAACCTTGCCCTAAAAGAGCATCCAAAAGTGCCTTGCTCTCCCTTTGCTTGCTGTGTTACATACTTTGCTATATTTTCGCATTGTCCTTAAAGTCTTTCCCTTCATTGTAAATAAAAGTTTGTATCACAAAATTATTTTTGACATAAGAAGATGATTTAGATGCAAGGGTCCATTCAGGAAAAAATGAACATACATTGTTGCTTTTCTTAGAAAGGTTTGAGCATTTGTGGGTGTTCATTATAGTCCTGTTTGAGGAAAAAAGCTGCCCTACTGCCATCTTCAGTAAATTTTTGATGGATCTTTTGGGTAGGCAGTCCCAGACCCTCTGTCCTAAAAATGCTGAACCTGTATTTACTGGTTGCCATGGGAGGTTTTCATTGTCAATCTGAGCTGTCTCATTTGAATTGATGGTAAAGACTATGCTAATATTTGTAGCTTATTTGGAAGTGACGAGTTGTCCTTTCACTTAGTCATGGAGCAAAAAATTGCCCTTTTCCTTATCTTCCCAATTTCCTTTCTCTTTTTTAGTGTAGCTGGAGATTTACTTTTCCTCCCAGATTCCTTTACACAGGAACATCCGAAATGGGAAAGGTCAGGTATATTTACACATGACTGTTACAAGAAACAGTATTTTAGCAAACCCAGCATGCCAGTTTACTTCCATTTCTTCTTTTGAATCCTTCAGAAAAATCCATGTCCTTTAAATGACCTCCCAAAGGCACAGCATGTAGATAATGTGCACCTCAAGCAACGTCTGTTAAAAGACACCAGAAAATTCACTTCCTTGTGCCTTCCCAAGGATTGTCCAAGCAGTCCAGAAACTACTCTTGGGGCAAAAATGCAGAAAGAACAGTTGTGTTACTCAGTATTGGAGCTGCTGTTCTTCCCAGATGGGTGCACAAGAGAAGATATGAAGGATTTATTCCTTTCTGCAGCTCTATGCAGCTTCACAGAAGCCAGGCACCATCTGACCCATAATGGCTCTTTGAAATACATTTATAATGTAAATTCCTAACAAGCTGCCACATTTTTATTTGAAATGTTCATTCATGTGTGTCTCCTGAAACATCTAAAAGCAACAGACAAGACAAGTCTGCAGTAAAAGAAAAGAAAAAACTATAAGTATTAAAATGGTTTCATTATCAATACAACTTTCCCCACAAATTTTCCCATTATTTGTAATGACTAGCAAGTCAGTCAGGCAGCCTTGGCCTCAGATTGAACACAGTTCTTAAAAAAAGGAGGAATCTTTCTTATCTATCGATGAAATTATTCACGTGATTAACAATTTCTTCATGGGACTTTCCATTTTATCTCACTATAAGTAATAGTAATCTTTTCTGCTTCAGAGGTAGGGAAAAGGTTGTAAAACTGAACAGAGAAGACCTTGCCAGATTGAAAATGCAGAAGACACCCAATGGGTGCCTAAGTTTTTAAAAATTAATTGAGTTTCAGATGTTTATTATTTAAATAAGTACTGTTAACAGGGTAGCATGACAAAGCTGTTTCTTGAGTAGACATCAGTGTGGTAGCATCACTATAGCCGCAAACAATTTTATCCTGTCTTCGTAACATGTTGACATTTCACATGCCCCCAAACCTCTTCAAATACCTACTAGTTTATCCATTCAGGAACAACAGGCAAACTTTTACTATGTTCTATTACAGCATTTCAGAAGGACTGATAAAACACAAATTCATAAAAATATAAAGATTGCTCTGAGGTGACCCAAGAATATGATCTCTTCTAGGTGTTTCTGACAAGTCTTGGCAGGCACAAAACATGAGTATGAATAAATATATAATGCTTAGGTTCCAAAATAGCTTTATATGAAGAATTAGTATAACTTAAAATGATTTGTTTATTTTCTCTGCTTTATATACTTCTAATAGGAATAGAGAATAATATTTTGCTTAAACAGAATAGTCATTGTTACTTTTTCTAGTGTATCACTGACATTAAAAGTCCATGGACATCCAATGACATCTCAGTAATTATTACACTGAAATCTAACTTTGTGAACTTTTGGATGTTACATAATTACACAGCAGTTTCTAGAAGGGATGAGATATTTATTGGCAGTTTTATTTATGGAAAGACAATAATTTTAGAGATTCTTTTGAAAATATTTCTTTTGTAAAGAATTTTCCAAGTAGGTAAGAGAAAAGGAAATTCATAAATTGAAATCAGCTGAATTGCAAACAAAATCATTACTTGCAAAAGTCCACCATCCTGCCTGATAGTGGTCCTGAAGATTTCCTTCCAAGCTAAAGGAGCTTTGTCCCTTTTTGACTCTTCTCTTGAACAAAGATTTCTGTAAGAACTACAGAAGAGGTAAACCTTTGTTATTTAAATTCTAGTTATTCCTTTAATGGGTTCTGAATCTTCTACATGTTCAAGTCTCCAAAGTGGCATAAAATAGTCATTTTCATAGCTCTGTCTGCTGGGTTGCTTCCTGTCCCATAGGACTATGTTATTACTTGAATGTTTTCTCTAATTTTTTTTTTTTTTTAATCAATAGGACAATCAGAACAGTGGGTTATAATTGATGCTTATGTCCTGAAGACTTTACTGTATTCAAATTCAGGACTGGTATTTTCGTATTTAAAAAAAACAAACTGATGAATCAAAATCTTAGAACTAAGATTTAGCCCTAAATACACGAAAAATATCAGTACTGTATAAAAACACCTTTAAATGCCTGTCATGGTAATTTCAAAACAGAGTTCATACTTAAAATTTAATTGAAGTTATGTGCTTTTGGGTATATAGTCATTTTTTAATTTAACTTTATGTGACTTTTCCTATTATTACAATGCTATTTTCTAAGCATTATTTTTATGAAAAACTCTTTAAACCTATACAATACTGTTTAAAACTTCTAATACTTGTCCCATAATATTATATATATTTGAGATGGAAGAATATTCTTTTTAATTCTCATTTATGTTGCTAGATCTGTAATATAATTCAGACATGACATTTTAATCATCTGATAGAACATAAGATTTATTTTTCATTAAAGTGTTACTCATCAGCAAATCGACTAAATCCTGTATTGACCTTTCTTTTTAAATTTTTTTTGAGATTTCAGGTGCTTTAAAGAGTTGCAGTTCATCATCCTGATCCTCCACGATCAGATTCATCTGACCTTTACTCTGTGTTTAACATTACTTTCTTTGATTCAAAGAATCCCATATTGTGAAATACTGCTTTAACTTTTTCTTCTCCTGTCAGTTAAAGGTAATATCTGCAAACTATGTTGATAAGAAAGCAGAGGTCTTTCCCCAAAATTAATCTGTTCATGTTCATACTGTTACTATGTTAAGACGCTCCAGTGCAATGGTTCTCTATTCTGATTATGCAGAGTGAAGTGGGGTTTGAAATTACTGTGTCCTGAAATAACCTGAGATCCAAGAGTTGCTCAGTCTTATTGGTAAGACAGTCTGACATTAGATTACTGATGTTAATTTTTCAAATTACTACCCATGGTTAAATTCCTTGATTGTTTTACAGAGGATAATGAATTCTGTCAGACAGTATTTTGATGAATCTTCAGTTGAAAACTACAGTCTACTGGCATAACAGTGAAGTCCATTCAAAGGTGTGCCATTCCCTCTGTAGCTTTTGACATGAGAATCAAGTCAGTCTAAATTTTGTATAAGTATTTGCTCTTCCACCTTCTCTTGTTACCAGGAAAAAAGTGGATAATAGAGAGTGAAAAAAAGGAACTGTGGTGAACAAATTCCTTTTGTGTTTGTTGTTCTCCATCCTGGTTATCAGGCATTAATTTCACTGCAGTCACCACTTCTACTGTTACCTGTTGCAATAACTTGGAGCGAATCCACACATAGCAGTAGCTCTGATGAGCCTTTATTTTTAGCCAGTAACCTTCTTGTAGTTGTTAGCATTAGTTCTGTTCTCATTCTGCATTACAATTTTGTTCAGCACGCAGAATTAAACTTTGGTTCCAGGTCAGGAAAAAAGTATCTTTTTGAACTCCTCTCCTCTGACTGGGTATCTATACCCACTATTTCAAACACTTCTTGCAGGACAATCACATTATTATTATTATCAGTCTTTTGATGAAATGCAAAACCAGTACTCAGTCCTCCACGGCCGCTTGCACTTCCTCAGGCATCCTCCAGCTGTCACAGCCATGTGTTACTGAGCATGGGAGCAGGGGAAAGCCAGTCTGTTGCTGTGCTTTAAGCCTGAAATCCAGCAGATGCAGTCTTTTAGGGTGCTAAAATAAAAGAATGACCAATTCAGGTTAAACAGCTACTTAGCTCAGCCTGGTTCAGTTTTGTGCATGATGAGAAACAGTGGATCTGAACTCAGAACAGTGAGTTTAGGAATCTTCACTCGCCAAAGAGAATTTTAGGGATGAAGCTTTGGGTGGAAATACCTCCACTGTGCTCAAGTCCCATTTTAGATGCCCATTTTCATGGGATAGGAACACTCCAGAAGCCAGTCCAGCTCTATCACTATGTGTGTATAAGCACACATTAAAATGTTCTTCTCGCAAGGCAGAAACAAGTATGATTGATCAATAGCCCACTAGAACCAGGGAAATGGCAAACAGTGGAACAGGATTTCTGAGAATGATTGTTGTCTTGTCCTCTGAGCCCTCCACATCCGAAGCTCCCTGGAATATAGAGCAGTAGTGTCCCCAGGTTTGTACCCAAACATCCTTAAGGTGTACCTTGGCACTGCTATTTCTGCAGGTGAGATTCGATCCCTCCTGGCTTCCCTTCTCTTGCAGAAGCTAACTTTCTGCGGTAAAGAAAGTTTCTCTAGGTAGTGGCCAGGTGTGATGGTAGCCCAAATGAATCTGATTATGGGCTGCCTTTTCCACACTCCCTTTCCATACCTATCTGCTTCTGGATATTGTTGGCTCTAGCATCCAGTTAGCTACACGTTAAATCGGGAGTGGGAAAAGATGAACTGTAGGCCATTTCAGTTCACTTGTAACCTTAATGCAACAGCAGTGCTTTTAAAGGGTAATGCTTGCAGACACGGGTTTAAAAATGACTCAAGGGAAAGCCTGGGGATTGTTTAAAAAACAACTACAAATCATCTGCTTTGTTTTAAAAGCAGAGTTGCTGATTTTTTTAATTCTTTGAAATTCAACCTGATGATTCCCGGAATTACTTGCAAATGAATTCCACTGTGGTTTAGTGTCATCAGTGGGAAGAGGAGTGTGAAGCTGAGCAAATCTCCTGCCATCTGGAATGTAACCCAAGCACCTGATATTTCCATTCTGAGTCCCCTCAGGAAGCTTACAATTATATAAAATGTTTAATCAAAGCTGTTATGCCAAGTATAACTGCAAAGCTGACATCAACATAGGAAAAGAAAAGTTAAATAGCTCCACATGAACTGTTCTTTTCACTAGAATTTTTAAAAGACAGTAAGAAGAGATAATCCCAACTTTGCTTCCTTTATCTGTGAGCTATTAAAGTCACTCTTTTAGTAAATAGTGTCCTTTGGCTACTCTACATTGTTATTGTCACTTACGTTAATTACAGAATTAATGCCCATTAGATGTATGGCTCTGTTTCATGAAGCCTGAATGCTTATTCAGTTGCTTACAAGTGTGCTAATTTCTCTATTCTAACAGTTAAACATGCAAAGTTGACTTAAACCCAACTGGCTTAAAGTGCGTATTTTTTTTTTTCATTTCAGTTCTTAAACAGAAAAAACTGAAACATTAGAAGCAGTGATTAAAAAATGAACACATCTATTGAGCAATCTTCATGTAATACGTATTTTTAATAGAAAATTGATACTTGGGTATTACAAATATTTTATCAGATTTAGGGGCGGGAGAAAAAAATCCTACTTGAAAAAGTTATATGAAGAACCTACTTTAAAAGTATTTCTTAAAATATTTTGTTGGAATTTATGTCCACTTAGGGTGAATTTCCATTTATAAACTCTTGGAACATAGGCTTGTCATATTTGGGGATAGCATTTTTTTCGTAACAGCCTGGAAAAATGTGCAAAAGCAAGTGATATTCTGAATAGATTTAGTTGGAAAATTGCTTTCATAAACAATCTTTCACTAAAAGTCAGTTTAAAATTTGTTTACTAGAAATGATCAACTTCAAAATATTTTTTAAACATCACTTATTTTCAAAAATAATATAATTCTGGATTTCCAAAGCAAAATATAAATTAGTGAAGAAAAATACTAGCATAAGAGAAGTGATCTTCTGGATTATTATTCTTTTTGGAATGGAATTCTATGAAGCTTGCAAATTCATAACATATTAGATACAGTTCAGGATATTTAAAAATTGCTACTACTTAACTCAAAATGCTTCAAGAAAAGTGAATCTTTAAAATACTTGATAAAATAATTGTAAAATATAATATATATGTCTTATGCCTTTTCCTTATTCTTACATTTGCAATGTGTGCCACAAAATCTTGTGGTGCTAAAGGCTTGATCCTTCAGAGAAAGAGACTGAAAATGCTGAAAATCGTATGTGTTCAGTAGTATAGATAAATTTCAGCTAGCCTATTCAATGAACCTATTATTTATATAGCTGTATAAATAATTGTATTTATGCAAATTTAAAATAATGATGAATCTTAAATGTTACATAAAATGGGGGTGTTACATCATCAGCTGAGGCTTTGACTTCCATATTATAGCTAGTAATTGTTAAAATATGGGTATGAAAAAATCCAATTCAGGAAAAAAAATTTGTCTGTTACCTTTCTGCATTGGAACACACTCTGGCATTGACAATGGTCTCAAAAACTTGAGAAATTAATGCAGAATGCATGTTCTCAAACTCACTAAGGGAGCTACAGATTCCTTAAAGCTAAAGCTTTATTATGCTAACAAACTTAATAGTCATTTTGACTGTTTGATGAATATCAGGACATACTTAAAGGACCTCATTAGAAATAAATCCATAATCCTAAAGGTCCCACAGGTAAGGAGCAGATTCAAATGCCTCTGTACCGTCTGACAGTTCTACAAATATGGTTCCCCTTGTTGCCTTAAGGCATCCAGCTTGGCCTTTCTGAGTGTATGATGCTCACAGGATGTTAGAAGTATTGGCTAGAAGGAATATCCCAAGGTCATCTAGCTCAACCTGCTGCCTGAAGCAGGACCGTTGCCAGCCTCGCGTAGGGTCAGCCTAGCTTTGTCGAGCTGAGTCTTGAAAACTGCAACGGAAGGGGGTTTGCAGCTTCTCTGAGCAATACATGCCGGCATTGCACTGCCCTCCTGGTGCACAAGTTTCTCCTAAAGTGCAACCTGAACCTCCCAAACTGCAACATGTTGCTGTGAGATTATATCATCTTATTACATTATCTGTCTCTATCAGGCAGAGTTGAGTTCCATCAGATGTATACCTACCCATCAAATAGCTGTGGGGTCAATCAATCTCTTCATCTTTACAGGTGTTGGAGGAGATGGCAGGTACTGCTAAAATCCTTTCCTCAAACTAGCAATGAAGACATAGCACCATGACTTACTTTTATAATTCCTTGTAAGAAGGCAGAAGAGGAATCCCTAGAGAATTAGGAGAAGATGCAGTAGTGACTCTGGTTTTGTGGGATGTCCTTTTTTTTCACCAGAAAAAAAGTCAGTTGTCCCAGGCAGCAAGGAAATCTTCACCTTCATCCAAAGACGGTTTGGTTCAGAGGGGAAGGAGCATGGTTAGATCCCACCATGTGGTGGATGGAGAGTACCATCTGTGCTTATTTAGAACAGGAGATTGACTTGAAATTTTTTAAGCCCTTACAGCTCCCTGGGAAATTACATTGGCCTAATTAGAGCTGTACCAGAACTTCACCTACCACCAGTTCTTTCTACCTACCACCATTTCTTTTTTAATAAGCAGGCTGAAATTTCCATTAAGCTACTCTAATAGCAGGTTTATCCTGCTGCTTTAAGGATTGCTTGCATTTCAGTCAGCGTGAACTCTGAAGACAAACTAACAACTTTCAGATCAGCTGGAGAAGGTACATTAGGTACATCTGTAGTAAAAAGGAAGATGGCTGCTTTAACGGGCTTTCAAAGAAACCTATACATCTTGAAGGTACTTAGGTTAGCTCATACCTGTCCTGAAGAGCTATATTTGAGAGCTACCAATATTAATAGAAACTTTATATACTTCTCCTGTTGTTACCACCTAGATTTTGAAACATTAAACTAGTTAACTAGAAGAAACGACAAAACAAAAAAACCCTCAACAGTGGCTTGTGAAAGTTTCAGCAAGAAAAGTGAAAAATCTCAAAGAACTTGAGTGGTTCTCTCTGTTATTTTTTAAAATGTAAAGCACCTGATCCCCATGCCAGTAAATATCCATTAAATGGTGCAGAAGGTAAATGCTATCATTTCTCTCTTTCATGTCTCTGTGCCCTTTCAGAAACTCTCCAAAGACTTGTGAAGTGGCCCATTCATCTTAATGAGATACTGCCAGGCAAATGAGAACATCTCAGGGACATGGGTACAGATAGAAACCATCCCTGGGATGTCTCATGGCTTCATTCATTTCAGTAGCTCTTCTCATTTTCCCTGCTCTAGTTTCATCTCTTGTGAGCTTGCTGGTAATTAGAGCATAAAGCTTTATATTAGATAAACAATTTTGCAGCATTTTGATATTTCTTCTGCTGTTCCAATGTTTTATAAGACTGCTGCGTGCATGTGCATGCATTGGAAAAAGAACTTGATTTATTTACTGTTATCAAATCAAATAAAACACCTGAGACAATGTTCCATAGTATTGCACAAAAAACCTAAAGAAATTAGTGGGAAAATCAGAATTTAAGCTACTCCATTTTCATTTGCATGATATCTTCATACAGCATCTTTCTGCTGACACTTATGCAAGACCACGTGAGCTGTGTAAGACCCCCCTACATGTTTTTGTCAGTAAGGGAACTTCAACCACTAAAAGAACCTCAACTTATAACTGAAATATTGTTTACAGGCTGCCCCATCTTCTTTTCTAAGTCTTTTGGTTCTTCAAGAATCTTCCAATACTTTTTTATTATGCTGTTAATAATTGGTTTTGCCTAATTGGCAATTATTTTTTTATTTGTAAAATACTAGAAATATACCAGGCAATCACTAAAGAGATTTTACATCTATCTCTAACTACTTGCATTTCCATTGTCCTTTCTTTTACCTAGGTTTTTAATCCTTCTGATTTAGCTCTACCAACTGCATTACATTACTTAAATTCTATTCAATTTGCTTCATAGCCTTGTCATATTCTTTGACAGTCCTTTGTATAAAACATGCTGTCATTTAAATTATGAATGCTTCTGTTGCTTCTTTGTAGCACTTACTCTTTGGAGTTTTACAGGGTACACCTTCAGGTAAAATAAATTCAACCTTGTTTAGTGTGATCAAAGGGCAAGCAAGGCTTTAACTGGAATTAAGATCAGCTTCATCTCTAATGCTGCCAACAGCAAGGTTAGATCACCTGGATTGTTCCCTACAAAATAAGGTCAAAGAAGTCAACTTCTGAGCCCAGTAATGAAACCTCCTATCTGCTAAAGAGCTGAGGTGATCGTAGCAATTTGAAGGAATTGTTTATTTCATATATATATATGTTTAAGGAAATAACATCAAACAAACTAAATATGTCTGCCAGGCATTCATTTCCACCTAATCCTACCAATCAATGGTGGTAAGAGTTGAGTCAGTCTTTTCTAAACGTGCTAGATTCAGTCCTGCAAAGACGTGTAACTGAGGTCATAGGATCAATTCAGGTTTTTAGGCACTTAAACCCTCTGATCATCTGAAATGGTCATCTACCTATTTGAATCATAATTAGCGCACCATAGCCATGTGTTTTAAGAAGTTTTACGGACTTTATAGAGCAATTCCTAGCTGAGGAAGCAGTTGTTAATTACTATTCTCTTTATTTGGCTAGTATAACAGGACTTGAAAATTGGAGTTTATTTTTGAGGATTTTGCTGTCATTAACTTCAGACCCTGATAAGAACTTGAATTCACGTAAAACTTTTTTGGAAGTTTATTGAAGTCCAGAGCCAAATGGTAGGGATTGAAAAGCTTGAAAACCTTTAGGCCATGATTTTCAAGCAGCATATAGCTTTTTAAAAAAATTACTACACAGCTGTATTCCATTGTGTTAAGGATCAGTTCCTGCTCTCAAGCTTACACCTGAACACAGAAAACTGCTGCCCTGTTTTATCTTTTGCCTCCATCAGCCAATGTGGAGATTTCCCAGGGAAAATCCTGAATTTTCAAGGCTGCATCTTGCCTTGTCTTCATGAATATTTTGCAATTTTAATATGACATCACCAAATGGAAGAGGTTGAAAAGAAATTATACAGGAAATCTTACCAAAAAGGAAATGCAATTCTAACAAAGGCTACCAGAGGTGGATTTTTTTCTCATACAATGAAGTACTGTTAATCCTCATCCTGCGGAAAATCTTAAAGTAAAATATTCTTCCGCTTTATCATGGAAATACTTGAAAATGCATTACAGCCTACACCGTGTAAAGAAAAACATCAGAAGTAGTTATCACATTAAAAATATAACTCTTTAGGCCAAATACTTTTAGAAACTGTCGGATTTTTTTTTCATGTCTTAAGGATTAAGAGATTTTTGCACTGCGTGAAAGAATTCTTATTTCAGGCCATCTGCCCCTATTGCTTTTTTGGGTTTGATTGAGTGTCTAGACTTGTATCTCTCCTCTTATAATTAGGATTCTAAAACTGATTTGTCTTCTGGTTTGCGCAGATAAAGATAGAATTTATCTGAAAATGATACTGTTTCTTCAAGGGTGCTCATAAATCTTCTTATAAAATAAAACGAAACATATTAAGACTTCAGTGAAATAAAACATATGAAGACTTTAGGGTTAGCCTCTTGGGCTCCTTCTGTAGCTTTTGCTGCTGTTCATTTGGACTTTTTCTTAATCTTCTCTGAAGAAATACTTGCATAACTGCTCTGACAGAAGAATCTTTACCAGTATGTATTTTGGTACTGAAAATTGCACAGGTAGAGTTGCAGATTTTCAGAAGTCATTTAAAGGCAGGTGGTGGTGACTGTGTGGTACTTTGGGATGAGTAAGCTTGAGGCCCCTAGGAGATGCATTAAAGAGTCTGTGCACCCCTATTGCAGGTGTTCTCTGTACCGGGGTTATTTTTCCTCTTAGACCAGAGGTGGTAGATTTCAGGCTGATGCAGCTGAAACCTGCCCAAGTTCTGAGCAAGCGCCAGTCCAAACATTGCTCAGCATTTGGCATTGCAACATGTGCTGAGTCTGGTTTAGCAGAAATACATGCTTTCTCAGCAAAGCTTGTTATCCTGGACACGTGTTCCTCTTGCGCCACAGTTTCCCGTCTGGTTTTGGCTCAAAACACAGGTGACAAGTGCAGTGTGTGCGTGCGCCCGCGTGTGTCAATAGGAAATCTGCCAGTCTACCATTAGTGGTTCTCAATCTTTTACAGGGAGGCTTCACATGAGAAAAGTGGCAAAGTCATATAGTGCATTGGAAACCGATATCTAATACTATATTTCTATATTTAGCAATTTATAGTGCTTTGACTTTGCTGGAAGCCTGCTTACTCTACGTCATTTGAGTTTAACCAACCCTTGAATAATAAGATACCAATAGATTTTTGCCTCCTTTACAGGTAATAAACTCCAGAATCATTCATTTAAGAGTCATGAATACAATCCTGTCCAAGTTCCACTTTGATGCCTGTTTTATGTTGTTAATTTGGTTTGGGTTTTTTTGTTTGACTTTTTGCTCTGTCTCCCCAGCAAATTCTTTCCTTGTTTGTATATATTGTTCCTTTAAAATATTTTTGCATCTCATGCTACAGCAGAGGATATGAAATATTTCTCATTCCACTTGAAGTACAGATTATTTTCAGATAGACTCCATAGACTCACCAGTTTTAACAAAATCATACTATGTGAATCTTCCTCCTTACAGCGAAGCAGCCAGAAAACTAACAAAATACTATCTAGCGACAGATCTAAAAGGATTATTATTTAGCTTTATTATTACAGTACCTGTAACCATGGGGGTTTTTAACTGTGTAAATAAAAAAATGGAAACTCTTTCCTGAAGTTTGTCACTTAATTTCTGTTTCTGTACTTTCTTTAAAGAAACATAATAATAATAAAATGGGGTATAGAAAGATATAAGTTAAGTTACATTTCTTGTGCTTGTAAAATGACATAATTGCTTGGTTATGTCAATATGGGGTTGGTATTCAGATTTTTTTATGTAATTTGAATCTGTATTGACTGTTTTCTTAAAGCAGAAGTGAGACCAGTAAGCATTCATGAAGCCTCTGGTTTAGGAGAGAAACTTGTCAGCGACCTGTTGCTGAAAGACTGTCCTGTGTTTGGGGCTGAGGTAGGGTGGGGAACAGGAAAAAGAAGTTGAGAGAGAAACCCTGGAAACACTGTTTCAGAGCTGCCTACGAAGTACTTCATCATTTTGGGTTATAAATTATACTTTGTAATTCGTTTATTAGCATATTATATAGAAAAGAAAAAAATCAATCTATCATCTGCTCTTCAAGACCTGCCAGTCTAAACTAAAACTAATCAAATATGTTTCTTTCATAAGATTTTGATTATACCACCTGATCTGAGAGGATGCTTCCTTATTGCTTGAATAGCAAGAGCCAATTTCAGTAGTACTGGGATGGAGTGGACAAATAACTATTCTTCCTGAATCAATTCTCAAGAGGAGGACAGCCTGAAGCATTAATGACAGTGAATTACTCCTCTTTTATGGTTTTTACTTACTTATGATAATTTAAACACTCTTGATCTATCAGTTTTCATTCCTAAAGTGTAAATCTGTTTTGAATTACTGTGTTTTGATAAGAGTATAAAACTTAACATATCCTCCTACCTAACACTACTCCTTGGAAGTTAAATCTCTCTGACAGCTATTTTGCTTCTGACTGCAACACAAGTTGGAATTTACTTTGGAAAGTACCATTTCATAGATCTCAACCAAACTACTCATTCATTTATCAGCACTATTAAGTCAATAGTTGTCTCTTATGCACTAGAAAGGAGAATAGGAGGAATTTCAGGGTGAATTAATCTTTTTCCTGCCTCTCAAACTGAAGATGTTAAGATGCTGCTGCAAGATTTATATACCTCTTCATTGCTCTAGTAAACTTAACACCTTCAGTGCCTTCTTCCAGGGATAGGGTTTATTCCTTTTGCAATCTTTGCTGTTCTTTGCCCTGACTGCAATACAGAGTTTGTAGCTGTAAAGTACACAGCATTGCTCAAGGAACAGAATAAATTCTTTGGTGTGAGGCTGGGCTGAGCTCTCTGCTAATGTAATTAGACGTCTAACAGAATATAATCTCGGTAGCTTAAAGTTAACTGAAGCTAAACTATGTGCTTCTACACTACAGTGCAGTCACCATTGACTTTTGTATTGATCTCTAACAGCGGCTTTTCCGTGCCCTTGCAATGTTTAGCATCAGTTTTGTATTGCGCAGAGTTGCTTGGGTCAGCCTGATAGCTTAGTCTGGGTCACACGTTTGCTATTAGGTTACATCAGGTAGAAAGCTATTTATTGTTTTGATCTGATGGATGTATCATTACAAATATACTTAAGGAAGTGTGTTTTCTCCTATTCTGGAGAGAATGTTCCATGACTGGAATTCATGGGATTCACAAAACAGGGAACTGAGAATTTGAAGCTATGTGCAGAAAATTCAAACTCTCTCTGGGTCTGCATTTATAACCTGATTTTGAAGAAGGCAAAGTACCTTTTGGTTTCACTTGTAGCCACTGTTCAGGAAGATATTCAGTACTCAATCCATTTCAGCTGTTTTTTTCCATTTGTGTTCTTTTCTCCTGACAGCTTAGCTTACCTGCTGCAGGTGAGTGAACCGTAGCAACTGGTGGGATGGTGGGGAGAAACGGGGTATCTAGGATTAAGCATTTTGGTGACTGTGAAAAGCATAAGATTACTGTGCTTCAGTTCCCCATCACTGCTCTGGTCTAGCAGGTGACTGGTATTCTCTGACTCTTCATTAATAAAGCCTTTTTGTGTCCACGTGCTTTCAAGGACAAACAATGCTTCTTTTTCTTGAGAGGGTGGAAAAGCTTCACCTCTGTTTGGATGACATGGTTGTCAGGTGAGGAAAGGGTTGTATTTCAAACAATCTTATTGTACAGGCTGAAAATACTTCTGCATCTAAAGGGAAACAGAAAAATATGATTGCCGCTGCTGATTACTGGCACAATATAGTGGCAGGGATGAAGTAGATAAGTATGTATAAGTGAGATCACTTGAACAGGATTTTTAATTGCTCTGTTTTATATAAAAGTGAAATAATTATTTCCAATATATGTCTTTAGGATATGCTGGTGCTTCTCATGCTACTGAGTTCAGGTGTTATAGTAAAAGACTTAGCATTCTTGCCTTTCAGTCCAGTTCTATCTTATTATTTTGCTATTTTCAGCATACAGAATATAACCACAGTAACTGTAAAATTCCTGAGGAGGATACCAGGTTATTATTACTAGACACTAGGTTTTTCTCATAGTTAGTATTCACTGTAAAGTTCAGTAATTTAAGTTAACTAGGATTCTTTCTATAAGTTTTTATTATCAGTTTATCAACCCCTTAGAGGAGATTTAGTTATTGGTATTATTAATTATTTTTTGAAATTAAAAAAAAAAAAAGTTTAGCACATCTTTTTGGAGTATCAGTTTTTCTTGGTCTCCACTGTGGGGATGGAGATTTTTTATTTCTTCAGTTCAGCAGGTTTTTAAGCAAATAGACTGCAGTAGAGATCTAAGGACTACCTGTGCAGTATGGCCCTACCCATCACAATTGGGAAGGGTGGCATCTGGCTCAATAAACAATTATAATTAATTTTCTGTAAATATCTATAAGCATTTTTTGTGTATTACATTTTCACTTTTAAAAGGTTAGGATGTTGAGGCAGAACATAGCCTGTACAATTTTATTGATCTAGCAAAGTGCGTAGCTCTTTGAATAGTCAAAGGAGTTTATCCACAGCAGAGAAATTCCAGCTCACATTTTTTCCACACAACTGAGTTAATAATAAGCCAGTCAGCCTGTCTGTGGATAATTAGTAAGGAGGAAATAAACATCATTTCATCAAAACAGTGCTCATTTTGTGGTGTTTATTCTGCACTAGTTATTGATAAAATTTGGATTGAGGTCCTAAAAGTCAGTGTTGATACCCTAGTCCTGTGACTCCTCCAGTCTATAGTCACTGGAGTAACTTATGAAACTGGAAGGTGTTCTGGAAATAGCTTTCTTCCTTCAAGAAGGTGCTTTCTAAATATTTAGAAATTTAAATATTTTGCATGTCCAAAGAAAAGCAACAAAGCTGGTGAAGGGTCTAGAGAACAAGTCTTATGAGGAGCAGCTGAGGGCACTGGGGTTGTTTAGTCTGGAGAAGAGGAGGCTGAGGGGAGACCTTATCGCTCTCTACAACTGCCTGAAAGGAGGTTGTAGCGAGGTGGGTGCTGGTCTCTTCTCCCAAGTGACAGGATGAGAGGAAACAGCCTCAAGTTGTGCCAGGTAGATTTAGATTGGATATTAGAAAAAATTTCTTCACCAAAAGGGTTGTCAAGCACTGGAACAGGGTGCCCAGGGAAGTGGTGGGGTCCCCATCCCTGGAGGTATTTAGGAGACGTGTAGATGTGGTGCTAAGGGACATGGTTTAAGTGGTGGACTTGGCAGTGTTAGGTTTACGGTTGGACTTGATGATCTTAAAGGTCTTTTCTGACCTAAATGATTCTATGTTTGTGTAAAGCTATTTTCTCATTAACCTTGTTGCCCTTTTTACATGTAACTTTCTCTGTAGAATTCAGTCTATTACATCTAGGAAAATATACCTATATCTATATATTGAGTTTGTGCACTTGATTACATGCTTATTCTTAATGTTTTCTAATTTATTTAAAAGACATGAGGAATCAAGACTTTTATAAAGTCTGTATTTGATGAACAGGTTAAATGAAAATATCCCCAAACTATAATGATTTATCATCAAAGGGTACAGCTATCAACCCTTTTTACTCATATATGGTTGTGTCACTCAAAATGTTTAAAAAATTGAAAGTATAAAAAGCAAACCTCAAAGATTTCAAAATGTTACTCTGTACCTTGTACATATAACTTTGAAGTCATGGTCTGCAGCCTACTTCATGTCATCCGGCCTAAAAAAACTTCTTCAAGCTTCCTGTATCCTGCAATTTTTTATTAAAAATTTCTTTAAGCTTTAAAACCTTCAGAAGTTCAGAAAGTACTAACCTCCAGAATTCTTCAGATTCTTATAGAAGGAGCACTACTGGGAAATTGATGCCTCATATCTACAAAAAACAGTACTGAGTCACAAATTATAAACTTTACAATATGCATGGATAATATCAATTTCTCATCATGGAATTTGTCTGGATGCTGATACTAGTTAGGTAGAACAAATGAATGAATATGTGCCCCAAAGGAAAAGCATTTTCCTTCTGAATATTTATAGGTGTTAAAGTTAGTTTTATTAGAACATGCTCATTCATATTATTTGGATGAACAGTTGATGAATAAAAGAAATGAACTGTTATGTGTAACATTCAAAATACTTCCAGCAGGCACTGAATTCAGAATCACTTATTTCCCATTTTCTAAATAGAGGTTTATTGCCCATGTTCCTCTATTAGTAAATAAAACACTTCTCTTTACAGTACAGTAGTGATGCCATATAAGCAGAGATACGGTAACACATGGGTACCATAGACAGCAAAAAAAGATACCTAACCAGGGATACTTTGAACTCTTTTCTGAAGGTCACTTTTCTGATGAACATAGGGTTAGAGAAATACATAATGTTTTGAAAGAAATAATGCTAGGTATGAAGGTTGTCTGCATGCACACACTGCTCCTTATCTTTGTATTTATCAGGTATGGCTGTTAAAAATGGTTTAATATTTTGACAGAAATGATGATTTGCATTTTACTTCTTTATCTGAAAGAAAGGTTAAGGAAAGCATAGGTGATGGGGAGAACACTAATAGAAGAATCAAAAGCTTTGAAGCAAACACAGTAACTGTGGCAATATATTAAGTTGCAAAGTTTCTTGAGATAAATTATGTAATAACCTATTAGGAGACTCCTGTGTCTCCTGCCCTTTCCCATGTTCTGTACTAGGAATGGAGACTAGAATAATCTGTTCCTCCCTGCTCTCCCCAAAGCTAACATACGCGGTTTGTAAATTTTGATGAGTTGCCAGCAGCCCAACAAATGGTAAGAAGCAGCTGCTTTGGTGACCACCTCTGTTGTGAACCTCCATGAGAAAGTTGTCAAGAAAGCTCTCACTTCTCTCCCTTATCCCAGCTCTTACATTAATGCCAGCTTTGGGTGCAGTTTCTGCGCTGGAAGTACAGAGGCTCTGTGTATGTGTGCATGCTGTCTGCTAAGGCGGCCCTGATGCTGACTGGAAACCAGTGTACACCACTGGTTTTCACTACAAGCCTGTAGAAACCACTACGAGCCTGTAAGCCTTGCCTAAGTGCATTAGCTTGTTGGCACATGCGCTTGCTCATCTTCTCCTGTGGCAGCCACTGAAGAAAAGGTGAGAAGGCTGTGGAGAACGGGATATTTAGAGCTACTGCGGAGGATGGTCTCTAACTGTAATAGGCATTTAACCTAGTGCTGTTGTTGATGTAGTCTAGGCAAAAGCAGCGGAGAAAAGCTGAGGCAATAATCCTCACTACCCAATTCAAAAGATCAGGCTAGACACAGGGGAGTGTGCACCCTCCTCTCAGAGCAAAGAAGCTCTTTTTTTTTAAGAATTTCAGTAAGTCATATTCCAATCCATGAGGTGATGGGGAAGCATTAGCTGGGACTGCATATTCCAGGTGGGCCCTAGGTGGCTTTGACAGCTCTTCCTTGAGTCCCTTCTGGTTTTCCACATGGTTCTCTCCATAAGAGATCAAGATCCTTGATAGAGAAAATGTAATGAGAAGTTATTTATCAATTACAAGGAGCTGTTTGCATGGCACTTTTAGATGATTCCCATTTCTGAGTAAGAAAAATAGTGCCGCCTTGTGCCTTTACTGCTTAGTTCAGAGAATCTAAAGTTTCCTGCCAGTGTGAGACCGAATTCTGGTAACAGGAGTGAAAGCAGTATCATATGCTTTTCAACCATTTAGTTTGAAATTAATGAAATTAAACTGCATAAAACTAATGAAAGAGTAGGAATTAATAATAAAATCTAATCATAAAATCTAATAAAAAAATCTATTAATGATTGCGTCTTTGTACTTCCATGTTAAGCATAGTTTCACAGTCTCCCATGAACTACCTATTGTACCCTCTAATATCAAGAGATTCCAGAATATCTCTAAGTAGCAAACTTCTTTCATGCATAAATGCCTAGGATACATACTGAACACTGCTCAGCTGCTCAGCACTGGTGAGACACATCTAGAGTGCTGTCTCTTGTGGTGGGCTCCCCAGTATAAGGAAGACATGGACATACTGGAGAGAGTCCAGCCAGAAAGATGATTGAAGGCTTAGAGCATCTGTCACATAGGAAGAGGCAGAGAGAGCTGGGACTGTTTCGCTTGGGGAAAAAAAAAGGCTCAGGGAGAATCTTATCAATGTGTATAAATACCTGGGGGGAGAGAGGAAAGAGGATGGAGCCAGACCCTTCTAAGTGGTGCCCAGTGACGGGATAAGGGCAATGAGCACAATTGGGAATACGGCGAATCCATTTAAACTTACGAAAAAAATCCCTATTTACTGTGGGAATGGTTGAACATTGGTACAGGCTGCCCAGAGAGATTGTGGAGTCTCCATCCTGGGAGATATTAAAAACCTGACTGGACACAGTCCTGGGCAACCTGCAGTAGTTGAATTTGCTTTGAGCCGTAGTTTGGACTAGATCATCCCCAGAGGTCCCTTCCAACCTCAGTAATCCTGTAAATTTACTTCAGTCTTGCTGAGGATTGTGAATGTAACTGCTAGGGGTTAGCTAAACAGCTTTAGATCATACAGGCTCACTTCACATTCAGTCTCTGGTGTTTGTAGCCTAAATAGATTTTCTTCCATTACCAGCAAATGCTTCAGAGGTACCACTGGAGGTGATTTGGGTGGTATCTGTTGTTCATTGTCTGCATACAGACTCAGTTTCAGAAAACACCAAATAAGCTTTCTTTTGGGGTATTTTCTATCGTTATTAAAAGACTCAATATATGCATCAACAGAAATGTATGAGCAATTTCAGTAACCATCACCAAAGTGCTTCCTCAGCTGAGTTACTCTATCATGTATTGATCAGGTCTAATGGTGCTGTTTGTTTTCATTTTTTCCTTCTACGTAAACAGCTTGAAACAGAATTTAAATGCCAAATTCTCCCTTAAATAGTCAATTCCCACTAGGCAAATAATCTGTAATGATTAATTTATTTATAATGTACAGGATAGTTTGCAAGCATCAAATTATACTTAACTCTTGTTCTGTAAGTTTGTCAAGAAAAGTTCAGTGCAAGGATTTTGCGAGAAACAAAGACTGATTCAGGTGAGAGTTTAATGTCCTTTTATCCCTCAAAAATTATAAACCAAATTATTTATTTCACAAAATATGACAGTATTGGTAGGATTTAATAAAACACTTATGAAAACACATCACCAAACATAGGCTACTGTAAATAATTTTAATTTGAGCAAATATAAAGCACTATCACAGCAAGGTCAAATCAGGAAATTATTCTCTACTGAACTGGAATTAGATAATCAAACTAATTAAATCCTCAAGTTAATACCAAAAATATCCTATCTTTATATGAATTCTAAGTGAGTCTAAGGAAGTGGCTGCATGTGTGGGTTGCAGTGCCTAACTAAAGAATTTTCCCAGAGTTGTTTCACTGAATAATTTGAATAGGTAAGTGCTTTAACACTGCCAGAAGGCTATCCTCTAACATCTAAATTACATTCTTGAAGGTAATAAGAAAAAAATCCAACAAATAAACTTACGTGGAGATTGAAACCTTTCTCATATATTTATCCAATAGGAAAACCCACCAACTTTACCAGGAAACTTACTGAAAAATAGAAGCTTATCAGACCTTATTTATCAGAAAGTGCCAGGTGACAATCTCCAGTCTTCCAAAACCTGCACAATACCAAAGTAATCATTGAGCAAATTTTCCCCCTCTGTGTGGACTCAATGGTTGCTGACATAACAGTAATGCATATAAAACATAGTAACGATGCAGAGGTTGCATGGACACACTTCCACTTCTATAAATTGAAAATATAAAGGACATCTCCAAATTAATAAAACCAAAATGAAGAAGAATGAGCTGCTTAAGTCATAGTGGAGCTTGGGCACTCTCCCTCCCATAGGACAGGTCTACACAGTGCAGTGGAGCACATCTCCAGGCAAGGGCTGATGAAGCTTGTCCGATGCCAGAAGCGATACACTTGATGCATGTTAGCACTGCCCTGGTGCTCAGGTGTAGCGCTGAAAATATGCCATAGATAATTCTCAGTGTAATGTGTTAGCTGTCAGTAACTTGGATAGTCTCAAACTGAAACATAGCACAGAGCCAGGGATTGCTGTAATGGTGAAAGAGTTTTGTACATAAGCTAAGAAAATAAATTCCTGCTCCTGGCTGGAGCACATTACATTAAACACTACTTTTGTTCTTAAAGTAGTGTTGTAGACTTAGCGATCCGTGTGTTTTCAGCTTCTGGGTTTGAGGTATGGCACTCACTATCTGAAGGAATGAAGCATATCTGGAAAATCAACATCCACAGGAACCTGTTCTTCTAAGCAGACAGAGCATATACTTTGTAAAGCATGGAGTTCACAGTCCAGACTGCTGCTTAATGTATGGGATACCCAATCCACATCAATACTGAACTCCCCAGGACCACTTTTTCCCCAGTGAATACGGTTTCTCTCAAGAGGTCCAAGTTTCACAGAGGAAATCACACTGGTGTCCAACAGAAAGAGGTGTAGGTTTGCTGGGAACAGATGAAGACCAGTTGATTATTTTAAAAACAGAGTACAAAATTTCTCTTCCTTAATCACTTTTATGCAGACCTCAAGTACAACTATTAAAAAGGCAAATATTCAACTTATTTTTACAGCATCTAAAGAAAGTTAATAGAAACAGATTATTAACCTTCAGTTTTAAATATTTTTGATATGACATTAAGGCAATCTCACACAGATGCAAATTGGGAGTTGACAAGATTACAAATGAAAAGCTTATTTGCTGCTGCTATTCTCCATTATTCACTGCTAATCACTGTTCCAGTTAGCATTTTTACCACTGAGCTAATTTCATAGATTAGTATACATTAAAAAAAAAAAGGCAAACACAAAGTAATAGTTAAATACACAAACACTTATAGAAATTTACCTCTCACTTCCTCTCCTCCCTGTAATTTCACAGATTAGGACCAGAAGTTTAAAAGAATACAGAATTTTTCCTCAAAGCCAAAAAACCCAGAAACTTCTCTTCAACCTCCTCCTCTCACTAGTCCTATTCTATTTGTAATGTGCAAGCTAAATGCCTGTCTCAGTGCTTAATGCAAACTGTCATAGCATCACTTTTGAATAAGTGAAGACTATTTATTGTGCTTTGCACATGACTAGAGCAGGTCTTGCTTGTGGGAAATGGCACTCTGTGTCAGTTCTCTCCTATCCCAGTTTCATCAGATCCATTTAAAATAGAGTAGAAATGGCGACTATTGTGATTAGTTTGATTTGATTTTGTATTGTGATTTGTGTCAAGTTTTCAGACTTGATCAGAAAGTGTGTTTTCTTGTATCCTCTTATTCCTATCATGCCTTGGCTTCCACCAAACAATAACACAAAACCTCCCCTTCTTTTGCTTCCATGTGCTCTGTGTTTCATTTGATTTAAAGCTTTTTAAAATGTCACATACTCGTCTTCAGACATTTTTTTAATGAAGAGCTGAGAAGAGCCATGGAAATATAAAATCCCATCATTGATCTCAACCTAAAAGTGTAATTTTAATTCGGACAGATATATTAAATTCTATTGGCTTTTCGCTCTTCAGTGTTGCAGTAATCCAAGAAATACTGCCTTTATTTTCTCATAGTCATATCCCCTCTGTCTACTTGGTTTTGTGCATTCAGCCAAAGTGTGTTGCGCTTGCTACTCTTCTGCCCTGATTCTGCAAATGCATCCGCTGATTCATTTGCATTTAATTTTCCATTCATGCCCTGTGAACTATAGGTTTTAATCCAGTTGTTAGTGTGTTCAGAGGCAGCTACATGGAGCCCTGCTGAACACAGGGTGAAGCTTCAGCGCCCATGTGCCACACACTAATTATTAGCAGTTTCCAGAATGGGGCTGTGCATAAGCAGCCCAGTTTTCCAGTCTAGTGCTTCCCTTCATTCAAATCTTTCTTAATACTTTTTTATGATATCAATAAATGAGATCATAATTAAAACCTGAGCAGATCAACAGTGCCTTTAGATTTTCATATGTAATCTCTTAATCCTGTACTAATATTAGACATTGGTCTTTTTTTCAAATCCTCTGTTTAACATGTCAGTGCTAGTTCTTAATTTACCCAAAGATTAGCTTTGGTAAACCAACCCATGAGTACTTCACAGCAGTCAGCTGATTTCCTTTTCAATTTGTCTTCTACATGATTTATTGCTTGCTGAGAGAGCCTAATTAAATCTAATGGACTGCTGGTATACATCTATTGGAATATTGACATTTTATCACCAATTAGACTGTATTCCTTATCTTATTATGCTGTTAGCTGGCTTTATATCACTTTACCTTATAGGATTAGGAAATGCTTCTTCCTCTGTTCTTCAACGTATTTGTTTTCAATTAAGGTGTTGAGGTTTTTTATTTGGAAAATAGAAGCTTTACATGTCAGAAGATAAGTATACAGGGCGTGAAGATGTATGTAACTGGAAGGCATAATAATCTTAAATATCCTTCTCTTCTTCTCCACCTGTATTCTCTCTCTTTCCAACATACATCCCACGGTTTGATAAATTAAGCTCCTGTATGCAAATCTGCTTTCAAGCTAGCATTGCTTCCTTTTTCCCAACTATTTTGCAACAAGAAACTTCTAATGATTTCAACTGTAATACCTTGCTAAACTGTAATGCACAATTGTTTCATTTGGAGATAGCACTGCAGAAAAGACTGTCCCCTCACTTCTGGTCCCGAGTGGTACCAGTAGGTATCTTTAGACTTCAGAAGAGTGACTCTGTGGCACGCTGCAGCATTAAAGGCATGGGAGGCTGTTGTGGGAAGCTTAACCCAAACCAACGGCTGTGAGTGTCAGAGCTGCTGTAGGGTTACTTAATGCCTGTTAACAATCTGTCTCTGCAGCTAGTCGTCAGAGAAAAACAGCAGCAAAGCAGATATAGGCAGATGTGCTTGCACAACACTATTTAGATTGCATGGTTTTGATCCCTCATGAAGTATTTCTTGGGCTCCTCAGCAAAGGAATGGAAGAAAGCTAAGCAAAAGTGAGTGCTAAGTCAATTTTGGACATCTGGACCGTGTTCATCATAACAACTGAAAAAAGATAAGAGCTGTGCCTGAGAGCAAAAGTCCCTATTTATACACCAAAAGTGTCTTCACCCAAACCCACTGTGGCCATGTGCAACCCACCTAGTGGGAACAGACCCTGACCCGCACTCTTTCCAAAGCCGTGTCCAAACATTGTCTGGAAAAGAGCTTGTTGCCATGGGATATAACTGGTCAAAGACGACTGCTAGCAGTTACACACTCTGGCCAATCCTTGACCAGTAGCTGAGTTTTCTTATATTTACTAGTATGTATTTATCTGTAGAGGTTTTCTTTGCATAATTCAGCCTTATGCTACAATCCAAAGATTTCATTGTATTTAATTGATTTAGGTTATAGAGTGAAGAAAATCAACACGGAAATGTCTGTGCAGAGCAGTAAAAGTGGGACTGGACTACATAAAAATTTGAAAAAGAAAAATAAGGCCAAATGAATTTCTGCAACAAACAGTTATAACAGCACTGATATCAGCAAAATTGAACTATTCTACATAAGTGCTACCCAATATTAGCATCCCTATACAAGTTATAATAGATAATCTTCACAGTATCTTTCCATAATATACAAGATCTTGCATTTATGTGGAGTTTTTTGCACACATTGTGATGCTAATTAATGAGGTGCTATACCTATCTACATTTTCTCTTAGTTTTCAGTTAGTGATAGTGATGAAATTATAGAGGATATGAAACCATTATATTAAATATATTCTGTTATGGGTAAAGTTTTTGCTACATATCAGGAGACTTGCTCACCAAGAATATTATCTTTGGAGTACAGGATTATTGAGCAAAACAGCCTGTAAAAAATAGAGGATATAAATTAACAGGCTACACTGTTGTTTACATTAGAAATACATGGTATCTCAGTGATAAAAGGAACATCTCTGATGTGCAATGATGGAGCCAAACAAGAATTATATTTATTAGTGATTATTACTTTAAACCAACACTACAATTGTTTTTTATTGATAGATTTGGTTACTGGGCTGTGATCTGAGGCAGCTGAGGTGCCAGCACATTATTTTCTTTAGTGTTTCAGGGGGCAATAACCTCTTCCAGAGGTGCACAGAGAACAAGAGAGAGTTTAGGCTTTAGACCTTCTGTCTCCCTTCAGCAAGATCTACCAGAGGATGTCTGTCCTTGCTGCTTTTATACGTCCCTTGAATTCTGCTCCTGTTAATGACAACTTGTGTTGATGTATGCTGGTATCTGCCCTACAAATACACTACAAAGAAGAAATAAATTGCTTTGGCTTCCGGAGGGATTGTAAGTCTAAGTTTCCCCCCTGGAGTCATAGCACTGGTAGATAAATTTAGGGTTTTCAGGATGAATATGGAAGCAACCTTTAAGGTTCCTCTCCCATGAACAGATGTTTAGGGTCCAGTGGCAGTGAATATTGTGTTCTACTCAATTGCTGCTGAGACCTTCAAAGGAGCGAAGTATGTTACATTTTGCCCCAGAAGTGGACACAGTGTACTATTTTTTCTAAACAGAGTAATTGATACCTAATGCAGATAAACTAGGGAAATGTACAAGTTATTAACATAATCCCCAAAGGGTTACCTTAATTACAAGAAATGTTTTCATGTGTGTTTATGAATTTACTTCATAACCTGTAGCACTAATGACACTGGAATACAATTACTTGGTTTTGTTCTAGATTTATAGGTGGCTCCATGCAGATTGTAGTGATGATGGGAAATTAACTGTACATTAAAAATACTGTTGCTGAATAGTTCTTATATAATAAAGTAGTCTGCTTCATAATGTATTATTATTCTCATGATGATTTAACAACTTGTATCACAAATGCATTAGATGAAGTAGCAACAGCAGCGGAAATAGCAGCATAAACATCATGCTCCACTGCCTGCCCCGTGCTAAAGAAATTAGAGTGTGGGAGGAAGAAACATTACATTGCGAGTGCTGAGACTGACAGCCATGGACCTGATGAAGTCTTACGAAATCAACAGCATGTAGGATACATACTCACCAATTATGATGACAGGGTTTCACTAAAAGGTGGACCCACTATCATTACACCCAAACAGAGCTGTTACAGTTTCCAAAAGATCAAAAGCAGCATATATAGTTTTAAATAGATAATAAAAGTTGGTTGAATCCAGCAGCTCTTCCAACACAGTCTCATCCTGTCCCCTATCAGCATGAAGTTTGAACTGTGAAATGTTTTTTCCATTCTGGGTTTGGATTAGTATTCTCATCTGGCTTCAAAATATTTTGTAGCCCCTTCTTGTCAGGGATGGCACACTGTCTTGGTCCCACACGCTCTACTGAGAGCTTGGCTGATATCACCATGTTTATAGCACCGTGCGTGTAATGCGTGTGCTACTGCCAACAGCAGAGCGATTTCTCAGGGAGACCTGTTGGGTAGGGGTTTTTTGTTGGTTTGTTCTTCTGAGCAGAATACAGGATTTATAAAAATTATTTCGTGTATAACTGACCAGCTACATTGTGAGGCGTGACAGAATGCATGTTGCATTTATCTGTCCTTAAGCTGGTACGCTGTGCTCTTTTACATAGGCTGGGCAAGGAAGGAAAGATTGCCTCTGCCTGGTGCCCTCACTGGGTGTCCTGGGGTGGAAAATGTCTGCAGAGCTGCAAGGTGTGCAATTCCCAGAAAAAATCAGGTAGCCCACAGCACAAGCACTTCAAGGAAAACCTGGGTTTGGTTTTGTTCTTTTTTTTTTCTCCTCCTCTCATTTATGAAAAGCTTTTGAGAAGTACCTGCAAGTAAATTATCTAGGCAGATCCACCCCAAATTTGTAGCTGATTTGGGGATCTCATCATAGATGTGGCTGGGAGACAATTCCCAGTTTACTGAATTTGTACTATCACAAGCAACCACACGTAATCCTGTTTATAAACTTATTAAACTGCAAAACCTTGCTGCTTTGCTTGTTAAAAAGCTTCTGAATTCATAATTGGTTAGAATAGCTTATTTTTGTGCCAACACTGTCATTTCTGTCTGCATTTCTTTTTCTTCTTTTGGACTTTCAAATTGAAGAAAAAAAAAAGAAGAAGAAAAAGAGCTAGAAGCACTTTCTTTAGTTTGAAATTGTCTTTCATAAACATGGGAAGCCATAATTAAACATAGAATTCTGGGTCAGATCTTACCTTTAGCTTGTAGAGCAGTACAGCGATTCCTTCTGGGTATGCCTCACTTGTCATGTTCTGGAATCGCATACAACTTTTTCTTTAATGACCATATTACTTTGTTCAGAGGAACTGTGATCAATTAGCACAACCAATTCTTTCCTCTCCTTTTGTTTCCACTCAGATGCTTAAAGAAGAAATTCTTGTTAATAATGTCCAAGATGCATTTTGTACCATTACTTTTCATCCTGTTTCTGTCATTTTCATCTTCGGCATCACTTCATTTCTCTGGTATAATATCCTGACCTTCCCTCGTAATGGTAACACCTTACAGCTTTGTGTCAACACAACATTTTAGCAGCATGCTTCTGTGCAAAGGTCATTACCACAAATATTAAATGAGACTCATCTCAAGAATGATTCCTAACAAAAAACACTCGTCACTTTTCTCTACCTCAACAATTCAATTTTCAGTGCATCTTCACCTTCCACCTTAGTATCAGACCCTGTATCAGTCCTCTTCTTGTCTGGCTCTTTGCAGATCATTGCTGCACACGTTTCACAATACTCCTCAAATGAGTGAGGAGTTGTACTGATGTCTTAGCAAAATATTTATTGCTCAGAATTCATCTTTTCATGCAGCTGCAGATTCTATTCCTATCAAAGTATTTATAGCACACCCATCACCAAAGTCCAAGAAACCCATGGCAAGTAGAAAAAAATACATACTTACACAAAGCCCACTCAGAGGACTGCTGCAATTAAATACTGAAAGTTTTTCCTTCAGGAATATAATTTTGCAAACCATTTAAGGATTCTTCATACTTAAATAGCTAAGGAAAGTAAGGCATTTTTTATATTAATTCTTGTGTAAAACCGTAAAAAAATTCAGTGAAATCCTGGCATATCTAGAGTAGCTTTGTTTAATGCTTGTTTATACTAAACCACGCACGAGGTCATATTCATTTTCTGACCACAGTTAAAATAAGTTAATTCGAAGAACACTTTAATAATAACATGAAGAGAAAATGAAGAGAGTTTAAATTTTTAGGTCTATCTAGTATTTTTAAGCTCCATGACAAAACTGGTTAGTACCATTTTACAGCACAGAGAATAATGCTGCCACTGTTTTATATACAGTCCCAACTGAGAAGCAGGTTTTTTCCTCTTTTCTTGGTGACATTTTCTTTTTGGTTATTAAAAATAGAAAAGGACAGCTGCATACTTAGATGTGCATTAACTTCATAAATTGTTAATCCTGAAAAGACATGCTGCTCACAGAAGGGGTTAGTTTAATGCTGCAGACTGCCATTCAGTGGCTATCACTGTTTCTTACATCTGAAATCATGCACATCAGGCAATATTTGCTTCCCTACAAATTGAGCCCGTTCTCGGGGTGTTCCTTGATGCAAGCAAGAGTTTCATTTATTTTGGAAGAAAAGCTCAAGTAAAACCAATAGACATAACTGAAATGGCTGTCTAGCTTGCGTCCCTGAGCAGAAACAAGGGGGAAGCAGGTTTGCAGCACGTCTCGAAGGTCAGCGCCGATGCTCCTCCTGAGGGAGCGTTGGCTCCCAGCTCTCCCCCGGGAGGGCTCTCCCCTTGGGTCACCCTGCCCTGACACCCAGGCTGGGCAAGTGTTCGGGCACCCAGCCCCTGTTGAACACGGCAAGCGGGACACCCGGCCCTGCTGCCCACGCGGTCAGCGCTGCGGTGGACCTCTCTGCGGGAGGCAGGTGCCCGTTTTCCTACGTAGATGCTTCGAAGCAGGGATGGGCAGGCACCACCGAGTGATGGTAGGAACCTGCGGTGGGGGGCGGGGCGGGAAAGGAGCACGGCACATTCTTGTGGATACTTATGTCCCAGTTGAAGCAGGACTTTGCGATGGATTTCATCCCATATTACTCTTGTTAGCTTTGCATCTGATCAGCTACTGTCTATACCACCATTTCCAAACCTCTTTCACTCATTCGCTTCCCAGTCATAAGCTTTTGCTTGTATTTCTGTTAAACCAAAACGCTTAACGTGCTTAGCAAAGTCTTTATCAAAGAAACATGAGGGGGGGAAACCTTGAAATTTTTCATTGCTTACATGACAGGAGAGTAGCAAATATCTCTAAGCTGTGTTCCAGCTTAGGGGAAAAGTGAAAGCCACATCAAAAAAAGAAGATTTAGGTATATATGCTGGAAGTCAGACAGCCAAGTCCAAAATGTCATCCTAAGAAACCTGAGTCAGCTCTCACTTCACTCTGGAAACACTTGCAATCTCTAGCAGAGTTTTCCCCCTTTCCAGGCATTTAGGCTTCTGTATGCGTGTGCCTGGACCGCCTACTGAGGTTGTTCCACAAGGCAGAAAATAATTCATCGTCTAAAAATGATGAATCCTTTCCTAGCAACTATGTTTTAAAAAACATATCTAAATACACAAACTATAAAAAATGAACTGCTAGAGCAACACAATGGTTCCAATACAGAACAGAATCCTAATGCTGCTGTTTGATGATGACGGTGAAAAGATTTCCGAGTTTTGGCAAACCAAGGGGGTTTAGAAGGTGCTAAAAAGAAGAGGAGCTGTGAACCTGCATGTCCAGCTGTAACACTGCTGAATATAGGAGTGTGTCTCTCTTGTACATGTTCAGGATAATGTATAAGAATAAAAGAGATGAGCTCACTGAACCTAACTTGTGTTCTGTTGTGAGCATGGTGAAAGATGGGAGCACCTTCATCAGCACTGCTAAGGTGAAGCTGGATTCACTTGTCACAGTAGGGTAACTCCCTTCAGAATCTGGGCCATGCTATGAGAAATGTATCCATACGAATGTGCCAGAACTGAAAGTCTTGTTACCAAGCACAACAATAGCAGTAGGAAGCAAAGGAGATGATGATAGTAAAATAATTGCCTGCCTCCACTGGCTGAGGAAAAAAGTGGCATTTTTTGTGTTATATGGATATATTATATAATGCCTTGCCATTAGTAGAAATGTATTTCTATATCTACATTTTTAGTACTGTACCTGCATTATCCATAGATACTGCATAACCCAGAGATACTCTTAGTCTAATTACTTTACCATACCTATTAAAATTATTTCTATTCTTTGTCCCTTTCTCCCTTTTATTCTTTCATATAAAGACATGAAATAGCTTCAGACAAATATCAAAAGTGATCTGTGGAACTATTGGTTCAGTTGTGTCACAGACATAGGGTGATGTAAGATGTGGAGGATATATTTATAGCACTGGTGGTGTTCAGAAAAATCTGCTGAAATACTTTTTCAGTGAAAAATATGTGTTTCATCAAAAGCTAAAATCTGTTAAACACATGGATTTAAATTATTCTTTTTTTTTCTAGAAAAAGTAACTTTAAGAAGAAAAACAGGTGATTTCCAAAAGCACTGGAAATTAATTTCATAACTTTGAATTCTTTTTTTTACTTATGTGGATTTCCCTACTTTCTTTACATTATTGTATAAAAATACAACAATCATCCTACTTGCAGAAATGGAAAAACTTATGTCTTAAAACAAGATACAAAAGTCAAAAACCATCCTGAGCAAGAGAAGAACCAATTCTGCTCTAGACCCTTATATATTTTAAAAGATGCAATACCTTCACTATGATTAAATATTACAAATACCTGTGCTTTCTGTTTTCTTACTATGAACATCTGCTGAGGAGGATAAACAAACTATATCAGTGACAGAAGGTTGAAAAGTAAAGTCAAAGAAGCTATTAAGTTTACTGTGAAGAATGGTCTTTCTTTTTATTTTATTTTGTTCTTTATACAAGGAACAGTTGGTGGTATTTGTGTCGGAAAGCATTTTATGATTGGGTTAAAGAATCCAGTTTAAAGTTTTTCTCTAAAGAAATAGAACATATAGCCAAGATTGTGCCTCTTGTTTCGTGTTAGTATATTTGTGAAGAACACATCCAGCTAGAATAATGAAATAGCACCGTATTGCAGTCACCGTTCCCAGTTTGTGAAGCCCCTGATCTTGGCTGTGGGGAAATGGAAGGATATGTTAGGAAAGGGAGTTCTCTCTGCACATTTCCTTTTTTGTTTTGTTTTGTTTTGTTTTAAATGCAGACAGTCTCTTTCAAAGGAAATCTCAAAGCTTTTGTTCTGTCAATAAAAGTCCCTGCCGGTGTTCACCTTCCGTCTGTGACCTTGCCTGGAATACAGGCAGCTCTGAAGCTCTGCCATTCCTGCATACTAAGGATAACACAAAAGCTAGGTCTTAAGTGTGTAAGTTAGTTACAATATCTTGTGTGGATAATGTAGGACTCTAGATCAGCACATTTTTCTTCCTCTTTTCCACCTTTGTTTACACTCTTTAAGTGTAACAAATAGGAAGGGATAATTTCATAAACTTTTGACTGCAGAGTGAAACTCAGACAAAAGTCAACCTGAAGCAGCCAGAAGTACCAACATTGCAATCACTGGATTTTCATTCATCTTTTCCACTATGGACTTTTACTTCCTTTGCTTTTCTAAATTTGTCAAGCCACAGTAATACTGTGGCATACCATGCTTTAGCAGACCAGAAATACTAGTAAGAATGTACAAGAGGGATCTCTTCTACAGATAAACCTATTAACTAGTTTATGATCTTAATTTTACTTTCTCTTGCCCCAGCTGTACATTATTTTGTAACCCCAAAATAAATTTGGAATTTATTTTGTAAGAAATCAGTGGGATTTATTCTAGTATATTATTGGTATCCAATTGTCATGTAATATTTTCAGCCGTAGATCTTGAAGCATTTTACAGAAGGGACGACACATTTTACAGATGGAGAAACTCAGGCACCGAGACAGAAGCACCCTGGCTTTCATATTGACATTGAAAAGCAGAAAAAGATTACATTTTCAGACACAGAAACAATTTGTTCAGGGTAACTGCCTTGTTGTATTTGAAAGCTCAATGTGCAGCTGAATAGGAAAGATGCACTATCATTGGTAAAGCTTGCTTAAATGAAGCTAGCATATAGGGGAATCAAAATAGTAATAGTAGGAGAAACAAGCATATAGGAAAAAAAAAAATCACTATAAGAAGCCTGGGACCAATGAATGTAACAAGAGAGGCGTATTTTGATCCTGGGTTCCATTTGAGGGAATACAAAAAGTGAGAAGAAAGGCCGCACATTGCCCTTCCCCTGATTAACAACTGTACAGTTTGCACTTGGAAATCTGAGTCACTAAAGTTACATCATTGGCCCCTGACAGTCCTTATACACATATACTGGTCTTTTTTGTCAGCCCTTCATGGTAACAGGAAAGAAGCACCATCTCGGCTGTCATCAGAAGCAGGTTTCAGTTTGGATTGCTGTTGGAAACTTCCAAATGCAGAACTGCAACTGTTACTGCAAACCCATGTCGACATCTGTAAGACAACAAATGAGTCTTGTATTCTGAAAGAGTAAATATTCCCAAGCCTTATGGCTATTAGAAGAAAGATGTATTTCCATATCAACTGCCATTTATCTTTTTCTTAGTTTTCACTTTTTGTGCATTTTAGTGTTTTGTACAGCTAAGATATGATAGCTTTTACATGAATGCAATGAAAATGCCAGTTAATACAAAATAAGATTATATTCAGTATAAATGATTCACTTACTAAAAAGCGTCAAATGCTGCTTTTCTAACTCAGTGACTTTTTTTTTTGTGATAATATTCCAAAGTAATTATTCCATCTGCTGGTCTGTTGAGCCTGTCAAAGGTGGGAAAAGAAAATGAGAGAACATAAATTAGTTTAGCTTTAATGAAACTCTAGTAAAACAATTATTGACTGTGCCTTTGGTCAAACTGAGGTAGAATTGTTAGTGATAATCAGAATGAGGTTATTATTTTCTGTATAATGTTTTTACTATAAGGTAGGTTACTATGATAAAATGAAAATTGCACCGGTTTGTTTGGCAATTGAAATTTGATGTAAAAATTTTCAATAGTACTGTCTGTTCACTCTCCCAAGATAATTTTTAATGTATTTTTCCTTCCTGCTCTCATTCATTTTGTTGCTATGCAAAGCTACAAAAGCCACTCAGCTCGTAATTGAAACATTCTTCAGAAAATTTACTGGAATGTAGGATTATTGTGAAATGTGTAAATAAATGTGTATTTCTCCTCTGTAATTCTCATGCTTTTTCTTGTAGGGCTTTTTTTGTTGTTTTCTTTGCCTCCATTGGGGCTAAATTAGACATTGACTAATAGCAGCTATATTTCAGTACTGCTGAGACATGTTTTGTGAATGTCTCAAGATTTGGTATATTTTATTTAAAAAAAAATTCTAAGAATAATGTAAGAAGTGAAATTTTCACTAAAGAACACCGTCACCCTTTTTAGATAGCCTTCTGTACTCATTTGGTATTCAATTTGCAGGACGGTAGAAAATCAGTCCATGTTTTATTATTTAACATTTTTATTATTTAAAAACTTTGCAAATATAGTTAATATTTCAAGAAAGAATGAGTTTAAACAAACACATTTTAGTCTGAGCTGAGCATAATTTATTCATTGCAAACTGTAGTAAGTGATTAAAGATCTCAGTTATGCATATTGATTGTGTTTCCTGATAAATATCTAAAACATTTGGAGTAAGAGAAGGATGAAGTCTTCTTACTCTTTCTAATGCTGGTTTCACCTGGGCTAGTAACCAGAGTCTTTGTTGTTTGGTCAGGGATGGAAATGTCACATGTAAATGCAACTATTGGATGCAACTAGCAGTGACCTTACAGAAAATATTTCTGTAAGGGATGAGGAATTTAAGGAATAAATAAATATTGCAGGCAAGATGTCTCCACTAACAAATTACGCATCATGTAGAACACATAAGCAAATTTGAATCAGAAGGCTATATCATTTCTGTAGGACCAATTTTACAAACCTAAAGTTGCTCAAAACAGGTCTGGTGCTGTTTATCCCTTGAGTTCTGCTGCAAGAAGATGGCAGGAATTCATTGGGAAGAACTGGGGTGAGGCAAGAAAGTGTTGTAGGAATTCTTGAGGAAAGCATGGAACAGTCAACCAGGACCTGCTCCATAGACCTATGTAGCTGCTTAACCAAGGACAGAGGAAAGTATTCTGGCAAATGATATTTTCAGTTATTTCCAAATCAAATTCAGATACACTGAAGAAGCAGGGTCTTGTGTTTGGATGGAAATTGCTTCTGGGCCCTTTTGTTTATAATAAAAGCAATGTGGATTTCAAGCCTTAAATGGGCTTACTTAGAAATAGGAAGAATTAAATTATATTTATTTCTAAGAAGGGTCTTTGTTTTCCACCTCTTCCATCCAGACCTTAAGTACCTAGCTGTGGAAAATACTACTTTATCTGCTCCCAGAGCATCTGCTTTGTGGTGTTAAAAAACCTCATTTTTGTAGTTTATTGCTTTGACCCTTGTTTCTCAGTCCCTGCATTAAATCTCTCATTTTTATTTCAGATGCGGGTTGCTTGTCCTCACACTTAAGGCCTTTGGTTGCTTATCCTCACCTAGCCCATATCATTTGCTGTTGCAATGGTAACTCTTAGCCCCAACCAGACCATGGTGCCTTTCTCTATTGCTCACATTCATGTCACCTCTGATGCTGCTTCTTACTTGAGGGAGAAGATGCCCCTAACATCTGCAAAGCTATTGTGTTATTATCCTTCAAAACCCTCCTTAAAACTCTCTGGTTTTGTGCTGCTCGTATAAATTTTGACAAAAGATTAGACAGCTGGAGGTCTGAGTCAACCAGCCTATCGTGCTGACCAATACTGCATTTTTTGGTATCTTCCCATCTGTCTGTCTCTTCCCATCTGTTGTTTCTTGTTTTGTTCTTAGACTTTAACCTGTTCAGGGCAAAGGTCATCTATTAATTCATGATCATGCAGCCCAACTACATTATGCACAATGTAGCCTATTACTAGAACATATAGTCTGCAAGGGAAATAAAATGAATATTAATAACAACAACCACCTCAGTAATAGCAGTAAATCCTTTTTAGACTCCTTTTTATTACTTTTATAGGATTAAGTAATGAGGAAACATTTAGGTTAGTTCAAGATACATAACATCACTTTTATCTGCAAGTAATATCTTGAAGAAGCATATGAAGAAATTTTGCAATATTTCAAATATTTGTGTTAGACATCCCTGTATGTTTTGACTTTCTAAGTGTGACCAGTGTAGTCCTGTTCCTTAAATGCTGTTGGTTCTGTCTTGTGAAAAATGTAGTTTGTTCTGCAAATACTCAGGATTTCTGTTAAGAACTTCACCTTGTCTTTACTATACTGTAGCTGTAATCTATGTGGTTGCACTGTTTCCCAAGAATTCATTTAATGAATTCAACCTTCAGGTTTTTTTTATCTCTTTGTGGGTCTATGTCTGTCCTGGTCTCAGTTGGGATAGAGTTAATTGTCTTCCTAGGACAATGTCGTATAGTCATAATATTTTGTTTGTATGGATATATAATATTTTTACATGCAAATGATTTGCAAACTATTTTGCTTTTTGCAGAGGACAAGATGTTGTGTACAGAGTGAATTCATTATCCTTTACATATTCAATAATTTTTATTTTACTTAAATATATACCATATAAATAAGATTGGTTTTCTGCGTACGTTTTCATATTTTCTGAAGCTATTTACTCAGAGCGAATGCTTTGTATGTTCCATAAGGCTGATCTAGGAATTTGGATCTAAAGATAGTGCCGTATTATCGGCATGTGTTTACATAGTCTGGGATGCAATGCCCCATTAATTTCATATTGTTTTACTTTGGTTTTCATGTACCACACCTTAATGATAAAACAGATGAATGGCACTGCTAGAGTTGAAATGTTAGTCTGAAATGTACTTCTTGCTATGTACACAGGAGTGAGAAAGACCTCATTGATGACCATCACTGTTACTTAGGGAAAGCTTTCAGCAAAGCTTTCTAGTCTTTTCACAGAATTCTTGCAGTTTGAGACATTTCTATTATCCCTGGGACCAGCGAGGAAAGGCATAAAACTATACAAATATAATCTGAGTATATTCTGAATTGCTTCCCTCTTAGTGCTTGAACCATTAGAATAATTCACTGTGGACTCTTACCCAGTTCATATAATTCACTGCTAGTTCTCAGTAATCAAAAGTAAAATGCAGACTTGATCCAAGTGTGCATTTCCAATTGTTTTGCACTTGCTTATTGCCTAAAGTGCTATCATAAGTATCATGTAAGCCTGCCAAGATTGCTGGTATCTGAAATATTTCTTTAATGTGAGACTTCTTCTAATGCCAAAGCCAGTGCATGGTTTTTTGACAACTTTCTGCTAGCATGTTTTATACACGTTCTGTAAATTCACATTAATATTAATTTATTTTGCATGCCAGTCAGAAAGAAACCTGTAAAACCAAAAGAGCTGGAAGAAAGAAATGAAGATTACACATTTTATCTAAAGGGATTGACAAAGTAATTGATGAAGCGAAGTAATGTGAAATGATACTAGACAAACAGAAATAAAAACTATCAAGGAAAAATTTTGGTTTAGTATCTGAAATTGAATGGAGAAGCAAGCCACAACGTGATGGTTGATTCTGTCTCTTTTTTTATTGTTTGGGTTTTTTTCCTGTTGCCCATACTGTTAGAACAAAGTAACCAAGATAGTCACTGACAGGCCCCGAAGAGGAGAGTTCTTACCAATGAGTTGCAAATGAACTTTTCTTAAAAGAAAGTATCGAAACAAAGATTCCTGAAATTGCTGTGTTAATCACTGTCCCTCTGCTTTAACTTGTGTTGGAAATTCTAAGAGAGAAGCAGTGATCTTGGTCCCACTGAAATATGTTTCTGACTGGTAGACCTTATTTGAGATGGCATTTTTTACATTCCATGTATACTTTTATTGAAAGTAAACTAAATTTTATGAGGACATTACTAAGTCAATATATTTAATGTATGTGTGTGTCACAAGAAGGCAAGTAATTGCTTCATGTATGTTTCAAATTGTCATAAGCCATCAGTGAGAAGTGCAGTGCCTTCACTTGAATATTCTTTCCCATCCCTCTGATGCCTTTTGTTCTGGCACAAGCATTTATGTGGCCACATAGGGAGCCACATCTGACAGCTGACAAGTTACAACTAATTCAGGAAAAACGAAATGTGAGTGGTTCAAAGAACAGCACTGCTTATCTGGGTGGAAAGAGATTCAGCTTCCCATTGCCTAAAACTCTGATTAGGGCTTTGCCAAACAGAGACCCGGTGGCTAAAAGACTATTTCGCACTTGAGCAGATGTCCAACCAATATTAATATTTACAAAGCAGAAGGCAGCAGCCAGCAATATGGTTGACAACAGACTGAAATTCCTGATGGACTTACAAATAAATATGTCCTTAGAAGAAAGGGGAAGGAAGTGAGAAAGGGGAATGATAATATCTAGCAACCTCAGAGGGACCCCCCAAGGATCAGGGGGCTATATCAGGGATAAACAGTATCCTTCCCCAGCCCAACAGCTGTTTTCTCTGAATGTGGTCTGAGGACACTGAATAGGAAATAGAACTGAGCCTCTAAACCCACAGGTTAAGCAGTCATTTATAGTTTGTTCTGTGAAACCTGGGAGGGAGATGCATCTGGGATGTGTTTCTGCAATGCAAAGATGGAGTGATTATCTTCTTTTTTTGTCAGTTCTGCCCTTAGAGAGCTTTTGTAAATGTGTTGTTGGCTTTTAAGTTTTTTTTTCCCCTCTTGTAACTTAAGCCTGTGTTAGAGGTGATTTCAAGAAAATGGTTAAGAAAGAATAATTTAAAGACATTTACATCTTTGATACCAAGATTCTCTAGTACTGTCCAGTATCCTGGTGGTGAAAGAATAAGAAAGTACCTTCACTTTTACCTACAAGGGCTAGAGTAGCAGCTGGAAGACTGGGGTCTGTGTCAAGGAATTCTCTTCCAGTGATCCGCATTAACAAAGTAAACTTTCTGCCAGCACCAGTGAGGTGAAAGAAACACTGAAGTCTTGAGGGAGTTTATAAAAGCAACATGATCAAATGTCCTGCTTCTGATCATTCCCCTGACTCCTTTTTGTGGTAAATTGGGAATATCACTCTAGATAAGTCTTATTAATTTTCAGACACCAAATTTATAATATGAAGATAATTTGGTGGAGTTTAATATCAGTTAACTATTTCTTTAAGGGAAAATATTGCATCTAATAAGCAACTAATAAGCATTTTTCATGGACAGAACAAAAGATTTTAGCTCTTAACTGATAGCCACTGAAAAATGACCAGTCAAAAAAAAGGCAAATGGTATTAGCACACAGAGCTGAGCATGAACCTAGTTTACAGTTTGGAAATGAATGACAAGCCCCTTTACCAGATGCTGCTGAGATGTTACTGAAATACAAGCAATCGCGACTATTCACTGTAGCAAATGAAGTTATGGAAGAGGCATGCTTTTTATAAAAGTTGTTCTCATTTGTCATGTATACTAATGCATTCATTTCTGAGATTTCTTTCAAGCATCAAAATTATTTTAAGTACTTACATTTTCAGATTTTGGGCAAGGGAAAAATATTTCTATGGGTGGAGAGAGAACAAATCAACCATTCTACATGTGAAATACATTTGTGTCAAATTGCTTTCGTTCTAAAATAACCAAACCCCTCCAATCTGAAGATCAAGCTGTCTTACTGCTACTAGTATAATATTTGTATTTTATTGCTATTGCTCTGCTGTTAGTGGAAATTAATATAGCATATGACCACCACTGAAAAATGTGATGACGTGTCCAGATATTGCTTCAGGAAGAAAATTCTATACTGCTTCAGTGATTCTCATTTCTCCAAATAACTTACAAAATGTGAAGCATCTGGTTGAATCTGGAATTTTGTGTTGTCTGCTAGGAACTTGTCAGATAACTTTACAATATTCTTTCAGCTGGGATAGACTTTTGAAATTTTACTTCTGGGATTTTGCAGAAGACCTTGCAATCTTTTTGCTAAACAGTAGTCTCTTCAAGGGTAATCAGGAGGGTTGACATCTTTGGCTGCAAAGTATTGACCTAGTGATATAGTCCTGAAATGGATAAAATCTGTCATGCATCATACACAGTGGGTGGATATTGACAGTATTGGTGTTTTCCTGACTTTCAGTCTTTTGATGTTGATTCAGCTTGTATCTTATCTATTCCAAACATTTCATCTTCTTCTTGTATCTCCAGCAGTGCATTAATGCAGTAGCCATCTCTAACTCCACAAAATAAAAATATCATCTTCAATATTTGACTCTGTTTGTAGTTGGATATGAAAATTGCTGATCTTTCCTGTTACCTTTAGCTTATCTGCCAAGAAAAGACACTTCTCAGAATGACTTCAAAATTTTCAGATTAATACATTTTATAAAATGCTGTGGACTCTTCATTGGTTTTTACTGGAATGCAACACATTGTCTATGTCAGAATTTCACTGGCTCTCTCATATTTAAGTACTGTTTTGCCTACCATGAAACCCAGTTGGAAAAGTAACAAATGAAAGCAATGTCATTTTGTTATTTGTTCAAAACAAGATTAGGGTGAAATATCTAATGAACTCAAGTTTGGCCCAGGACTATTTATTGTTTATCTTCTGTCATTCCAAGTAAGAAAAATAGTTCCCTCCCTATATATTAATTAGTCTTTTTGTTGTTGTTGTGAATAATGTTAATATTTAGAATACAGCTTGATTGGAAATAAGCAAAGAAATTTTCTTCATTGATTTATTTAACTTATTCTACTGTACCCTTTCTAGAAGTTAGTTTAATATCAGGTGGTAGTAAATGTGACAGAAAAATATTTTTATGTTGTTGTGTTCTCTTTTTTTCTTTTGAGACAAAGCACTTATCACTTACAGGCATGTGGTCCTAATCTGAAAGATGAATTGGTTCATTCACTTCAAGTACCACATAACCATTCACACACCATCGAGCTTAACACTATTAAAGGGTAATTTCCCCTGTGGGAGCTATGCCCAATACAGCCGCAATCTCTACACAGTGTCTTTTTATCTTTCCATGGCAGGTAAGGAGATTTAAATAAAAGGTTTCATCAAGAGTGCAATCACAGACATATTCTTCCTATTGAAATATCCATGAAACAGCAAATAAACACTCCTAAAAATCTTAATGCTCCTAAACATTACCAAGAAGACTTCAGTGTACACATCCTACATTGAAATTTTGTGTTGGAATCAAAGCATATGAGATGCCTCATGGGCTTGGCAGTAGAGGACAGGAAGTATTACGGGAAAATTTGCATTTCCTATTAAATTCTGAATGTAGTAAAATGTTTCAGAATAATCAAGGAGTATTTTGCCTTCATCTCTCATAATCGCCATGATTTTTTTTTAAATTTCTCTTCGTTTCTTTAGTTTGTCTACAATGACTCATTGAACATCCTATTATAAGTTCCATATTCTAGCAAAGATGATAATTAAATCTACAGTGAGGTTTTCTTTAGAACATAGTGTTTTCACATGTTCTTGCTCAAATATTTGGGGGCTAAAGTATTATCTGCAATAATTTTGCTTGGTTTTACCTGAAGATGAATTTTCCAGGGATGCCAGTAAAAATACGCTTTCTGAGTAAAGTACTGAAAAGTTATAGAAATCATTCTAACTTCCCCCCCTTTTTTTTTCTGTAAGAAGAGACAGTATTTTTTCACCCTTTCTGCTTTCACCATTAAATTGCTTTGCTTCTAAGATCTTGTATTTTGGATTCACACTAGAATGAACAGGCTTTGTTTTTGAATTAATTTTTTGTAACTTAAGGTCACAGAGTGTGTTGTCTTTGACTTGAATGGGGTCAACATTTAAGTCTAAAACTTTTTTTAAATTAATGCAGTTTTGGACCCAGACTCACAGCTCAGAATCAGCTTGTTAGTGAAGCCAAAGCAATTTACATGCCCTGTAGATACGAATTTGAAGCTTTGCCAGAACATAGGGCATATTTACAAAACTGTTTTGATAAAATGTGAGTAACCTAAGTGCTATTCTTCATGTCAGGAAAGCCCTCCTGAGATTTGCCAGACCTCTCTGTGGCAGTCTCATCTTCAAGCTGACTTGCTTGGCTTTCTTAAATCACATAAAATTCAGATTCTGCTCAAAGTACTGAAGTTGATATGTCAACAGTGCTGGCCTTTTACCCAAGAGTTCAGGGCTTAGCACATTAATAAATCAAAGCCTCCCAGAAACTAATTCTCTCTTGTGCCTGAGGGAAGTTAACTCACTTCTTCCAAATGAGTATGGTACCTTGAAGTAATCAAAGGCGAAAGGAACATTCTCTTCATTTTACTGAAGCTATTCTACTTTGCATTGACTAAAGCCAAGCCTCAGCTGGGTCAAAGAACATGAAAGTGTGAGCATTTGGCTACCCATAGCAATTCGTCACCCATCTGAAAGGAGGAACAAAATAGGTTATGCTGAATTTCAATCCTCCTTTCTGAAAAATACTTCACTGTTATATACTAAGCATTCTTTGGATCAGGTCTTTAATCCAAAAGTGGTTTGAAATTTTTACCAGATGAGACCCAAATTGGAAACTGAATATATGTATATTTTTTTTACTTGAAGCGGTTTGAAACCACACAGCATAACAACTCCCACACAAAGTTTCGTTCCACTGAAATCTCTACACTGAACTCTTCAATTTTTCCCATAAGTGCAAGCTGTCAAGAGCAGAGCTTGTCAAGAGCACTTAGATATGTCTCACTATATATATATATATGTAGTTATTAGTATTGTTTGCTTGGGATGTTCATGATGGATAAAATTCATCCAAAGGCAGAGGAACAGCTAAGGACTGCATGCCACTTAATTCCTGTGTAGGCCTGCATATTAGCCTTAAAATAGAAATTAAGTGGGGCATGGCCTTCCTTCCTCCCACCCCCAAATAGGACTAAGTTAGATGTAAATTGCAATACCTAAAATAAGTAGAAAATTTTCCTTGACAAACTGTATGGAGTTAAAAAAAAAAAAGCACATAAAGTCTCACCGCTAAATCCAAGCAGTGGATTTAGCTTGATTTTGTAGTGCATTAAAGAGAACAGAGTGCAGTGGTCAGGAAGTCCCTTGTAAATTTGCCTGCCATAAAGCTAGTTTTAACCTACAGCTCTAGCGGTAAGAGGCAAGCTGAATCCCTTGCTGGTCTCAGGGAGTGAATTGCTGTGCTGAGCTGGGCTCTCAGAACAGGATTTTCTTCTAAAACTGGAAATATCATTAATATGCCACAGAAAATGTCAGGGGTTTAGAGCTATCCTTTTATAGCTCTTAAAAATAATCTTTTTTAAAAATAAAATCAAAGTGAAATTAGACATAAAAGATAATCATTTACCATTGAAGTGTGATATTAAGTACTCAAAAGTCTGGTAATGAAAATGTTCCCACAGTAGCCATAACCTGTCATCAGATTTCACAGGTGATTTCTCTCTCAGCATTCAGTTTAGTGTAATACTTTGAATGTTGGTGAAAGGTAATAAAAAACCCTAGATATGCAAGATGGTAAGTCCATCATAATGTGAGATTTGATGAGTATTTTTTCGATGATTGTATATTAATTGCAGTTAATTTTACTTAGTTTCTTAAAATTAAATCATAAAACACAATAGGATTCATCTTATATTCACTCTGAATATAATGTAATTTTGAGATAGTAGGTAGAGGGAAAGTTCATTCAGGGGTTTAACATAGCTGTGTACCAGACTGAAGGTCCTGTGTAGCCTATAAAAATAAGGACTTTTCCCTATGCAAAACAATGTGAAAAAAAATTGCATTTCATGCAAAATCATGTGCAAATCACATACTGCCAATGTTCTCAAGTGTGCAAAAATTATGAATCAACTGCAAATAGTATTGTTGGATTAGATATAATTTCTTCTACAGATACAAATAAAAATAACTTTTGTTCTCTTTGCTATTGTCTTTCTGAGCCACCCAATATAATTAGTCAGTTTAAAAACTTGTTGCCCTCCTGTTTTCATTTTTTATGAAATCAGTTAAAAACATGGAATTTTTTTACTGCATCAGTATTTTTTTACATCCTAATTTTATTAACAATTTTTGCTGCAATGTTTTTAAGATACATTCTCAATAAATATAAAGTATTGGTTAAAAATATTTTGCTTATGCAGTAGTTAGTTCCATTTATAGCTATACCAGTTCAAAGGAACCCTTAATTGGATTATTTGATTAATTCAATATACTATATCTAGTAGAACTGTTTTTTTTTTTAAAAAAAGTACTATTGAAGAAACAGAAAATTATGAAGATAAAATATCCCCCAGAACTTTATTTTCACTAGAATTACATCATAGAAAAACTCTAGACTTTGGGTTTGTTGGTTTAGGGTTTTTTTTAAATTGGATTAGTTTTTTATTTAAATCAACAAACAGGCTTAATTTTGTAGCGCTGTCAAGGGGATTGATAAAACTCAGATAATTTCATTTTTTTCGTGTACATTTTCTGGAACAACAGTAAAAGATAGCATCTCTTTAACAGATTCCATTCTTCTTGTTTGAGGTACTGCATACTGAACACATTTAAAGTGTTGGTTATGTATTGTTTCCAAATGACTGTTTTTATATCAGTATCAACTCGTCTACATGTCTTACATCCAGCTATAACTGTTGTACTCCAGAGCTAAGGTTTTCTGTTCTTCATGTCAATACAGTACTTATTAAAATAGCTAACCACAGCAATCTATGCATATGTTCACAACTTCTTTTACATTCCACAGTAAAAATAAACTGATTTACAAACAAACAAATTATCTTTGAGACACTGTAGGAATAAAGTAGCTGAGTGAGGAAGAAGTTAATGCATGCATCTACCACTGCACATACAATAAACTGGGCATTTGACCTACAGAGAGAGAGGAGAATCATAGAATCATTGAGTAGTTTGGGTTGGAAGGGACCTTTGAAGCTCATCTAGTCCAACCCCCCTGCAATAAGCAGGGACATCTTCAACTAGATCAGGTTGCTCAGAGCCCCAGCCAACCTGATCTTGAATGTTTCCAGGGATGGGGCATCTACCACCTCTCTGGGCAGCCTGTTCCAGTGTTTCACCACCCTCATTGTAAAAAATTTCTTCCTTATATCTAGTCTAAATCTACGCTCTTTTAGTTTAAAACCATTACCCCTTGTCCTATCACAGCAGACCCTACTAAAAAGTCCATCCTCATCTTTCTTATAAGCCTTCTTAAGTGCTGAAAGGCTGCAATAAGGTCTCCCTGGAGCCTTCCCTTCTCCAGGCTGAACAACCCCAACTCTCTCAGCCTGTCCTCATAGGAGAGGTGTGATCATTTTTGTGGCCCTCCTCTGGACCCACTCTAATAGGTCCATGTCTTTCCTGTGGTGAGGACCCCAGAGCTGGATGCAGTACTCCAGGTGGGGTCTCACCAGAGCAGAGCAGAGGGACAGAATCACCTCCCTCAAACTGCTGGCCACGCTTCTCTTGATGCAGCCGAGGATACGGTTGACTTTCTGGGCTGCGAGCACACATTGCCAGCTCATGCCCAGTTTTTCATCCGCCAGTACACCCAAGTCCTTCTCTGCAGGGCTGTTCTCAAGCCCTTCAACCCCCAGCCTGTACTGATACCAGGGGTTGCCCCAACCCATGTGCAGGACCTTGCACTTGGCCTTGTGCATGAGTTTCATATGGGTCCACTTCTTGAGCTTGTCCAGGTCCCTCTGGATAGCATCCCATCCCTCAGACACGTCAACTGCACCACTCAGCTTGGTGTCATCTGCAAACTTACTGAGGGTGCACTCAACCCCACTGTCCATGTCATTGATGAAGATATTGAAGAGTACTGGTCCCAGTACTGACCCCTGAGGGACACCACTCATCACCAATGTCCACCTGGACATTGTGCTCTTGACCATTACCCTCTGGATGCGACTATCCAACCAATTCCTCATCCACAGAACAGTCCATCTATCAAATCCATCTCTCTCCAATTGACAGAGAAGGATGTTGTGAGGGACTGTGTCAAATCCCTTACAGAAATCCAGATAGATGACCGCTGTAGCTCTTCCCTTGTCTACAGAGGTAGTAACTCCATCCTAGAATGCCACTAGGTCGGTCAGGCAGGACTTACCCCTGGTGAAGCCAGTTTATGGAGCAGTCGGGTGAACTGGACTTGAATATGATTTCCTCTACTTTAAGCCTGTTGTATTAATATTTAAGAAAATAAGTGTACACAAAAACTGAAATACAGATAAGCAGAATATAATTATTTTATGCTTTTTATGCTTTTAAAGTTTCCAGTGTGGTATTTTTCTCTGTTGCAGGAGACAGAGCTAAATAAATCATCAAATAGCTATTCTGACTGCACTTTATGAATATCCACAAGCAATTTAGACCTTTCTAAGGTTTATTTGACTTCCAGAAGTATGTGGTTACAATTTTCAACAAATAGTTATTGGGCAGTGGATGGTTTGCTGTTGTATTTGTCATGTTCTGTTCCTGATTGGAGCTCTGTTCCTCAGTTACTGTTTGACAGGAAATTCAGAGAGGACTTCTTCTGGTTTCTGTTTTGATTTTGTAACTGCTAGAAGCAGATTTTCACTGCAGAGAATTAGGTTTATAAGTTTCTAGTTCATTTTCCATGAATATTTTGTAGTAATTGCTTGAAAGCAATTCTTCTATCAGTTAGTTCTGCCAGGAAATGTTGGCTAAAATGTGTGCAGAGCAACATAGATGAGGAATAAATACAGTCAAAGTAAATGTAATGTGCCTTCCTGATTAGAGAAATGTGTTTGAAGTACTCTCTCAAGGGTACTGGACTTGGGAGTCTAGTAGCCACTGTAACAGAGGTGGTGAGTTAGCCCAGGTAAAGGACAAGCTCATTTTCTAAGAGAGGCTGAGCCATTTAAGAGCAGTAATGGAAAAAGTAGTGGGAAGTTTAGTGTCTACTTGAACTGCCTGGAGGAGAACTGTTACCTGGGAGGTGTTCAGAGAACTGGGCAGTAAACAGGGCAACTGGACATAGCTGGGTAGAGAAGAATGAGTTGGAGAGGACCAAGATGCAGTGACTCACTTCCAGCTTCTCTAAGTTGGGGAACCAGCAGCAGGTGGGAGATCCTACAAAGGGCAGGAGCAGGAGGGACAGGTTGAGTTTTTTAGTGTTACGTGTGGACTTGGCAGTGTTAGGTTAACGGTTAGACTTGATGATCTTAAAGGTCTTTCCCAACCTAAATGATTCTATGTGCATGGTGGAGCAAATATACTTTCTCTGAGTTTTTAAGATCTATTCTGCACTCCGGAAAGTAAGCAGTTTGAGGCAGACTGAGCTATTTTAAGGTCTTTGGTGTTATTCTGGAAGGGCTGAGAATGTGGAAACAGCATCCCATCACACAATCCCAGCCATCACACAATCCCAGCCACAAATGAGTGTGCCAGCATACAGGGCAATAAGGAGATGTTTTCTGAATTAGAGATGTAGCTAAATTTATCTGATAATCCCTAATGTTGAAAATTAAACAAATCACTTTTGAGGATTCTTTCATATGTATTTATAAATTCTTTTTGGGTTCCAGCAGGTGGAAAATATTGTGAGAAAAACCTCCCCTCTAGCAGAACTGTTGCTTCTGCTAATAACACGCTACTGAGAAAGAAGTGCAGGAGCATATAAAGAATTCTTTGTGAGGGAGGATTTGTTAATTTTTAAAAGGAGAGGTGTGGGAGAAACCTGTGTTTGAAGTCATTGTGAATTTAGGCAATTCAGTGAAGCATACAGGGCTCAGTGCTGTAAGGAACTGAACCTCAGGGCTGTGATCCAAAAAAGCATTTAAATACCTGCCTATTGTCAGGCTCCTGAATAATCTTGTAGCAGGAAATGGAATTTGTTATATTCTTGAAGGTGTATTTCAGTGCTTTTATGTAATAGATCCTTAGTATGTTGCCAGTTTGAGCCCTTAAGAAGCAAGGAGTACCAATAAAGAAGTAAGTATAAAAATAGACCAGCTAGAAATAATATCTTGATTTATGAAGTTACAGCCAAAAAAAAAAAATGGGCAGGAAAGACAGAGTTGAAGACTACAGGGTGTTGCTAACAGAAAACTGTAGTTTCTTAGTCATAGAGTGTGTTGTTAGATTTGAAGGAGCTAAGATTTTAAACTAGATTAGATATTGATGTTAATCATGTTATTGAAAGTCAGAGTAACAATACTGAAATCACTATCTGATTAACTACTCAGTTTTATAATCGCATGCTGCAAAACCAGAGTAATTCCATAATGCCAGCTGACTCTTGATTTAGCATATTCATATAACAGTTTGAGGTATGAAATGAAATGCCAGATACAACAATAGAAGGAAGGCATGTAAATCTATTTAAGAAGGTGAACTTATTTCTGGAAGAGAAAGAGGAGGAAAATCACTGCAGCCATGTGCTAAATATTTCGGTTGAATATAATGAAGTAGAAAATAATTTGTGTTTTTCACTCTGAATAATGTAAGTACAAGCCCTGATGGATTGTTGTCTCTCCTCCTTGGATCTTGGTTATTCATGGGTTTCTCTAGACAGACTACAGAAATGTGACATAGCATCCTGGGATGCTAGCTAAAACAAAAGAAAAGCAGGTTGTTGAATGCTGTTGTTGTTAGATTACTATTTATTTGCTTCTGTGTTTTGCTTTGTTTTGCTTTCCCCTGTGTCTCATATAAAATACTGCAATCTTCTTAGATTCCTTTGAATCATAGAACTGCAGTCAGAAAGACACTAGAGTGTTCATATTGCTCCTGCATTCTTTGTAATTGTAATTATATTTCTAATTTGAAATACTGAAAAACAGAATACTAAGTGACTCAAAAATCTTCTTGCAGCTCTGTCCCATTAACTCAAGGTTGAGCTGTCATACCCTGAGTTTTGGTACTGGCAAAGGCAGTTAACGGATGCTAGTGGTGTTTGGGTAAACTGTATGGATAATCTAGTTTTTGTAAGATATTTAGATACCTAAACTATTTGGACACTTTCAGGGTTTGTAGCAGACACACAACTGCCACTGAAGCCCCAGTCTACATTTTCATTTAGATGTTTCAACATCTTTGAAATTTTTCTCTTTGGTCTGATCCAACGCCTCTTGAACTCTGTAGATATTTCTGTGAGCTTTAGATAGTGTCTAAATTAAGATCATGATGTTTATATGATGTCAGCATAGCATCATTTCACTTCACAGCTGGAGTTTTGAAATAAGGCTTCAGAAATTAAAACGCTTGCACAGATTTAGCGGCTACCACTTAATTTTCACATTCATATTCTGCTTAAGACTTCAAAGCAAAAGTGATATCTGGAGAGAATAACAGCCTAGATCTGATTTTTAGGCGTGTGAAGTGCTGAGCAGTGCCTGCTGATAGGCCATCAGACCACTCTCCCTGCCATTGCAGAGTGCCTCTTTCCCGATAACTTCATAACCTCCTTTTCCCTGCCAGATTGTGCTGTAAGAGGCGTACAACTGAATTCTGAGCTGGCACGGAGGCAAGTCTGGGACAATAACTGACACTAAGAAGTTCAGCGAAATCACCACAGGATAAAAAAAAAGGAAAAAAAGCCTAAAGACTCTGTCAGTAGTGAGTGAGCTCTCTGTTGTTCTAGGATTAATACTCCTTTTTTTGTCCAGGGCTTCTGCAGAGTTGACCTCTGCAGAGCATAGTATCAGTAGCCTCTTCTGAAAAGGTGAGTTAAGAGCTTCCAAAAAAAAAATTGAAGCCCTTGGAATATTTTTATTTAGGCAAAGGGTTTGCAAATTGTATGGTAGTATTTTCCTAACGCTACAAAATCTAATTTCTCATAATAAACTTCTTGGGGTGTAATAGCAAGCAAGCTCATTTAAACCTGCATGCAGGGATTTCCGGTACAGATAATCTGTGAGCATTTTGCACGTTTCCTGATCTGGATTCTTAGGCAGGCAGTGTAGTTATTCTTGCTGTAAACATTTTTAGGATTGAGAATTTTGAGGACCAGGCCTTCAACTTGTGTACCAGTCTGGTATAGCGCTTTTGACTACAAGGAGCTGCCACCAATTTATGCCAGCCGAGACCCTGAGTCACGTTTTTCTAAATGCTGTCTGATCAGTTTTGTCTGTAAACCAGAGCTTGCTTAATACTTTTTCTCTCCTGACTTGTACTAGGGCCCCCCCAGCGAACCGTTTCCCCCAAACAAGACCACGAAGAAAGGAAGCACGACAAAGTCTTGGACAAGGGCAGTGAAAGCGGGACTTCCTGTAACGAGTTGTCCACCTCGAGCTGTGACAGCCACTCGGAAGCGAGCACTCCTCAAGAAAATGCCACCAGCACTCAGCCATCCACAGCCCACCAGCCAAATACTCTGACTTTGGATCGTCCGTCTAAGAAGGCCCCAGTGCAGTGGATGCCACCACCAGACAAACGCAGGAACAGTGAACTCTTTCAAACTCTCATTAGCAAGTCCAGAGAAACAAATCTTTCCAAAAAGAAGGTATGTGAGAAGCTGAGTGTTGAGGAAGAGATGAGAAAATGTATCCAAGATTTTAAAAAAATCCACATTCCAGATTATTTTCCAGAGCGCAAACGTCCCTGGCAGTCTGAACTCTTGCAGAAATATGGGTTATAGTAACCAACACTTTCATGACGTATCTCTGGGGCATTTGATGTTTATTAAGTTGCCACTAACTTACTGATGTCCTCCTCCTGGCCAACTCTGCCACCAGAGCTATTCCTGCTGCTTATTTCTTTCTGTGAACAGTGGATGTTGGGTAGTACATGGTTTCTTTAAAAATATATATAAAAAGATAGACATTTAAAAAATACAAAAGGCATCTCATCTAAACCACCTCATAATAGCAAAGAAAAAAGTGCATGGTCAAGAAAGATGGTTTTCGAACCGTAGTCAGTTGAGCTTCATTATTGTTTTGGAACTTACCGAATAAAAATCTCAATCATCAGTTAATGCCTCGTTTTATGTCACCAATAAAAATGACTCAGACTTGCTATGGATGAAGAGAAACAGGGTTTAAAATTCGATTGAACTGGTTTCAGAACTAATTCCCAATGTTCTTTCAATGTTAATGCAATAAAGCAAATACCTATTTTGCATGAGCACAATGTTACAAATAAATCACACAAGAACGAGAGGTTGTCTGTTGCTTGGAGAATTATTTGTTTGATACCAAGCCTATAAACGTAAAACGTTTAAGGGATTGAATTTACTTTGTTCTGGATCTGTGATTTTTTTGTGTGTACAGTGTTCTGTATGTAAGGATGGTGTAAATATGCCTTATACTGTTTTATTATTGCACCAACAACGTTCCTCTATTAGTGCTTGTCAGGATTATTTCTGTGAAATGCAAACTTATGGCAGATTGTGAAAACTGGTTTGGTGGTCTGAAAGTTTCTGTTATGTTAGTTGCTAAAATTGGAGAAAAATAAAAGAGACTTTAATGTATTTATTAAAAGAACCGTCTGGTAGATTTTCTTGGCTATTGTTATCTCCTCTTTTTAAAAAAAATAGAATCAAGCAAATTGTTACTTTTTGTTGAATGTTTTCATAACTACTCTGCTGACAAAAAAACCAAAACCCCAAACAAAAAACAGGTTTCAAGATGGAGTGAAAAGTATTTAGGGTAGTGGCATTTAATTGGAACCACCATACAGACTTTCCAAGAGGAAGAGAGTTACGCTAAGAAGCAGCGGGGAATGAACTAAAAATCTGAGTGGTTTTACTAACAGAGCAGAAAGCAGTTCCAATCTGACAAGTTCACAAAAATCAGCTTAGAAGCAGAAGATTTAAAATGCCACAGCAGAGTGCGCTACATTTACAAATGAAAAGTTTTCTATGAATAGTCAGCTCTATATGACAAACTTATTTTCTCAGCCCAGATACAGGAAAATCAATACCTTTCTCATTACAACACCACCAAGACAACAACTGTGGTTCAGACAGCCATAGCTGGAATGAGTAAGGACTGCTGGAGTTTGCAAAAGAGCTGCTGAGTTCTTACAGACTTGAAATTATTACTGTATGCACACACACAAACATACACATACACCTTTAGAAGGGTTCATCCCCATATGTATTCTGTAGCAGGAACTGTACGACTGTGTCAGAAGAGATGTTTTACATCTGATGGTAATTTTAACTGGTTTAGCTAAAGTAAAGAGGACTTGTGTTGTAATTTCCAGGGTTATTGCTAATGCCTGTATTACTTTTCAGTCCCCTAACAGGCTACTTTAAGACTGCATAATTTTGATAGTAGTAGCTCAGCAACTTCATTCACTTTTTTTTTTTTTTTTTTAACCTATTTGGACCTAGTTACTCTCCTGTTCAGTTAGTCAGCTGGCTCCGACATTTCATCTTTTCACATCTTTATAACTTGAAAGAGTATACCTGGAATAAGTCTGGTCTGAACTATGCAGTGCAGTGTGAAATCATTTGGCTTCTCAGCTCTGCCCTTATGTTCCTTGCTTGCTTCTTTCTCTAGGGTCCAAAAGACCCATTCCTTCTTTTGAAAGATTCTTGCTTCTTAGACATGTTTAGCATTTGCTTTCTCTCTTTTTTTTAATCTTTGGCTTCCTAGTCTTTACCTGATGAAATTTCCAGCTATTTAACCATGACTTACTAACCTCCGGTGGATACAATTCTGGTTTTATTTAGTCTAAAGTTAGACTGTTATTGAGAGCTTTTAAAAATCTCACATGGAGATTTCTTCTAGCCTTTTGAATCTGTCTTCATTGCACTTCTCACACCTTATGCTGTTTTCTGTTACCTTTGTTTAGGCTAAGTTTCCATCTGAGATGATATGTTTTAGGTTCAGACAGCATCCTGAACCTTGCCATTGAGTTTGGAGGTTTGTTTTGCCTTTCTAGTTATTCTCAGTACTACAGGCAGTACCTGCTTGAGGTATGTTTAGGTGATTGTTTGACCTGTCCATACATTTTAATTTGTCTGTATATAGATGTTTTTATGAGTTTTCTAATTTTTTTTAACGTTACCTAAAATTTCTCAGAGCATTTTTAATTCATTCTTGAGGAGAACAGAATATTGTCTTAATACATATCTTAACACATGAGCAGCGTAAGGTTTTTGATAACCTTAACCGCTTTCCATGTGTTCACAAGGCATGTGAGTGATGTGGCAGATAAACTACATTGCTGTTACTTAGCAACCACACCGGCATCTTGAGATGAAGGGTTTGGGGTTTGGAATAGCACAGTGTACACTGTCCTCCTTCTTTCAGAGTGAAAAATTGGGATGTGTTAGAGTTGGAGAGAGAGTAGGAGAAAACAACGGCTCCTGTGAATCCTTCGGTCATATTCTCTAATTCCCATCAGCCAGTTACAGTTCCAACCCTATCTATATGGTTATTAATCTACAGTTTTCAGATTCCAGCCTGTAATTAGGGGGGAAGCAAGCTGAGATGTTTGGTGGGAGAGAGGAGCTCGTGGGCGGTTAGATGGCTAAGGCTGGTAGGAAATTCCCAGGTGTTACAAGAGAATTGTGTGTTAGAAGTACATGGGGGGTTTGATTGCTTCCCTTTGTCTTCCGTTTTTCTTACTTTTCTGTGATAGCTGCTTTTTCTTTTTCCATTTCAGTCTTCTTTTTCTCTTTTTTCCAGCTATTCACTCTGTTACACACAGGAATAATCTACTGTGGAAATCTGTGCCTTTTATTGGACTTCAGTGGAGGTGGTCAGTATGTTAAAATTCTACTCCATATGAAGGTTATGGTTTTAAAACATAATGTTTTTCTGGAAGGGAAAGAAGGATCAAAAGACTGACATTTCTCAATCTTAAATTTTAAAAGGAATGTAAATAATAAATAAAGTTTGTATTTTTCTTCAATATTTCAATTATGATTTTTATATTAATTTCAAGTTTTATAGGGTTATGTTTTACAGTTAGAATTATGACATATTTAGTTTAGTGTCATTAAAGACCAAGTAGCTTTTAGTCAGCAGTTGCTATTATAAATTGTAATTGATAATTGTTTTCATAAAATATATTAAATATATTTTTTAAAAGATAAAATACAAAGAAGAAATATAACATGTAAATGAAGCATATTTCTGGAAGGAAAGTAATTCCCATTAAAAAAAAGTGAGTTATTTCTTTTTCAGAATGTTTTTCTAAATCCACACAATCCCTTAAATCATGGTCACATTGGGAATTCAACATGGAATACATATCCCTTTATGTTTTTCAGCCAAGTTTAATTCTTAATTTTTAATGTGTTCAGCAATATAGAAAGCTATATTCTAGATTATTTTTAAAGATTTGGTGCCGATAAAAATGAAACAAATCTTCCTTCACAAGTAGTCTCCCAGTTAAGCTGTTATTTCACAAGAGTTATCATTGCTCATGTTTATTCACTATAAAAGTTAATTTTAAGACCTCGTAATGGATGTTATGTGTGCCAGTTTTTATATACTTTATTGTTCTAACTGAACAGATGGGGACTAGAGATACAGTTTTGCCGTACAATGATGTTTACACCTTTAAAATATGCGAACAAAGATCAGAATTATATGGTGGACTAATTAGTCTATTGCTGAAGGAATATTTCTGAGCCCTTCTTCCACTAACAAAAGTTACAAGTCTTAGAATAATTGAAATTAATTTTGAAATAGAATTTTAGAATTTGCTTTGATTCACTTTGAATAAATTTAAAAAATGCTAAATTGTATAAAAAGCATCATTTTGTGGCCTTCTTTTAAAAAAAAGTGCTATGCAAAATCATTTGACTTGCTAATGCTGTCTTTGTTCAAGTAATGAAATTCAAAAATATACTTCCTCCTGGAGGTGGAAAACCCAATTTAGTATACTTAGTAATGAGAGGGCAATGTTGGGTTCCCTCTATGAGTGACTCATGTCCTGAACCAAGATTTTGGGATGCTCAGAAATTCTTGAGAAACCTCTAGCTTTTTGCAGGATGACACCACTGGTATGGCTCACCTCAAAAATAGCATTCACACATTACTTCAGCTTACATATTGTAGGCCATCAAGTAGTTTCTTCTTTTCCAGGATCCGTTATCTAGAAGTAATTTTCAACCTGTTTCATGTTTTCCGCTCTACCCCTCTCTTTTCCATTGTTACTATGAACATTCATACAACCACTTTTATTTAAGAGTTTATCTGTGCCTTGCTTGAAGACACATGTCCAAATTCAGAAGGGACTACTGTAGTCTTCACACTGGAAAATGGTGGGGGAAGCTGGGCACACTGGGAATGTTACTGGTTTGAATAACCTTTAGCACTGCTGGCAAGAGGACGCCATAAAGCACAAGCTGGAAGGCAAAATCACGTCGCCCTACAGCTCATGCTCTCTTTCAGACTGTCAGGCACCAGATACCTTTGGCGGAGTCCAGCCATCCAACGAAGCGAGCCATAAAGACATTATTCACTGATAAATGAGCTGCTGATGCTGTCAGCATCCAGGTTGCCATCCACGCCTGCTGTGCATGGTATTGCAGCTAAATCTGTCATCCCAGTTCAGATGTGGTAATGCTGGGTTGCACGAGGCTGGTGGAGGTAAGAGCTGTAAGAGCTACTACTCACACAGTATGTCCGTTCATGGAGAGATACTATTTATGGCAGGCTGCTGTAGTGGATACCTGCCTTCACAGAGGTACACCCTGCATCACTGTATCTGAACTGGGACCATTGTTTTATTCTGCTGGATCACCACTGTTTACACAGAAAGCAGCTGTCCTGTGGGACCAAATCCTGGTGTCCTTACATGTAGATCCCCAGCAGAAGATGCAGATCTGCGCTGCTGTAACATACTGTTCCGTCTCTGAAACCGGGCTCGTGACAGTGTGAAATGGGGTGCTGAGAAAACAGAGTACAAATGGTGCCCAGAAGAGAAACTCAGCACTGACTGTGGTCCCATCTGTTTGGAGCCTGGCACGCTGGCAATCCTCAGCTGCAGGCATTAGATCGTGTAAGACACATTGGGGAACAACGCAAATGGAGTGAGTGCAGTTAATGAAGAATATAAAAGAATAAATATTTGGGAATTTTCTTCTCCCCTAAGGGTTCCTCCTCTTTTTGCTGGGCCATCTCTTCTCCTCAGATAATAAGAAAGGAAAAGGGATTGTGAAAAACAATAATAGAGCAGATGGAGGTAGTGGAAATTTCTGTGTCTTTCTGTTGTATTGCCTTTTAAAATTCCTCTATTTCTTCCCAATGTTACTTTATGTTCCTTTATATACAGGAAAAGGGAACATAGAAATAGCTTGATGGGATTAGTTCTGAGATCCTGGATCATATAATCTTTCATACACATAGTAGTTGAAGTTCTAGTATTAAGCATGCTAAGTGTTTCAATTACAATGCAGTGTAATTTTTAGCAAGAAGTCACTCAAGAACAGATGATTACCAGAAACAAGAAGTAAATTAAATTAACATAAAAGGAGGGGAGATCACACATAGGCAATAAATAATCTTTCCAGATTCTGAAGCAATACTTAATGCTGAAATATTATCACTTTATCTACTATCTGCTTAACATCCATGCAATTCATTAATTTGATATTGGTCAATTCATAATGTGCCCAAAGCTTAGATTCCTCATGATAGATTTCTGAAAGATTGTTTTCTTCATAAATGTATACTGTACATCTTAAATGTAAATTTTGACAGCGGGCAACACCTGATGGAATACTTCTCATCCCTACTAGATTGCTAGTTTGGCCTAGGATGAAGTGTGGACACCATCAATCAATGACCCTAAAAAGCTTTTATTCTGTTTCTCTTCCTATTTAGGTGAATTTTATGTTCCATGTGGTGTCATTTTTCTGTGGAAGGTAGCATTAGGTTCAATGCAGCACAAAACAGTCACTGACACTTTGGCCCTCAGTTGTTCTGATTTATACCTACCCTTGATTTAAATTACATTAGTAAGCTTCTGACATCAGCAGATGAGCTGACTGCTGAGTGATTGAACACCTGCCATACAGTCAAGAAACGAGCTTAAAGAAGATAGGGTTAAAGGAGTCCTCTGTGCCACTGTGGATTTGGAGGCATCCCAAAGGGTTAGAAGCCCCAGCCCCTCCAGGACATGGCATGTGGTGCTTCCATCTCTGGACAGGGAGGGACAGGGAGCCCTCGCGTACCATTCCCCAAGGGAAAGCTTGGTTTCACCATCTCGCAGAACTAAGCCTAGTCTTTGGGAAAAAGCATTTGCTCGTTCAACAGGTTTTATGATACTAGACCCGAATGTCCTCGTGGAAAAATTAAGCAGTGCCCTCTTGGTCCCTGAAAGGAAAGTAGGCTTGGCTTCTATTTTTGTGACTACAGTCACTGAATTTATGTGAATAATTACCTGGAACTTCCCTGGCAAGTGCAGGTCTGTCTTTTCAAACATGTCTTCTTACTCTCCTTGAACTTCTTCCAACTGTTCAATACTCTTTTGGAAAAGAGATACCCGCAAATGCACATATTCTTGTTTTGGTCAGTAATGGAAGGACAGAGGTATAAAAAAAGGTTATTCCCTTCCTGTACTGTGATGGGATGTTTCCATACATAGAATTCATTATTGCATGCTCTTTTTTACTGCCTCCTTATATTGCAAAGTTATGTCACTTTTCTTGACTTTTTTTTTTTTCTCCTTTTTTTTAAACATTTCTTTCTCCTGGTTACTTGAGCCCTCTGGAAATATACAGCATAGACTTTCAATTATTTCTAACCAGACCACTTTCTTCAAGGGTTCAGTCACATTTTACCTTTCTCTATGTTTCTAATTACTCATGAGTCTTTCTTTTCTTTCTTTTTTAACTGAATTTCATGAACATCCCACTTACTTTATCTTAGATAATTAGAGAAGATGGCAAATAAAACATATGAGAGAGATTTTCAAAGAGAGAGCCCCAATTCCCTGTGGCATTTACTGAGACTTGGGCACGTAACTTTTTTTTTCCCCTGTCTCTGAAAAACTCATGTTATCTCTGCAGTGATCTCTATGCCCTTCCCCTCATCTCAATAGGACTTGTCAATCATTTTTAACTGCAGCTTCCCACTTCCACGCCAAGTCAATTTGAATTAATTTTACAAGTGAGGTTTATTGAAATTGAAATCAGGAATCATTACACTATCCCATTCCCTTCATCCCCTAATTCTGTAGTGCTTACTGAAAGGAATAATCAAGTTTGTCTGACAAGAGCTATGTTTTAATACTCCTTGTGAGTCTGTCTCGTTCTCACACTGTGGTAAACAGCAATTGCCTGAGCCAGCCTGTGACAGGCAACTCAGCAGGAGGCGAGCAATGGTGCTGCTCTGTGGGGTACAGAAATGAGAAGGACTCTTACGCATAGAAGCTTCCAATAAATTAGCTGTACATCAGTGTTTCTGAAAATCTACAGAAGGCTTCTGTGTCCCTCCTGTAAGTCTCTGTCTTCACTCAGAGTGAAGCTGTCATGAAGGGGAATGGAGGGGAAAAAAAAGGCGAGAACAGGACAAAAAGATTCTCCATGGCTTTGATAGTGATTTGAGTGGTTTTCTCCAGTCTCCAAGTACCTGGGGAACAGTGAGATCTTTATGTGCTTTAAATTAACCTTGCCCACATGATTATCTTGAATGTCTGCTGATGGACATCCTGTGGGCTGGGGCTCCCAGCTTACTGAAAAGTTCCCAGCTGGTGCTCAGGAGCTAAGACCGTGCTTGACTTTGTAGCAGCCATCACGGGCCTCACGTCCCAAACACCACCAATATCCAATAGAAAACACAGATGTAATTTCATAGATCATGCCTTAACAATGGTGCAAGTGCAATACAGTAGTCCTAGGAATTATGGTTTTGGATGTGTGCCACATCCCATCATGATCTTGACTTCAGAAGATCTCAGCAAAACTGCAATATTATGCAGGACTCGTGTCCAGAATTATCATATCTTATTTTTACTGTAACTATTAAGGGATTGTTTTCAGCTGGTAAGATACCCAGCTTTTAAGCTGTACACGTGCTTATGCGATTATCTGGTTGATGCTTCCTCCTGGTTCTGAAGATGTGTTATTTTGGTTTTTTCTTCCCTGCTGGTGTCTCAGTCACCCAAGGACATTCAGTAAGAATGATTATTGATGCAGTAGGCGTGTGATGATTTACTTAATATCCCAGAATGCCTATCATAATGCATTTTCTATTTATTTTGCATGAGATGCATGGTTAGTGCTTTACAGTTAAGCATAAAGACTTGTCTCCTGCCCCAAGACAATTGAAAATGAAAAAACAAGAACTGGGACCATTGAAATGAATGCAACATAAAAGCAAAGAGATTGGTTGTTCTCTGTAATTTCTATTAGTATTCCTTAGAATGGTTCTGTTTAACCTTTATTACAGTATGAGGTAAGATCACAATCTCTTCATACTCGTTTTCAAATCAATGAAACTCCTTGCGAGTTAAATCGTCGTGTCTAGACCATGCTTTTCTGCACCAAATCTTCCAAATTACCTATCTTCCTCTTTGACACTTCCATATTTTTAAGACTTATCAAATTACTTTGCTCTATTGTTTGCTCATCAACTGTGTGATCAACTAACTTAGAAATCATATCATGCGAATGCAAAATAGAGGAAAAAAAGCACTTACGTACAGTCAATTCCCATATGGAACATTCTGGTTGGTGTGTGAACCCTTAGAAGTTTTGTCATGTGTCACTAAGCAGGAAAGCTCCTGAATGGATAAGAATGTTTTTTTATATGCTCCAGTCCTGCAGCTTAGTGTTTAAGCAAGACCTTATGTTTGGGCAAAGGTCTGTTGGTATGAATGGGTTTCTTGCCCATGGGTATCCAATTGCAGGATTAATGCCTTAAAATTGAGTCCTTAAGCTTCCCATCTCTTTAAGTCCTAGCAGTGCAGAGCAATATTCTAATGCAGCTGGTAGCCATGAGATCTTACCTCACGGAAGAGTGATAGCTGGAAAAGCATCATGTTTCTCAGAAAGACTGGTTAAACAATTAACAAAAAAAGAACATTTAAGAGTTTTGCATGCTTACTTGTAAGAATGGAGACCCAGGCCTTTCCAGAGACTCAAGTAAGGGTCTCTCCAGCTTAATGCCACACAGCTGAATTCTCCAGGTAACCCCATCCACCAGGCAGAAGTACTGGGGCAGGTGGCTGGAGGACACTTTTCTGCTCACTAACTGCATAGGACATTCCACCCAAAGTTCCTCAAAGGCAACTCTGAAAAGGGGCTGCTCAGCCTCTGTAGAAGGCACTTGTCTGAAACAATTTGATGGCCCATCACTGCCTTGAACTGTTGCAACGCTTAACATTTGCAAGCCCACTTATATTACCCAAGTGCAATGCTGAATGGTAGAGAAGGTGTATTCTCCTCCTTGCAGAATCACCCTTTCTCTGCCTTCTGTGCTCTGCTGCTTTGTATACAATCCAGGTGGGAAAACAAGCTGCTTTTTTTGAAATTTTTTTGAGAGAGACCTATTTATTTCTGGCAGTGGGGATATTTTCCAGCAGTGGCATAGTGTATTCTCTTTAAGCCATCATCAGCAAATTCCTATTTCTCAGGCTCTAACTCCTGCACTGCACAGCAGAGACATGTAACTAAAAGCTTTGCTCCCACCTGGGATTCTCAGTTTATTGGACACTGCTAGAGGAGAGTGACTACTGCTACTGTCCCTACCACAGGAGAAAGTAGTTATAGCCTTATCCTCCTTCCCAGTCTCCAATGTCTTGTATGGCTGAATGATGCCAACTGCATAGTCTGTGGATTCAGCATGGAATTTGGGTTGTTTTGTTTATTGGTTTGTGGTTTTTTCCCCTCTGTAAGCTTTCTTCTAGAGACACCAGCTGCAAATCTGGGCCAGCAGCCAACTTTGCCTCTCCTTGAATAAAAATAAGACAGAGCTAGTGGGAAGTGCAGAGAGGGCAGCAGAAGATCAGACAGCCGCTTGTACCAAACACATGACACTCGCCCAAGATGCAGCGAGCTGCTGAAGTGCTGCCCCGCACAAGGACTCTTAAACAAAGTCCGTATAGGCAGATGGGTTGGCCCCTCGCCGAGCAGAGCCCAGGTGGTGAGGGCAGTGAGCCGATCTCAGCTTCTCCTGAACCTGCCGGGCAAAGATCCGCAGAGGAGAGGGCTTACAGCCCCCTGCACCAGCCGGGCCTGCGCCCCCCCTGCTCCACCATGACACCCAGGTGGGGAAGTGGGCACGGAGGGTCCTGGAGAGAGCAGGAGCAGGCGTGGTGTGCTCAGAGAGCCTGATTTTCCTAGGCTGGGGTGGGAATCATCAACGGATTTGCTGGGAGGGGGAAGCAGCAGCACCTTTGTGCTGTTTGGGTCATGAGACAGGGCTTGAGACTGGAGTCAAGGCCACGATAATCAGCAGCAACTGCTCAGCAGATGGATGGTGAAGGCGGAATGGGAAACAAAGTACAATTTCTTCCCTCTCTTTTGCAAGCCACAGGGTAGAAACATGCCTCCAGAAGGAAACTAAATTCAGTAGTGGGGAAATGAAGAGAGGCGTTTTCATGGTTTGCCAAACTTGCCCGGCCCCGAAAGCTTTCTCTCTGATTAATCCACCCTTTCACTGAATTGATAATGGTCTCCCAGCACAGACCTTCCCTTCCCCCTCCTTCCCGATCCACTGACGGCGCTTTCTTCACCAGCTGCCTTTCAACCGATTGCATCGCAGCAGCGCTGCATATCGGACATGGATCTGTGATGAGGAATGACTGCTCAGCTCCAGCATCACTAACTGAGCCATCCCCGACAGCATCACAGGTGTGTCCCTCACCTCGTTAAAAAAAAATTAGGATTTTCAGGGAAATCTGGAGCAGCAAAGGGGTTCCGGGAGGTGGCAGATGCAGCTGTCCAGACGTTCTGCTGGATGAGCTTGAGACTGTTCCTGGGTACAAGCCCTGGGGTGTAACCATTTGGTGTGTACTCAGGTTGCAGGCATTTGGGTAGTTAGGTGATGATGGATGGGCAGATACCTGGAGGTTCGGGCAACAGATGAGTTCCAGTTTAGCAAATGTCTGGGATGCCTGGACTGTAAGCAGAGCTGCCAGTCTGCTTCTCTATGAACCCCCCTCCACGGGCTGACATCCCAGCCTCTGTCCATCCCCATCCCCAGAAAGCTGCACACTGCCCGGGGCTGAGGCTGCCCCAGCTGCCCCAGCTGCCCTGCTCCCTGGCTGGGGTGGTAGGACCTGATAATGTGTACGGATACAGGAGCTGTTCAACTAGATATATTCTTAGGAAGAAAAATAAGACTGGAATACTAAAGTAGTAAAAAAAAAAAAGAATAGTCACAAAAATGCAGGAACAGCAACAATGCTTCTGTCATATCACAATTGTGGTTGATTAAAAGTAATCACTTTCCTGTAATTTTTCTGTATTTTTCAAGTCAAGGAATAGAAGCTGTGCAAATACCTGCCTTGGACAGTTCTGCTCACTGCTCATTTCCCCTTCCTTGCATTCGAAACAGCTCATAATAATTTCATTCAGGACAAAAAGGTTATGTGCTTAAACCAATACAGGACAGGAATGAAGCTGTAACTCCGTGTATTGGAAGCAATCACCCACAAAATATAGCCCTTCTTCCAGAATAGTAGAGTCCAGAGAATGATGAAATGTCAGCATGCTTCTGGAAATACCTGTTTGTCAGAGAAACAAAAAAAATAACCCCATTTTCTTTCCCCCACCTTCAATTTATGTAACTGTTAAGACTGGCTTTTAAAAACAATGGAGCTCATAGAAGAAAAAAATACTAACCTTAAGAAGTCTTATCAACAGGGAGAGAGTCAGGCATGTCCCTAGGGATACTGAGAAAAGATCTCTCCCTATTGTAATATATGAACACTGTATCAAACAAAAAATGGGGTGTATACACATAATGGGTTCTAAATCCTAGAACTAGCATTTGTCTTTCATTGCCTATTTGCCTCTCTACTCACAAAATCTTAGATCTTTGCTTATTTAGACACTGTCAAAATAACTGTCCATTATATCAGTAGAGAGAGGCCTTCAAAACTGGAGACAAAGCATCTTACACCCCTATTAGACCTCCTTTACCGTCATTTCTTGTGAAGAGCCTCAGCGCAAATGAGAATCTGGCACATTCCTTTTCATAAACACTGTCATTTATTAGCAGGTTAAGATAGGAGAAGAAGAGTCCTTTTGATGCACAGCATAGAAGATAATTAATTAGAGTTGTAATTCAGCAGAAAAGTGTTAAATTTAAACTTCAGAAGAATTATAAAACTTAATGAATTGACCTGGAATGTGCTGAAATTTCTAGCACCTTATTTAATTGCCCTAAATTAAATGACCTAAAATCATGATCGGACAGTAAAAAATTGAATTGGTTGACCTGACCTGTGAGCAGACAGTAAATAATAAGCTGAGGAGGGATTGATAACAAATGTATATTCTGAGAGGAAGAGAATGCATCTCTATAGGAATATTACAAATCATTTATATAATAATTCCTGGCCCATGAAAGTTACTATTTTAAATCTGTTTCCAGTCATTTCTAGGAAGACCCAAAGGCTTCAGCAGGGGAACTTCAAATAATATTTTGAATGAAGGAGTTCCCAACATAAGCATTTAAAGCGGGAGATGCCGAATGGGCAGTTTCTTTCTGCTGCTCTGTTTCCTACCTCGCTTAGCTCTTGTCTCCTGTGTGCTGTGAGTGCCCCGCAAGCAGTCTGTCAGCTGTCGCAGATATCTGAATCAGGGACTGATGAACATGCTCTATATACAGTATCTGTGCTTTTCAGATTTTAATACGTTTCCTAGATATTTAGCAGAGTTACCTAACCCTTACACTACATCTATAGAATTAGCAAAAATAGCAGGAACATTTAGCTTAATGGGCTATGAAGCTGGTGCAGCTGAACCTGAGGGCACACGCAGAAGTCTCACACATTGTTCTTGAAAAAAAAAGTTCCTAAATAAAAAAAAGTTTATTAAAACAGAACCACAAACATAGAAATAAAAAAAGACGTTCTGCAGTTGACCTTTGAGGAGCCCAACTTCATTCTCCATTTACATGACTATAAACTCTGACTGATGCCACTGTGCAACAGAAGAGAATTTGGGCCGGTGTGTAAGTACCGTGGCAGACTTAAGCATTCCATATGTTTGTTTATTTTATCAATTCCTCCCCCACATATGACTAACTCATGATATTCAGGCCTTCCAAGAGATGAAAAGAACTGCATCCACAGCATTCCCTGTGGGTGCCATTCACACTGGATCTAACACAACAGATTGATTTAAACACTGCCCTCCCCACACAGGGTGTCCTGTAGCCAGCCATGACCCATGCTGGGAAGGTTCACAACCCTTTGCCACCTGAAACATTACAGGATATTTACTGAAATCATTTTCATCAGCTAAGTGTCTGTTTCCTCACACTGATCGAAAGTAAGCCTACTGCTCCCCAAATGCCAACATTTTCCCTTTTCATTGCCTTTCTCACTCTGCTGAAATCATGACATGTGTTCACCACAGCAGTGGGTGCTGCCAAATGGCATAAGATCACTGGCGCTACAGGAATAAAACTATGCAAATCTAAGGGATTGCAAAAGCTACTCAGAGGCTCAGGTGGCTTTGTTCAATAAAAGCTAAAGCAAAGAAGCCCTGCAGTACTGCTTGGTAGGAACCTGTGCATCCTAAGGCAAAAATACCGCGAACGCTGTGAGTCAGCACTGAGGTTCTGGGCAAGTTTCAGTGTTTGTCAGAATCAGAAAGTCATCCACCTAATTAAGGATTGATTTTAAACTTATACTTCCCCTTCATTATTATGCACTGCAAGAGAGTACTACAAACATTAGTATCCCATTATTGGTTCGTAATGTGGTGCCATTACTCTGTCCCAGCTCAAATTACCACTGTAATGGCTACTGGCTTCCAATAACCTACCCCAATGTGAGATTCCACAAGGGAGACACAGTTTATGTGAGGCACCACTATAAATGTCTCATAATATGCATAAAAGACCAAATTGCGCATAAAAGATTGAACATCTTCTGAATGCAAAGCCTCTGCGCTCTCTGCAACAGATGTTTTCTTTCATGCTGCCCTGAAAGGATATATCTTGGGGATTGTTTTGATGCAAATATATATCATTGTCTCTATAAACATTTGTCGGTGCCACTTGTGGCATCTACTTCCCTTCTACTTTCCCATTGACTTCTCCCTCTTTTTAGTTTAGACTGGGATGCGAATATGTGAAATAATGTAGGACTCACCCTTTAGAGTGGAAAGACATGCAGGTGGATCCTCTACGGAGCTGCTCCCCGCTCTCCTGTCATGCTGTTGATCAGTGTGATTTCAGTTACCTGTACTGTAATTAAATTTGGTTGCCGTTGCCCACAATTTCTTGTCTGTCTCACTGCCACATATTGGAGTTCCCTCCTGTTCAGTGCTCACATCAGTCCTTACAACAGATATGCTCTGCTAAATAAACACCACACATACTCTGTTCCCCATCCAACCCCTCTAAAGTTATCATTATTTATTTATTTCAAGCTTTGCATTTTTTTTGAGATACTTTAATTATAATTCTCTGCTCCTGTTTTTCTCTATTTATAGTTGCCATCATACATTAACTAAACTTTGATTGAATAATCTTTGAAATATATCCTTAGGAGTAAGCCATATTTTAAAACAAAAGATAACATATCACTCTAACAGGGACATGCAATTCAGACTACCACTTCTTTTCACACACAATTTATTTATGCATATATAAAATGTAGACAACTACCCTATCTATCAGGGAAAATTCTCCATTTAATTTTTCTTTCATCTCTCTCCCTCTGTGATCTGCATCTCACAGTCAATAACTCTTTTTCTCCTATATCATATGTCCTGTCAGCTTTCTTTTCTATGATTTTAAATGAAAAAGGCAGACTTTTTTTAAAATTCATGCATGATTTTTCATATTTGTTGATGCAAGAGCCTATAGCATTTTTTATTTTACTTTTCAGAAAACTAGTTCTCTCTCATTAAACATCCACTTCTTAGCTATCCATCATATTAAAAAAACTTGCATACTTCATAGCATTAAGTAATACCTTTTCCATTCACAGCAGTAACCTGCAGTCAGAAGTTCTTTACTTTTTCTTGCTTATTCCTAAGTGAGGAAAGATTGAAAAGTATGCTATTAAAAATCTCTGATAGGGACTGGGGACCATTCCTGCTCAAGTCACTGATAATAAAGTTCTAATCTGGACTTGAAGTTAGACTGTGAACATATGAATGAAGACAGGTAAAGAGCCTACTCATGCAAATCATGTTATCCGTTTCTTAAAAGAAGGATTAAGAGTTTCCTCTGAGCCCATCCTGACACACTGAAGTTAGTAAGTATTTTGACAGCGAGTCTTCTTGAGTTTTCATTACCATAGGGACTCTAATAGATAGACAGATATCTAAGATATTTGTGTGGAAGTTATTGTTTTCCCCCTTCTTTAGCAATAATATTTGAATTCAGTCATGCTCTCAATTGCCAATTTTACCATTATCAAAATTACATGTCCTTATTTCTTTGACAGATTTCTAATAATGTGATATGAAACATTGCTATAAAGTAAAGTTTTTATGTTATTGCATTCAGGAAGCGCTGGGGAAAGGAAGCTGCCTATTTCCATCAAGTAATTAAGAGATTTTAATGTTTTGATGTATAGGGCAAGTGGA